>NC_056732.1:1688552620-1688892293 GCF_019279795.1 Protopterus annectens | reverse complement strand
AGCACAATATCTGAGGGGCACTTACGGACTATAAGAATGGAACTGAAAAGTCATTGTCATGATTCATGTCCTGGCAAATACAAGTAAACAGCAGATTTAGCCTTCTAGATTCTAAAGTGTTCAACCTCAGTCATACTTGCAGATTCATGACACCTCACCACCAATATCACCCCTTACATATATTATCCACCTCACAGATTGCACCATTGTGGAAGAAATGGACTCAAGTCCTAAGGAGTAACTTCTCAACAAATTGAGCATTTATATATGTATTTATTTACTATTTGATAGATGGGTAGATGAACTGGTTCAGACACAGTTTTCATCTCAGACCCAGGCAATGACATGACATTTTATGAATTAAAACATTCTATATTCTTTCACTGTTGAGAATGTACACCCTTGCAATGGTATCAAGTCCATATTGGTTTTATTGTTACCATTGCAAGGCATCTCAATGATGTAACAGCAACTGTAGAAGCAGTGAGTCTTAAAGGAGAGCCAGAAGAGTTGAGCTGCACCTTAAGATAGACACATGACCACAGCCCTGTAAATGATAGATGGATGACATGAGCCTTAGCCAAAGATGAGTAGTTGAATAGATCTATAACCAAGGAAGAGTAACAAGTGACCAGAACTAGGTATGACAAGCCTTGAAATCCAAAGATTTTGATCATTTTCTGAGCTAACTTATGGAGGAATTTACTAGCCCTAAGTTACTGAAAAGGATTTTTTGACTGGCTACTAGCAGACTGAGAAAAGCAATGCATTATGTCTGATGTTCTTAACAAGATGAGTGACCACTTTTTAGTAAGCTCACTTGGTCATTCAAAATGATAAGACCACCCATCTCATTATTAGCTAAAAAATTCATCAGAGGCTAGAATGCAGATTCTGTACAGTACACCATAGCCACTAATGATCAATCACCTGTCCTTAACCACTGATGACACCACTTCTGCATTTAATGAAGCACACAACATCCTGTAAAGTTTGCAGAAAACTGTTTCCTTTTAATGTTACATGTATCAGTAGACACAGGTGCAGCACGGTTTACTATCAAAATCTTTCAACTGACTAGTGTGAGTGTTCATATATGCAACCCGAAATGTCATAAAATCCAATAACCGATCGTTCATATAACCGAAAGTGGGAATTAAGGAAAGATGACAACTCAGGAATGTCGACTTTACCAAAAATACCTACACTTCCGGTTATGGGCTATGAATGTTTTAGAGGGGGGAAGTCCCCCTGCACCCCCCATGTAGGTGACTGCTCCCCCACGCCCCCTGCTACTTATATATACAAACTCTGAGATCACACTACAGTGAAGGAAACAATAAATTTCCCAATCTCCACTATAGTGTGATCTCCATTTAAAATAACGGATCCACAAGAGCAAATGCACACTAGCATTCACTCTTGTGGATTCATTTTAAAAATCAATGTTACGACACCTCGGGAAAGTGTCTTTCGTCCATCCAAGGTCGCGTAACTGACATACGACATTTTGATGGCAAACCATGCAGCACCTCACAATAAAATTAAAGGGCAGACTACTTCTTAGGGTAAAGCCTCAAAAAACAGGGTCAAATGAAGGTTAATTTTGCAGGAATTCTAGAAAAAATGTTATACTAAAGTTAGATCTGCAAAAATTCATACACATGAGCAAGTTAAAACATACTATTTGCTCAGCCAGTAAAATTCTATTCTGAAATCAAACATGGTCTAGGTAGTTTCAGACCATTCTTCATTTCCAGCAACACATTTTTGAGAATCCACTTTTCAGTTTTAGCGAAAAAATCGTTGCCATCCTTAATTTCATTCTAAGAATACCTTTCTTTCTACCGCTTATACAAAACATATAGTTTGGTTATGCTCAGTAAAATAGAAATATCTATGAAAGAGAAATCAACCAAAAGTATTATATTTTCCTAAATTATTTTATATTTTCCTAAATTATAAAATATGTCTAGCAAAACATGCAAAGCCAGATAGTTTGCATCTGGTCTTCATGCACGTTTGTGTACATGCAGCATTACTACTCCCTTTACACTTACACATTTGGGTGATTACAGCATTGCTACTCCTTTATATTTATGTCAGTCATAAATGCTGTTACAAATGGTAATTAGATCTTAATTACCATAATGCTATTTCACAGAACCTCCATATCAGCCATGCAAAAAAAATAAATAAATAATAAATAAATAAATAATAAGGCCTATTTTTATTCTTTTTATCCTAGACAAACTCTTTGATAAGTTAATCTATAAGAAGTGTGTAGATCATGCAGAAAGGTATGTCATCCTTTTCTCATCCCAACATGGTTTCTGTAAATTCAATAGTACCACTAAAGAGCTATAAACATTTATTGATTCAGTTCTTGACAAAGTAATTCTGGTGAACTTGCTGGTACCTTTAGCTGAATTCGAGAAGCTCCTTTGTCAAAGTAAGCCACCTTTATTTTACTCAGGCAATTAACAAAGGACCCAGGAACTGGCTTAGATATTATTGATCCAACAGGAAATCTGCAGTAAGGAAGTCTCATCCCACTTGCTAGACGGGAACATTATTGCTGGTTTGCCCCAGCGACTGTCTTTTGTGAGATGCCTTAGTCACTGCTTCTTGTTAATTGCACACCTTAGTTCTTTACACTGAGAAGTGGATTACCTTAGGTCCAATCATTAGCTAGGGATCATTCAGAACTCCATACAGCATAACTTTAAGAAGGTTATGGCTATCATTTAATGGAAGGAAATTTACAGGTGATACAACAACACACAAGCAAATCTTTTTGGTACAATTTGACAGCTAAGCCTTAACATCTAATAAAGCCACCCTCTGGCTGTCAAAAACCTAGTTGCTTAGAACTGTTTATCTCTATTATCTTTATGTAACATGTTGATTTTCATCACAAATGATGCCTGAATTCCACTAAAAACTACCTGTAAAGCAACTTTCATTCTTATCCCTGATACCCAGACTGGAAAAAGCAAGACCATCTACCAAACCTGAGCAATTTATTACGAGCAGAAAGCAATGCTAAAATCCTATAAACAGCTACAGGTAAGATTTATCATATCTTCATTTTTTCTAGCCAGGCCATTTGAGCAACATGTCTGGCATTCAGAAAAGATATTTGCTTACCTATACTGACTTCAGGGCTAAGGATTTAATGAGTCTACATGTAATGCAAATGCTTTTCATTATCAGTATTACTGTGCATCTGTCGCTACGTACAAAAGAATAGAAGCATCACTGCTTAGCAAAATGTCTCCATTCTTCTGAGTTGTAATTACTTTCATGTGCAGACATTGCTACAGCCCACCTACAGATTTGTTGCACTCTGCCACTGAAAAGGTCTGGTATTAAATGCAAGGTGCACATATTGAGAATGTATTTAAATGAAAGGATATATAAATATATGTGTTGAATACAGCTGCTAATGTAATCACTAGCATGTCAAGAAAAATGATTCTGTGAACATGACAGTCATGGATAAGCAGGAGGATGGTTTCAGGAACATTTGACAAAAGGGACAAAAGAAACTGATAACACAGTCTGCAGATGGTTAAGTGCTGTCATTAAGATCTGAAATTTTAATGTCAATGAATGCAAATTACTTTTGCAAAATATGGAACTATAAAGAGGTACATATAAAATGACACTAATTGCCAGATTATTTATCTCCAGCATTTACAGTAATTTATAGCCAGTGATATTTAGTACTAATCTTATCTGTCTACAATATATAAAAATAAACTACATATACACAGACGTGGTAATAAGAAATGTTTTTCAGTAAGTGGTATTCTTTAATGGATCAAATAAAGCTATCCTTTTTTGTCATGCTGGACCCTTTGTATTAATGGAGCATGGCTTATTGTTTGGATACTTATTCTTCTCAAGGTGTATGTTCTGTTATGGTCACTATCAATTCTAGATATTTTTATTACAGAATGTTAATTAATTGTATTGCTTACAAGGTTAATCAAGTCTAACATGAAACATTTTCAAGAGATTTTGCTTTTCTAATGGGTGCTTTGATAAAGACAATAAGCATAAATTCACACTCAATGGATAATAGGCTAGTATGTTGTCTATACATTGAGCCATGGGGACCAGCAAGAATCTAAACTGCATCACCCAATACCAGCAGCAGACTAACAGTATCCACCATTAAGTAGATCTTTTCCCTCACATATTTCAGATGAAAATTTATAATCATCTTCCAGTCACACAGACTGTTTTTAAAAGTTGTCAGGAAAGTACTCTGATTTATATATATGCATTAACAGGTCATATTGGAGAGATGGATACATCTCCCAGAGACTGCCACTTTTCTGGAACAAGCTTTCAATTCACATGAAACAGAGCCCCTTCCTGACCCTCTTCAAACGCAACTTAGATCAATGGATGGGTGACTGCAAATTCACTTCTGGGGTGGAGCCCATGTCCCTCCTGGACAGAGGAAGTCAGTACTAACTACCATAGACCCTTACCCCTGCAAACGGCACTCCACTAACCATCGCCAGTTGGGGCAGCTCGGGATAAATATGGCTAGGCTTGTAAGGGCTCTAGGGCCATTGGCAAAGTAGCCTTCTATGAACCTAATCCAGCAATGGGGAATATGTTGGGTTAGGGGCCTTTTACACTGCCTGTTGTTGATGTGATGGCATAGGTTTAGGTATCTAGAATGGTTGTAAGTGTTGCCAGTGGTTCTGCTAACATGAAGAAGTTTAAAGAGTGTTGGATCATTCATAGTGTGGAAGGCTAGGCAGAGACTGCCCATCAGGATCCAGCATGACACTAAATAGAGGGATAGGGCTTTTATACTATCAAAATAGGTAAACTTAGTAAGACATAAGATAATTTTTATTCCAGAAATAATAATGTATCTTGGGTTACTTTAGGTGTTTAGTGAGGTACATGCTAAAGGGAGGCATTATATTTAATGATGGGTGTAATAAAGCTGAATAAATTGGGACTATAACTTCTTTATTCCTCAAGGAGGTACCACAGATGACAATTTGTGAAAGTTGGAAGGGTTTTCTTACCATGAAGGCAATATGTTTCCCCAAGGAGAGCTGTTATCAGTAAGTATTCATATTCCTGATAACTGTGTCATATTTAAGCACAATATTATCTATCTATAAAGTATGCAGTAGTGATGCGTGAGTTATCTAAGGAAACTATGTGGCATTGCTTGGTATTGAGGGTAAGCTAACAGCTAACACATCAGGCATTTGGTTGGTCCTTCACTTGCTGGAAATTATGAGTACTAGAAAAGGATTTGATAACAGTTCCCAGTTTGCATCCCTTGAAAAACTTGGTTAGAATCATCATCATTAACCACCTTTTTCCCATTTTCTCCATGGGGCCAGGGTACAGTGTCAACTATTGCCATCTCTCTCAATTTGATGCTACTCTCCTTTCTTCTTCAGCAGTCATGCCTGACTATCACATGTCTTCTTTCACACAATGCATCCATCTGTTTAATGGACATCCCCATTTCCTCTTATCATCTTCCTGTCTGGCCCAAATATTATTCACCAGATTGTCTTCTGCTTTTCTGCACATCTCCAAACCATTTATCTATTCTCTTTGACTTTCCCTTCAGTTGGAGCTACTTTGGGTTCAACTCTAATGTCCATAGCCTGCTTGTTCCACAGTGTGCATCCTACCACCTTTCTCAGACACTTCATCTCCATCACATCTTGCTTCCTTGACTGCTCAGCCTTTACTGCCCAGGTTTCTGTACCACACAGTAGTACTGGTCACACCACTGATTCATATATTTTACTTTTTAGCTTCTTTGGCATTCGCCTGTCACACACTGCTCCTGACATTCTGTGTCAGTTGGTTTCACCCCCTCTGATTCCAGCTTTGACCTGCTCATTTAGATTTCCCTTCTCCTCCACCAGTCCTCTCAGATACTTGAAGCTGTTAATCTGTTCAGCTATTTTCCCTTCTACCTCAGTTCTCAGCTTCTTCTGATTTCCCCTATTTGTTGACATTACAGCTGTTTTATCTGTGCTTAGTTTCCTCCTTTGTGCCTTCACTTTTGCTTTCCATTCCCCTGCCTTTTGCTGAAGCTCTTGCTCAGAACCTGCATGTTATGCCATATCGTCTGCATACAGCAGCTTTGTGGATTTGTCCCCTTTGACCTATTTGCTAATGTAGTCCATCACCAGTATTAACAGAAGTGGGCTCAGAGCTGAACCATGATGCACACCCATTCCCTCTGTGAACCCCTCTGTGAGTCCAAACACTGTTCATATCTGAACATCCTTGTACTTAGCCTGCACTAATTCTACCAATGTTCCTGGGACTTTAACCCACCACAGGAATGCCCATATCAGCTTTCTTGGGACCTTGTCATATGCTTTCTCCCAGTCTAGGAATGCCCAGTGAACTCTTTCCTCATCTCTAGCTTCTTCTCAACTATCTGTCTCACTTCCAACATTGGGTCAGTTGTGCTGCATTCTGATCCGAATTTGAACTGCTCAGCTCCAATCTTACTTTCTACTACTCTGCATACTTGTTTATCAATCACTCTCTCTAGAACTTCCATGCAGTAACATTCTATTCTGAAATCAAACATGGTTTAGGTAATTTCAAACCATTTTTCACTTCCAACAACACAGCTTTGGGAATCCACTTTCCTGTTTTACCAGTAAAGTCATTGTAATCCTTAATTTTATTCTAGCCCAGGTAAGCAGTATAGACTTTGTATTATACCATGATCCCCCCAAAACGTGCACGCTGATTGGCCAGCGTGCCCGTTGTAAATCGAGTTATACTAATGGAAAAAGGTCCGGTCGCCCAGACTTTTTTCCATTAGTATAACTCGGTTTTTTAAAACACTGTCTCACTATGTTAAATGGGTTTAACATAACGAGACAGCTTTAAAATAAGCAACGGAGATCTCCGTTGCTTATTTTAAAGCTGTCTCGCTATGTTAAACCCATTTAACATAGCGGCAGTGTTTTAAAGCAACGGAGAAAGCAAGATCTCCGTTGCTTTTAGTGTTCGCTATGTTAAATGAGTTTAACATAGCGAGACAGTTTTAAAATAAGCAGCGGAGATGTCCGTTGCTTATTTTAAACTGTCTCGCTATGTTAAACTCATTTAACATAGCGAACATAAAAAGCAACGGAGATCTTGCTTTCTCCGTTTTGCTCAACTCTGATGTACCGCGCAGGCGCAGTACATCAGAACTGCCGCGGATGCCAGACATCTGCGGAAGGGCAGTAAACAGGCATTATACTATGCCATTATTTAAGAAAAGTAATAGTTTCTTTTCTTAAATAATGTCATATAATAGCAATAACCACTTCTGGGTGTGGGTAATGCTAAATTTACACGGTTGGCTTTGTTTGGTCCTCGGGCCCTCGACCAAACCACGCCAACCGTTGGTAAATTTAGCATTACCCACACCCAGGCCTGGGTTATTGCTATATTCCTATACAAGAGCTCCTCAGTATGGAAGGGTTTTGTTAGGTGGGACATAGCACCTTTCAGCAGACATCGAAATTAAAAAATGCCAAAAAGACTTTTCCTAGAGTGATTTTGGGAAGAGAATTCTATTGGAACACAGGGTTGGTTGGGGGAGGTAATGACCAGTAATTTGTCTGTAATATTATTATTAATGTCTCTAGAGACAGAGAAGGAGGTGCCAACAGACATAAGTACAGTACAGAATAGTTTATTTCTTAGTTCCCTAATATAGAGGAAGAAACCCATACAGTTGCCTTTTACATTAGTTGCAATCCTAAATGGACAGACTTGTAATTCCTAGTGGTAAGTTAGAGGGAGTAACTTAGTTTTAAGCCTCCTTTGTAGTGCTGAAGTGGGCATCGTTTATGATTGTTCAGAGTTTTGAATTTTTCTTCTGGAGATCATTGATGTGAAAATGCTACCGCTTGGGCTAAGTTTTAAATTTGCTATTATTCTTACTTTAGATGGGAGCAGTTGCATCAATGCATCTATATAAGAGATAATAAACTTCAGAGAAGTAGGTGGCAAGTACAGTAACAAGTTTGGAACTTATGCAATTTGTGATTACCAGTAAGAATGGTAAATAATAATTACCTTGTTTCAGAGTAATCCCTGAATGTAGAGGAATCATTGGAGGCCATGAAGAAAGTCTTCATGGAGAAGGGAACAGTGGGTACTGAGATTTTGCTAAGGAGTGGATAAAAACTGGGATGGTACAGTTGAGGGAACTACTTGTGCATGTATATATTGTACATGTACATATGTATTTACAAAGTCCAGAAATCTCTGGCCATATGTTACCTTTGTTAGTTTACATGTGTATAGTTGAGGTCACCCATAAAAAGAAGTAATTGGATGGATGGCTAATTATCCTAACCAGTTAAGGTATTTGTATGATCTAATTTAGCCATAGATGGGTTTCTATAATTGAGTATAATGTGAAAACTTACTTTATGGAGTGTAATTAAGACTTTGACCAATTGCAGATTTGTATCATATGGAATTTGTTGAGATGCAATGAGGTTATGAATAAATACACATACTATACTGCAGTTTTTCGTGGATCTGAGTGTATGATAGGTATTGTCCCCTGGAATAGAGGGAGTGCTGTCAGTACACTTAAGACCATGGGATCATAAGAAATACAAGGAAACAGAGCCCCCATTTATGCCTTGTTAGTACCTGACCTTAGACTGTACTAATTTTTCTGAGGAGGGCTGGGCCAGTCAAGCCAGGGGATGAGTTTGTCAATAGCCATCCAATCATTCAGATTCCATTTGAAGAAAAACAGTTTATCACATTGCCTGATTTGCAGTGGGCATCTATTCCAGTGGTGAAGTAACTGTGCAATGAGTCAGTCTCTCCACTGGGTTTTATTTATTTGCTGATGAAGACTTAGATCCTTGATTCTGTTTTTATTTAAGAGACTGGTTGATTTGTGGAGATACAACAGATCCAGGACCACTAGGTCTCTACTTGCATGGAGGACAAGACATAAATCTCATCTGAGAAGTCTATAAGATACTGAATTATGGGAAATTAATTCTTGCCTTTTCTGGTAGCCTAGGGTTTTTAAGACAGTTATCTTCTTAGTTAGGAATCTCTGGTGTCTTTCTATTTTTTATGTACTGAGTGAGGCACATCCCAGAGGGGCCACTGTATTCAATAACTGACTTTATCAATGCTGAATATAAGGGTCACTGATCTCTAAAGGCCTGCATGATATTCCTTTGGCAAGCAAATGCAATAAGTAGAAAGACTTTCTAACTACTGTCATTGCATGATGATTAAATGAGAGATAATTGTCTATCCAAGCTCTAAGGTCTTTAACAACATTCTCATTTTAATGGTGATAAGGGGTCTGAGGTAGTCAGGGATAAATTGGTTTTGGACTGTCATCTCTGATATAATTCATACTTTTTGCTAGGCTATTGGCAATGCCTACTGAATAAGAGTAGAGGGTGCTATTGTGAATAAGTTCAGGGCACTGTGGGGTACTACTCCCTGGTTTCCTAATGTGGCTAAAGATGAATTTGTAATTGTCCTTAGCCTCAGGTGCTAACCTAAGTTCTTAGGCTACTTTGTAGACCTAATAGTATTTTTCAAGTTTTTAGTCAATGTTCTGATGTTATTCTTGATATAATGGTTCTTTGATCTGCTGTGTTGCTTAAGGAGCCCCCCCACACTTTATTGTAGAGTTTACTTATGTTGGTGGACCACCTAGAGGTAGTTTGTTTTTAAATTTCTCATTGTATTTAGAGCTGGTTGGGCCTGCTAGTTCTATACATTTATCTAAGTCAGCATAAAACACCTTTGTGAAGCTACCTTCTGTGGTATCATCTGGGGTTATGCTGCTATAAGTGAATTTTGAAACATGAGTATAGAATTTGATGATATTAGCATGCTTGAAATCCTTGAATTCTGAAATATTAGTTTTACTGCATTTACAAATTTGAATACGAAGGTCATGAGTTTATGATTAGAGTTAACCTGAGAAGGAGATATCAGGTGAAGAGTACACGAAGAAGCTATATACATAAGGACTAGGGCAAGAATATTATATTCTCTAGTGGGTTTGTTAACAATTTAGTCCAATGAGTTTTTGTTTATTAAATCTAAGAACTTTTGGGCATATCCTACATTGTAGGTAAAGTTACTCCAGTTTATTTTGGGGTTGTTAAAGTCTCACAAAATAATGGAGTTCTTGTCTATAGGGAGTTCATCAAGTACATGTAAGAACCTTGCATTGTTTTCAGGGGTGACAGAGAGTGTCCTGCAAAGGCTGTAAACTGATAGTTGGTTATGCTTAGTGTGATTTAGAGCTCAATGAGTTCTGTTTACAGGTCTGTGAGAATCCGTCCAGAGGCATTATGGTTCTTAACAAACATGTTGATGCCACCGTCGTTGCCAGTGGGTCTGAAGGCAGGGTACAAACTCAGATATGGTGAGGATGCTTTCTGAGCATTTAAACCAAGTTTCAGTAATTGCTCATATATGGATATCTACAACTTGTGTCAGGTTTCTGTAATTACCCAAAGGTTGATGCCTTTGAGGATAAGGGTGGGGGGGTCTCATGTTTATACATTTTCTTCGTTAGATTTCTAGTATTCAGCAGCGTTAAAGTGATATTATCTGAATTGCAGTTTGCTATGTTTGGATGCCCATCATGTGATCTCTGTCTAAAAGAAAAATCAATGTCAGCATCAAAGGTTTTAACCAGCATGTGAAAACTAAAGAGTGAGAGGTAAAGGTCATCTCTGGCAAAGTTGGGAGCAGCCTGTTGATCAGTTCAACACATGCAGACTTACACTTGATCCCACTAGTATGACACCAGTTTACTAGCCCATTACTAAAGCCAATTAACTCAGCCTTGAATTTAGGCTTCATTCTTGATTAAGGTAGAATGCTGCTCCATGCTAGGGCCTTGTCTTCTTTAAAGACATATCCTGAGAACTAAGCAATGTGTTATTGCATCTGTACCTCCCCCAGGGTAGAACACCAAAGAGCATGCAGTCCTTCACATGCAACTATGAAGTCAACATCTTATCTGGTACAGTTCATGGGTTTTAGGCCCCTAGTGAAATACCTAATCCTAGCACTAAAGAGAAAGATAACTGTCACCTTACCCTTCGTCAACTGGTGAATACCGCTTCTGTGTGTCTTACAATGGTGTCATCAATGCCTTAAACATTTCATGAATGTGATGTAGGCTTATGAAGTGCAGGTGACTAACAGTTGCAGTAGCTGTGGGTGCAACTGTGTAGTTAGCATACTAGGCATGCAGTTGAAGTAATATAGTTAAATATCTAGGTCTAAGAGGTTTAGGCAAGGATTTGTTTATGTTCAAAGGGTCATGTAATCAACAGACATTTAGTCAAAGAGACCACTGAAGGGTCTAGCCCAAATTACAAAGTGACCCAAAGTACTGTCTAGTTTTTTGACTTGCTTAAGGTTACAGAGTAGGTAAATGAAGGCTAAGGGAATCAAACCCTAAACCACAGGAAGTATCTTGTTAATAGCTGATAGCCTTATTCCAAACTGCCAATATTTTTTGCTTTTTAACTTTACTACCACAGGATATAGAGACTTGAAGTTATGTTGCTGTGGTATTGTAATGTTTGTTGTGGTGTCTTGTACTGACCATGGATGGGACAGAGAGGCTAACATGCATTTTAGATAAACAAGTTCATCTCTTGCAAATTGAATCAGTATGTATCAGAACACATCAGTTGTCAGTAAATACGAAGCAGCTACACATTTGTTATACTGCCTCAGAAAATCAAGTGCAAATAGGATGCTTAAACTACCACATCTACATCTATTTTCAACATGACACATTGAACTAATTGTTGTATTCTCATTTTATGTACATTGAGGCACGCAATCTAATCATTAGAAGAGGGGATACAACAAACCTGTCTGGTTTGTAACTTCTACAATCTATGATGGAAAGTTGATTACCTGAAAATGATTACTATGATATTACAATATAACCTGTGCATGATAGGAATAGATCAAAAAGGGATTTTAGCAGGGGATCAAGTCCAATGTACCCCTCATAGGGTGCAAATCTTCTGCATGCCTCAAACTAAAATATACCAACTCCACAATTGCATAAGATATGGGAAGGATGAAATTCCCCAGAATGATACACAGTAATAATCATTTATTTGAATCCAGCAAGGTTAGACAGTCCCCACAGCCGCAGACTGGTCTGTACTGACATCTGAATATCAAAGCATTTCTTTTTGGGGTGAAGAAGAAGAATGTTACAGCAAGATGGAGCACCCAACTCTTTAAAGATACACGCCATACTATGTTAATTAATTAATAAATGAAAAAGGGATGAAAACTAAACACTAAAAGGCAGTTGCTAAGGAATGACACACTAAGAAGTTCACGGAATTCTGTTTACAGCACGGAATCCTGCTTGCATTATGACAAACAAAAACAAGAGCAGAAGCATATTTACCTGGTGTGACAATTTAAATAATAAGAGAGAATGGATCACAGGAGTGAAGTCTTTGGAAAGTTCCAAATGATAGCTGTGCTAGTGCTGTGTTCCTTGTAGAGTTCATCCTGTCTGTGAGCTGTCCTAGGAAATCAAGACAGTTTACGTACTGATCATGAACTAAATTCTACATGACACAAAAAAACTGTCACTCAAAACTTGGAATAAAATAACAAAGCGATCCAGTACCGGTTAAACTGTTTATTACAATTTATAGATGAACTAAGCGCTTTCACCCAACTATTCCATGGGTTTCTTCAGAGATAAAAGAACTCCTTCATCGTTTCCATTAAATACACATATCCATTGACCTTCATCCAATCACATAACTGCTCCAATTGTCAAGCAGTCAATTAATGCTAAAAAATCTCATTGTTTTTAACATTGATTATAAAATATAATTTAAAATACATTTGGAAATATATTTTAAAAATACATTTTGAAAATACATTTTAAAAATACAACGCCTTAATATTTTGTAAAAATTCATTAACTACGTAAAACACTTGTGTATACCTTCGTAAAATAAATTGTTGTAAACCTAAATATACATTACAAATGGATACAATGTTAATGTGTTCCTGTTACCAAAAAATAATAAGTTATCATGTTAAAAATACATATTATGTAAACTTTTGAGAATCTCATAGTATGTATGAATTGTTTAAAAATAAAATTAAGGTTGATAGTATTAAATACATATACATACATATACTCAACCTAAAGCACTCTTAAACAAACGAAAAGTACTTCATTCACCTAAATTCCCTTGAGTACCCATTTCCCTATAGGTCCTTTCTGACTCAGTTACACAGCAATCTTTTTCACTATTTCTAGCATGTCGAAGGGTCAGTTGCTGGCGTCCTCTCCTGTTCAGCTGGTGAATCTGGGAATCTTGAGGCAATGTTACAATTGCCTCATGTACACAGACAACCCTCTCCTCCTCCCAACAAATACAAATATATGCGAGAGATGCAACTATATAGCCAAACTGGAGGCTGAGCTCTCTCATTTCAGTACTGGCAAGACCAGTCAGGAGGAGAAGGTAACCACGCACACCACAAACCCAGTCTCACATAGAACTATCACAACTGCAAACCAAACACATAAACACACAAAACATATTCGAGGCTGATTAAAAATCTACCAAAACAACAGAGGCCTCCAAAGCAGACACCCAAGCAACCACCACCTCAAGACATAGCAAATGCAACACATAGTTCACAAAGTCAGTGTGCTAAACAGTCACAGCCTTTAAGGCCAAACAACATGCCAGACACACTTGTAATAGGTGACTCCATAGTCAGGCACACTGACGTCCGCTCACCAGACTGAACAAGGAGAGGGTCACAGTAAGCTGCCTGTCGGGAGCTAGAATCCGCCACATAACACAAGCACTCAGGTCACTCCACAGCAAGTACAAATATGACTCAGTCATTGTACATGCCGGTGTGAACGACCTGAGACGCACCTCCCTGGACTACATGAAAAAAGACATAGAGGAGCTCTCTGATTATGTAGCCCAGGCCGGTATGACCCTGACCCTGAGCAGCATCTTACCCTCACCAAGAATGATGCCACAGTACAAAGACAAAATGATCAGTTTTAACAATTGGCTTAATTACTGGTGTCATTCTAAGGGGATCCAGTGTCTGTCTGCTTGGGATGACATGCTTGACAAGCCACGCTGCTTTGCAAGGGATGGTTTGCACCTGTCACCCCTGGGCTTCCGGATATTGGCCAAGGCTCTTGCCACCCCCATAGTGCCTTTTTTAGGCAAGGCTCAAATGACAAACCTACCTCCCTAGAAAACACAAGTGGAAAAAAACTAGGGTAATGCTGCTCAATGCCAGAAGTCTAAACCTCAAGATGCACGCCCACGAAGCATTCCTCAGTATGGAGAACATCGATGTCTGTGCAGTGACTGAAACCTGGTTCAAGGCTCCTGAGAGCACCCCAGCACTATCAGGTTTTACCTCATATCATGCTTTTCGGCCCCAAAACTTGGACAGAACCACAAAAGGAGGGGGAGTATCCATTTTCATCAAAGATACCCACACCTCCAGGTTAGTGGCAACGCATGAAGCATCGGAGACTATCCAGGTGCAACTAACCATAGGCAAAACTGCCTTACAGTTTATAGCATGCTACAGACCACCCTCTCAAACTCAGGAACCCCACACAGCCTTCCTGAAGACACTGGAGAGTATGAATGTCTCTCCAAATACCATCATTTTGGGAGACTTCAACTACCCAAACATAGACTGGGAACATTACTCAAGCCCCAACACCCTAGCCCAACGGTTCTTAGAATTCGTAAACTCAAATGCAATGGAACAACTAGTCACCATTCCCACAAGAGGAGACAATATACTAGACCTGATCATCACAAACATGGGGACAAAATGCTCCACACCGGAAGTACATCCCTCTTTGGTAAGATCAGACCATAAATTAATCTCACTGGAAATCCACATCCCGCCCCACCCCTGCATAAAAGACCACAGTGAAGAACTTCTCAAAAGCAAACTTCACACTTCTTAAGACTGAAGTGGTATCTTTCAAGGCCCTGGGCCAGTGGAAACCACAACCCACACTGCTGAATCCTTTGCAAATGCCTTCTATGGGCACCTTCAAGAATGCATGGATCATGCAATCCCAAATAAAACCAAGACCCATTCCCCCAAAGGCAGGCAACCGGTCTGGTGGACCCCAGCCATAAACAAACTTTACAACAGAAGGAGGAAGCTACTACATGACAGAGCAAAATCCCTAAAAGGGAAGGCATCTCTGATCAGTACTAGCAAAAACTACGATCACTCATAAAATCATCCAAGGCCAACTTTGAGAGAAAAATCGCAAATGACACAAAAGACAATCACAAGGCCTTTATGTTAGAAACCTGGGTGGAAACTCCCAGATATGCTCAGAGTTAGTCCAAAATGACACAAAATACACTGAACCCACTGACATTGCCAACATTCTGGCAGACAGGTTCAGTGCAAATTTCTCTTCCCCCCCCAAAAGGAGAAATAACTATCCCAGCAGAGTGTAGCCTCCCTAACATTTCAGATGCCCAGGTGAGAGCCGCCCTCTCTAAAGCTAAAAACACAGCATCAATGGGACCGGATGGTGTCCCAGGCTGTGTGCTACATGAACTCCAAGAGGAACTAAACCCAGACATAAGGCTGCTGTTTAATCTTAGCCTTATCACAGGATACGTACCCAAAGAGTGGCGTATGGCAACAGTGGTCTCACTTCACAAAGGCGGTGCTTCTACGGACCCTGGAAATTACCGCCCCATAAGCTTGACGAGCCTGGTCTGCAAAGCTATGGAGAGGATCATTATGGAACTCATAAACAAAGACATTGGGGACCTACAGACATTGGATCCTACCCAATTTGGCTTTGTCAAGGGCAGATCCTGCCTTTTGAACTTGGTCGACTTTTTTGAAACAGTCACTAAGGCCATTGATGAGGGTAAGGCAGTTCACACAGCCTACCTTGACCTTGCAAAAGCCTTTGACACAATACCCCACTCGGGCATCATAGACAAACTCACCAGCTTAAATGTAAACCCATATGTCACAAGATGGGTTGCAAACTGGCTCAAGGACAGAACCCACAGTGTCAGAGTTGCTGGAGCTATGTCAGACTCTAAGCCAGTCACAAGCGGTGTCCCACAGGCTCAGTCCTGGGACCCCTCTTGTTCAGCATTTATTTTTCTGAGGTACAGGCAAAGATAGGAGGATTGTGGCTGACAAAGTTCGCAGATGACTGCAAACAGGGCACCATAATTGATACTCCAGCGGACACAAACATCCTTCAGAGAGGCCTCATAGAAACAGATAATTGGTGCCAGAGCCATGGCCTTAAGCTGAACGCCAAAAAATGTATAGTCATACCCTTTGGGAAAAACAAGGTACCGACAAATTACCACATAGGCGGTAATCCATTAAGTACGGAAGAGGTAATCAGGGACCTAGGGACCCAGGTTGACAGTAACCTCTCATTTGACACTCACATTGCCAAAGTGGTTAGGAAGACCTTTTATATTGCCCACCTTATCATGAAGGGTTTCACATCTAGATCAAGAGAGGTCATTGTGCCCCTGTACTCTTCTCTTATCAGGCCAATGATTGAGTACAATGCCCCATTTGGGATGTATCTCACCCGACACCTGCAGCAGTTGGAAAGACCCCAAAAGTTCCTCACCAAGAGGATAAAGGGTCTTAAACATATGTCATATGCTGCCTGACTGAAAAAACTCCAGCTCTATTCAGTCACATACTGCCTACTCAGAGGTGATCTGTGCCTGACATACAAGGCCATGTCCAGTCCTGAATTAATGGACATGCTCCACCTCAGAAAATCCAAATCCATCAGAGCCACGAGAACAAGTGACTTAAACGTCAACACAGAAATAAATAGGACGTGCTGGAGGGACAGATTCATAACCCAGAGGCTCCCTACACTCTGGAACAGAATCTCAGTCCATGTTAGGCAGAGCCCCTCACTGACTCTATTCAAGAGAAATCTCGACGAGTGGATGGGAGATCATAGGTTTACCCCGGGGGTCATCTCTGTGTCACTACTAGACAGAGGCATAGTAAACTAAACCCTAAAAGGGCGTAGTATTCTCATCCTAAGGGGTGGTGTAAGCCACATACACTCTGGCTAGGCTTATAAATGCCCTAGGGCAGATAGCCTAGTACGAACCTATGAACCTATGAACCTATGAATAAATTATTACATCAAATACAGTATGATTTGTATTTTAAAATACTAAAAATGGAAACATGTTCGTTGATACCTGGCATGTTGTTAGCATTTAGTCTCAGTTGCCACAGGCATTCCTTCATTTCTTGTAAATTATTCACATCCCCTTCTTTGTTCATGTTGTCTGGTATTCTATCAACTACAAAGAATAAAAACCTTTTAAAATCCTCACATTTAGTACTGTGTAAATATAAAGAACTAGTTACCTTCTTATTTTTGATGACCCTCGTGTGTTCCATAATACGCTCCCTTAGTTTTCTAATGGTTTTACCCACATAGAATGCTGGACATGATAGACAAGTCGCCAGGTATACCACCATCTTAGTATTACAATTCACATGCCCAGGACATCTAATAGATCTGTAGAAATTTTTTACCATAACATAGGGACCGTCATTAATAAACCTACAAGTTCTGCATATTCCACATTTTTCCATTCTAGAATTCCTGTATGGCAGATTGATGTTATTGCTTTCAAAATATTCCTTTAAATTCTTTCCCCTGCTATATGTTATGTTCGGACCCTTACCTAAAATGTTCACAATGTCAATTTTGTTGCTGAATATTTTTTCCCATACCTCTTTAATTGCATTAAAAACTGCTCCCGTATTTTCACTGAATGGTAATATTAATGCATCAGTCCTATTCTCCTTTTTACCTGCATCCATTTCCATTCCATACCTTAAAATTGGTTTAAAATTTTTGTTCCTATTTTTGAAAGCTACACAGAACATGAGTTTAGCGCTGATACCTCCATAGTTCAGCAAGCAGCACAACTTAGATTTCTTTTAAAAATAATCAATATGTCAAACAAGGTTGCTGCCACTATTCTGAAATCATTGCTGTTTAAATCTTAACTATAGTGATCTCAAAGTGCTGTGATAAATGCTATTACTGGTTTCAGGTTTTAGGATATGGGTAAACTGCCTAGCTCTACTCACAAATGGGAATGTAGTTTTTCAGCAGAAAACAGACAATTTATTAATGGGTGGTGTAACTTTTTCTCTAGCAACTTACTTGTAGACATGTCTAAAGCCGAAATCATCTAAACTTTGACCCCATGACAGTACCTATGTTCTGTACTTATTTTCACTTCCAAATTTAATAAAGTCATATAGTTACAGCCCATCTTCATTCGACTGCCTACAATCACAGATTAGCCTAATTATTGTAATGCTGTATTTCTTTATTTTCATTAAATGCTAAACCACCAACAATGCATAAAAACACAAAACAAAAAAGATATCTAATCCACAAGTGACATTTTATATGAATTGCAACTTTTATTAGAAGCTTAAACAATACCTGGATCCTCAGTCTAAACCTTCAAGGGGACAAATGTTTGCTGTAAAATTTAATGTTAATTAACTAATTTACCTGCACATATAATTATGCTATTTACTTTAAAAATAACATGTTACTGCGGTGGTGGTGCTGCAGTAGCGTTGTCACCTCACAGTTAAGACGTTGGCCTGTTCCATTCTCAGCTAGATCATCTTCTGTGTGGAGACATGTGTGAATGGGTGTACCTTTGTTGAAGGTTGTGCGTCAGAGCCAGCAACTCGGCACATAAAAATCTACTGCCAATCATTAGCTGACCGGAGTTCTGCTGTGGGGACACCTAACTGGGAAAAGCCAAAAGACACAATAACTTTAAAAATAACATGCTCCAGCTAATCCCATATTCATTTTTAGGGCTGCTATAGTCTTTAACAATGTAAAATATAGCTTTATAATTTTTTTTTTTTTTTAGGTGTGTTCTGTGTCCACGCCTGCTGCCCATCAAGCCTCACTCTGTCTGTTTTGAGTCCATTCATTCCAGCAGCACTGGTGAGTCCCAGGAGTAACTGTAACAAGTAACCAGTGAAGCCGTCCTCAGGGCAGCCAGGAAAGTTGTTTGCACCCTTGCCGGCCTCCTGGCAATGAATAGATTTCTAGTGGTGGCCCTAAACCTTCTCCTGGTGGCTGTTATAAGCAACCATATCACTGAAGGGGAATCTGAACTTCCCTATGTATGTGAGTGCCTCTCTACACATGTTACTGTGGGACCACCAAGCATGCCTCTCAATTGTTCCGATTTATGTCTCATTTTTTGGTCTGTCCATTGTAAAATGTGTGGTTTTCTGTCAAATTATCTAGGACTGAAGTCACTCAATAATGACATACATTTGAGTTTTAGACTTCAGATTCTTCAGAAAATGCATGCTAACATATTGTATATCCTGTTATTGTAGCAACTTTCTAAGTTTATAAGCGCAATATTTAAAATCTGTCCCTATTTTTGCACCTTTGCCTCCCCATACTTTTAGGCTTTGTCCAAATTCCCTATGCTAAAAGGTAGAGAGGTATGCCACTAAGCAGAAGACACGTTCTGGTTTCAGCTATTTTCAGAGCTGTGTAGCAGGTGGCTATCTAACAGGAAGTCACCCATCTTCTTCTAGAATGAGTTAACCACAATCAACCACTTATTTCCACTCACCTGTATCTAGTTTGTCTAGTACCTGAACCTCTATTTGAACTTTGGTCATCTGAGTAACAATCAGAGCTTTATCATTTTATGCCACAGAGCCAAACTATACATAGATTTATATTGTAACATTTTTATATGCACCTTACATTCTAATTTACATGTTACATATTACTTCTATTAATATGAACTTTATCTAAAATCTTGAATTGTATTTTATCCATTTGACATCCTTGTAATAAACAATAACTACCAATAGGACTATTCTCATTATTACATCTTAATATGTGATGTGCCCTGTTAGGTTATTTATTCTCACTTACATATACCTTAAATAAGGGTGCTGGCGGAAATTGGTCTACTGTTGGCAGAAGGAGAAGAAGAGGAGGAAGGCATGCCCAAAGGCAGGAAGAGAGGAGGAAGGTTAGGAGTGTAGTAGTGAGGGCAGGAACTTTGAATATTGGCATTATGACTGGTATAGGTAGAGGGCTAGCTGATATGATGGCGAAAAGAAAGTTTGGTATATTGTGAGTGCAAGAGACCAGATGGAAAGGGAGTAATGCCAGGTGTATAGGAGGTGGGTTTAAATTGTTCTGTCATGGTGTGGATGGGAGGAGAAAAGGGGTAGGGGTTATCCTGAAGGAACAGTATGCCAAGAGTGTGTTTGGAGGTGAAATGAATGTTGGATAGAATGATGTTTATGAAGTTAATAGTATTTTCATTAGATAGTTACAGGTTTAAAGCATAACTACTGAGGTAGTATGTGTTATTTGTTAAGAGTGTTTTATATGTTAACATCATGTCCATATATATATATATATATATATATATATATATATATATATATATATATATATATATATATATATTTTTTTTTTAATATATATTTTTAATGTTTTTTAAAGTTATCTATTGCATTAGTTGTTGTGAATGTTATACATATGCATTTCAAGAGCATTGTCACAAGACCACTTTAGGAGTGTTTTTTCACTATGGTTGTGTATTGGTTGAATAATTGGCTAATGAATTAATTGTTTAAATGATTGTGTTAATTAGTTAACCAGTTGCTATATAAAAATATGAGTTCTTGTGAATGTTTTTGAGATCTGATGAAGTGTGCCTTGGCAGTACGTGAAAGCGCTAATCCTTTTTATATGCAATAAATTTCTCTTTTGTTTTTTCGTGGTGGTCCTCACTCGTTTAGTTCTATACCAGATGTTTATGAAGTTGGAAATTGATGGTGTAATGATGACTGTTGTTAGTCCATATCCTCTGCAAGTTGGGTGTGCGATGGATGAGAAAGAAAAATCTTAGAGTGAGTTGGATGAAGTGGTAATGACTGTATCCAAGGGTGAGAGAGTGGTGATTGGAGCAGATTTCAATGGGCATGTTGGTGAAGGGAACAGAAGGGATGAGGAAGTGATGGGTAGGTATGGTGTTAAGCAAAGGAATGCAGAAGTTGAGATGGTGGTGGAGTTTGGAAAAAGGATGGACATGGCTGTGGTGAATACATATTTTAACAAGAGAGAGGGGCATAGGGTGACATACAAGAGTGGAGGAAGATGCACACAGGTTGATTATATACTATGCAGGAGGGCCAGTCTGAAGGGGATTGGAGACTGTAAAGTGGTAACAGGGGAAAGTGTCATTAGGCAGCATAGAATGGTGGTCTGTAGGATGAAGTTGGTGATCAGGAAGAGGAGGAGTGTGAGAGCAGTGCCAAGGATCAAATGGTGGAATTTGAAAAAGGATGATTGTGAGGTGGAGTTCAGGGAAGAGTTAAGACAGGCATTGGGGGCCAGTGAAGAGTTACTGAATTGCTGGGTAACTACAGGACAGCTGGTAACAGAAACAGCTAGAAAGGTGTTTGGTGTGACATCTGGACAGAAGAAGGAGGACAAGGGGACCTGGTGGTGGAATGAGGAAGTATGGGAGAGTATACAGAGGAAGAGGCTGGCGATGAAGAAATGGGATTGTCAGAGAGGTGAAGAAAGTAGACAGGAGTATAAGGAGATGAGGCGCATGGCAAAGAGAGCAGTGGTGAAGGCTAAGGATAAGGCATATGGAGAGTTGTATGAAAGGATAGACACTAAGGAGGGAGAAAAGGACCTGTACTGATTGGCTAGACAGAAGGACCAAGCTAGGAAAGATGTGCAGCAGGTAAGGGTAATAAAGGATAATGAGGGAAATGTACTCACAAGCAAGGAGTGTGTGTTGAGCAGATGGAAAGAGTACTTTGAGCGGCTGATGAATGAAGAGAATGAGAGAGAGAGAAAAGATTGCATGATGTGGGGATAGTGAATCAGGAAATGCAACGGATTAGCAAGGAGGAAGTAAGGACAGCTGTGAAAAGGATGAAGAATGGAAAGGCTGTTGGTCCAGATGACATACCAGTGGAAGCATGGAGGTGCTTAGGAGAAATGGCAGTAGAGTTTTTAACCAGAATGTTTAATGAAATCTTGGAAAGTGAAAGGATGCCTGAGGAGAGGAGAAAAAGTGTTTTGCTACCAATTTTTAAGAATAAGGGTTATGTGCAGAGCTGTGGTAACTACAGAGGGATACAATTGACCAGTCACAGCATAAAGTTATGGGAAAGAGTAGTGGAAGCTAAGTTAAGAAGGGAGGTGATGATTAGTGATCAGCAATACTGGGAAAGAGCACTACAGATGCAATATTTGCTCTGAGAGTGTTCATGGAGAAATATAGAGAAAGTCAGAAGGAGTTGCATTGTGTCTTTGTTAACTTAGAGAAAGCATATGACTGGGTGCCTACAGAGGAATTGTGGTATTGTATGAGGATGTCGGGAGTGGCAGAGAAGTATATAAGAGTGGTACAGGATATGTACGAGGGTAGTGTGACAGTGGTGAGGTCTGAAGTGGGAGTGACAGATGCATTTAAGGTGGAGGTGGGATTACATCAAGGATCAGCTCTGAGCCCTTTCTTATTTGCAGTGGTGATGGACAGGTTGATAGACGAGATAAGACAGGAGGCCCCGTGGACTATGATGTTTGCAGATGACATTGTGATCTGTAGTGAGAGTAGGGACCAGGTTGAGGAGACCCTGGAGAGGTGTATATATGCTCTAGAGAGGAGAGGAATGAAGGTCAGCAGGACTAAGACAGACTATATGTGTGTGAATGAGAGGGAGGATAGAGGAATGGTGAGGACACAGGGAGTACAGCTGGCGAAGGTGGATGAGTTTAAATACTTGGGATCAGCAGTTCAGAGTAATGGTGAGTGTGGAAGACAGGTGAAGAAGAGAGTACAGGCAGGGCGGAATGGGTGGAGAAGAGTGTCAGGAGTGATTTATGACAGACGGGTACCACTAAGAGTGAAAGGGAAGGTCTACAAGAGGGTAATGAGATCAGCTATGTTATATGGGTTGGAGAGGGTGGCACTGACAAAAAGGCAGGAGTCAGAGCTGGATGTAGCAGAGTTAAAGATGTTAAGATTTGCACTTGGTGTGATGAGGGTGGACAGGATTAAGAACAAGTATATTAGAGGGTCAGTTCAGGTTGGGCAGTTTGGAGACAAAGCCAGAGAGGTGAGATTGCATTGGTTTGGACATGTGCTGATGAGGGATGCTGGGTATATTGGTAAAAGGTAAGAGGAAAAGAGGAAGACCTAAGATAAGGTTTATGGATGCAGTGAGAGAGGACATGCAGGTGGTTGGTATGACAGAGCAAGATGCAGAGGACGGAAGAAATGGAAACAGATGATCCACTGTGGCGACCCCTAACAGGAACACCCAAAAGAGAAGAAGACAGATACTTTAAATAAGGGGATGGATGTAATTATGGAAATTATACTTGTGCAACAAATTAACTTATGTGTAATGACTACATTCCCCATTTATCATTAATCTCTACTCCTCATTCAGATAAGAACATTCTATGCTCCTACAACATTTCCTATTTATTATTTATTTAACATTTTTTTACCAGGAAAGTCCAACTTGAAATGAAACCAATTTTCAATGGAGGCCCAGGGAGAAATGCTCCAGACACATGTCTTTGTAACATGGGAGGAAACCCACATGAACACAGGGAGGACATGAAGACTCTGCACAGAAAGCACTCCAGTTGAGAATTGAACTGGAAAACATCTTGCTTTGACATGACAACACTACCACTGCACCACTGTTCAGTCCAGTTTGTGTACTTATAGAATGGCAGGGAATTTAGGCAATATTAAACATTGCAGCTTTATTTCTTTACAAATGATGCTAAACCAAATACCTTGCATATTTTAGCCATTTGAAAAGTTACCCTTAGTCTCTCTCCAAATGTCTATCATTGAACAAGATCTGAAATACCATTATTCCATATTTTAAATATAATATTGCCTAAATTCCTGCCATTCTAAAACTTGTAAGTACACAAATAGGTTGTATTTTCCACTTGATTAACATATATCTCTATTATGGTAAGGAAACCCCCTCGTAAAACCTCTAAAAAGGCTTTTTTCTCATACTTCTATCTTATAACATCATAATTGCAATCTATTCAATGTACATAGAGATTGTATAATCTTCATGCTTAGAACTTATTGTATGGTATGAATTCTAAATTTAAAATAACCTCTTGTTCTGTGCAAAAAAGAAATAAATCTAATGTTGATTTTCCTTTGGAACATATATATAGTCATAACTAAAATTATGGGTGGTATTCATAGTCCAGTAATTCACAAGTTCATAGTGGTTATGAGTGAGAAGCTCTTTACAGTTATACATAACTAATCCAAGCACATCACATTTTCAATGACTATGGAAAAGCAAAGGCATTTTTGAATGACATGCCCACTTATATCGACAACGTAAAGTATGTCAAGTCAAGGGTTAAGCCAACATGAAGGACTACGTGAAACCCATTGTATTAGTTCATAGTACTTGAGATATATTTGTATAGGCATGGATGCAGCTGTGCACAGTCATGTTTAAAAGACCTGGGGCAAGCTGGAGACTGGAGACTATGCAGCTTTTATTCTTTCTTTCGACTTTTCCCGGTTAGGGGTCGCCACAGCGGAAATCTGGTCCACTAATGATTGGCAGTAGATTTTCACGAACACCAAGGTGCCAGCTCAACGTCCAACCTTCAACTAAGGCATGCCCATTTACGTATGTCTTTCGAATGCACATCCAACCGCGGGGAGGATATGCAGACTCCACACAGAAGGCACTCCCTGCACTCCAGCCGAGAATCAAACGGGAGAACCTCTTGCTGTGAGGCGACAATGCTACCGCTGCACCACCACAGATGCAGCTTTTATTACTGATATTTAAAAAAAATAAAATTGTTTAATATATTTTCTATAGGGGTATACTTATGTGGACACCCTGATGGCTTCCTTAAAGAATACAAAGTGGAAGATAGGAAAGTTTAAAAAAAGGGAAATGCAACAAAGAGGAGAACACTGAAGTGAAAACATCAAGAAGGTTATGCAAGACCAGGTGGCAGAGGAGAGCAGGGGCAAAGTGTTTTTATCAAGGGATAGACCTCCCAATTTTTTTTCATTTTATTTTCTTTATATGAGAGGGCAATTTTGGTGGGAAATAGGTAAGAGAGTGTGATTGGATTGAAAAGATAAGGAAAGAAAAGATGAAGCACCTGCAGGAGTCCCAGCCCAGACAGTCTCAGACATTTCCACTGCCAGTTGATGGGGCATCAGAAGACCCCAATGTTGAGGGTGGTGCAATGGTCAGAACCAGCTACAACAGCGAGTCTTCTACAAGCTGCAGATAAATGTCAACTGGCCATGTCCTCTGTACAACTACCTCTTCCAGAATGTCCTCAAGCAATTTCCAAGCCCCCAATCTGCGAGCCTTTCCAGGCTGACAATTGCTGGGGTGTTTGCAAGAATGAGCCTTTGTCCCCAACACTGCAAGGATGTGGTGCAGAGAGTTAGCACTCCCTAACCTGGGAGGTATGTGCCTGGATCACTCCAAGTTATTCTGTATCTGTAGAAACATTTGCAAATGGAAGGGAAATAAAATAATAAAGAACAAAGGAATGCATAAATTAAATAACAAAAAAGGGATTGAGAGAAGCAAAACAGAAAATACACTCAGTACAACCACACATCAAGTTCTGCAGTATTAAATTTCATACTTAAAATAGATCTGTTTGTATAAATCTTTACTGAAGTAAAAAATAATATTTGGAGTCTTTATTCATGCTTTTATTTCAAAGTGCACAGGACGTGCTTATGCAAATTCTGTGATGATAGGGAATGTTTATGCATGCTTGTGGGATGAAATATTATGGGAAGTGCTTATGCCTACTTGACAAGTCAGTGGGCCGGATTCATGAAGGCTTGCACAGAGTCTAAGAGTAGAGTAAGACTCCAGACAGCCAACATGTCTGACGAGCGATCCAGGAACAGCCGGCAGGGGTGTGCATGAGAGCACTTAAAACGACTCTTGCACGGACAGTGTTAAGATATGCAAATTACCTCATCTGCTGCTAAAAGCTATGCAAATGAGGTCAATTTGTGATCCAGGAAACAGTAACATGTCCGAGTAAGAGTAGTGTTATTTGTAGAAATGTACTCAGTTGGTAACTGAGTACCATTCCGCAAATAGCAAAATGGAGCTATGACAGCTCCAAATAAAGGATGCATCCAGTTGATGAAGCATGCCAATGGCCAAATATAAGGCCACTGGCATTATTATTTGTTGCAAAATAATAAAAAACAAATTTTTCCCCGCTCTTCGATGTTTAAGCGTAGCGCAGTGCCGCACAAACATGCGGCGCTCTAAAAACCAGAGCCCCCTCCCCCCCTAAAAATAGGCATTTTATTAAATATATTCATCTGCCATGCAGGTGAAAGGCAGGCTGAAGACAACATGGCTACTGAGTAGAGGTTGCTAAGGGTGGAATCTCAGTATGAGAGATGTAACCAAGCATTAGTAGGCAATCCTATGCAAATGAGTATACGGATAGTGAATCCCAATTTTCACTGCCATGTGAACCATGTCCCTAGAGTGTAAGAGTAGGATTAGGGGAGTAGCAGAGTAGAAGATAGGTGACATCATGAGGGGGGGTATGTTACAAAGACTGTAAGCTTATTGGAGCAGAGTGGCATGTGTTTGCTGTGAGTTACGCAGGACTGGAAGAGGCGTGTCTACAGTTGTCAGAACTGAAACCCAGAAACTGAAGGTGTACACCGTGGCTATCACTAAAGTTTCTTGCAAAGTTGCTTACACTGTGTGCGCGCATGTATGCGCCTATAAACCCGTCTAAGCCTGTGTGCGCCCGTGTAAGCCTGTGTGCGCGCATGTGCATCCGCCTAAGCCTGTGTCAACCTGTGTAAGCTTGTGTGCACTTGTGTGTGCTCGTGTGCGCTCATGTATGCTCGTGTGCACGTGTTTGTGCTTGTTTGCGCAGTGCTGTCCCCTGTGGAAACAAAAAGGGAAAAGGAAGGAAAAGAAGTAGACCACAAAGGAAAGAAAGAAATCCACTAGTCACGAACACAAGTTCAGCAATTTATTGTTAGCGCTTTCATGCACCTTCAATACGTGCACTTCTTCAGACAAATGAATCAAAGACATAGCTTGCTTAAATACAAAAAAGAACCATCAATTATCTTATTAAATAATTAATTATATAATTAACCTACCCAAACTTTTGTTAAAAGGACAAGACCTAGGATATCGTCTAAAATTCATACAAATGCAGTTATATATCCTACAAATATATGTTTGTATATAAAAAATATACAAATACACATATAAATAATTTTAAAATGTATAAATTTATCTCATTTCAAGTTACAAGAAAGTTAATGTTTGAAAAAAAACAAAAATTAATATATATACAAGATAAATATCATATGCTGAATGTTATTAAGTGAATTTGATAGCCACCTAATCTAACAGAATTATCTTTCTAGAGCTTTTAATCTAAGTATACATTTTATAGAACACATATCATTGATACCAGGGAAAACATATGCATTTGTACGTAGTTGCCACAGCAATTCTTGTTCCCCTAATTTGAGGTGCCATGGTCCACCTCTTGGATTCTTAGGAACACTTTGGACTACTACAAACTGAAAACTATGCGTGTTATGCTCATTAATATGTCTTGCTAATGCATTAACCTAAATATTCTTAGAAATTGCATAGACATGTTCATATATACGCTGTTTGAGTTGTCGCTCTGTTTTCCCTAAGTAAAAAACTGGACACAATTTGCATTTTGCCAAGTATACTATGCCTTGGCTTTCACAATTATGTTTATCCTGCACAAAATACTCGTATCCATTAATAAAAAATGAAGGCCCTGTTAAAATATATTTACAGTATTTGCATCTCCCGCATTTAAACATGCCTTTAATGTTCCTAGATTTTTGGTGTGGTGTCTCAAATAATCTCTTAATATTTGGACCATTTCTATAAGCTATCAAAGGTCTATTACAAAGGATTCTGTTTAAAATTGAATCTTGTGTAATAAGGCCCCAGTTCGAATTCAATATTGCTCTAATTTCATGTGAAATGTTGTTAAATTGTGTTAAAAAACTGGTTAAATACCTATTAGTTTAATTTTTATTCATGTTTATTACCGACTCATCGCTGTGAATACTTGATATAGAATCATCCTTACCTTCATATACCATGGCTCTATTATTAGTAGTAAAAATTGGACCCAACAGTTTTTTTGACCTTTTAACAGTAATTTCTTGGATTAGACCATTGACCAATGATGTAGGGTAGCCACGATTATTAAACATGTTGAATAAAACATTATATTCTTTAGTGAAATCATCGTCATGAGAGCACATTCTTGATGCTCTAACTAGTTGGCCCTTCACCACACCTCTTTTTTGAAAATATGGGTGGTTACTTGCAAAATGCAAAAAGGAATTACTATAAAAGGGTTTACGATATATTAAAGTTCTGTAACACTGGTTGAATGCATCCTTACACAAAGAAATATCCAAAAAATTAATTGTCTCACTATTAAAATTAAACGTAAACTCTAGAAAAAAAGTATTTACTTTTTTCTAGAGTTTACGTTTAATTTTAATAGTGAGACAATTAATTTTTTGGATATTTCTTTGTGTAAGGATGCATTCAACCAGTGTTACAGAACTTTAATATATCGTAAACCCTTTTATAGTAATTCCTTTTTGCATTTTGCAAGTAACCACCCATATTTTCAAAAAAGAGGTGTGGTGAAGGGCCAACTAGTTAGAGCATCAAGAATGTGCTCTCATGACGATGATTTCACTAAAGAATATAATGTTTTATTCAACATGTTTAATAATCGTGGCCACCCTACATCATTGGTCAATGGTCTAATCCAAGAAATTACTGTTAAAAGGTCAAAAAAACTGTTGGGTCCGATTTTTACTACTAATAATAGAGCCATGGTATATGAAGGTAAGGATGATTCTATATCAAGTATTCACAGCGATGAGTCGGTAATAAACGTGAATAAAAATGAAACTAATAGGTATTTAACCAGTTTTTTAACACAATTTAACGACATTTCACATGAAATTGGAGCAATATTGAATTCGAATTGAACCGCCTTATTACACAAGATTCAATTTTAAACAGAATCCTTGGTAATAGACCTTTGATAGCTTATAGAAATGGTCCAAATATTAAGAGATTATCTGAGACACCACACCAAAAATCTAGGAACATTAAAGGCATGTTTAAATGCAGGAGATGCAAATACTGTAAATATATTTTAACAGGGCCTTCATTTTTTATTAATGGATACAAGTATTTTGTGCAGGATAAACATAATTGTGAAAGCCAAGGCATAGTATACTTGGCAAAATGCAAATTGTGTCCAGTTTTTTACTTAGGGAAAACAGAGCAACAACTCAAACAGCGTATATATGAACATGTCTATGCAATTTCTAAGAATATTCAGGTTAATGCATTAGCAAGACATATTAATGAGCATAACACGCATAGTTTTCAGTTTGTAGTAGTCCAAAGTGTTCCTAAGAATCCAAGAGGTGGACCATGGCACCTCAAATTAGAGGAACAAGAATTGTTGTATAACTACGTACAAATGCATATGTTTTCCCTGGTATCAACGATATGTGTTCTATAAAATGTATACTTAGATTAAAAGCTCTAGAAAGATAATTCTATTAGATTAGGTGGCTATCAAATTCACTTAATAACATTCAGCATAGGATATTTATCTTGTATATATATTAATTTTTGGTTTTTTCAAACATTAACTTTCTTGTAACTTGAAATGAGATAAATTTATACATTTTAAAATTATTTATATGTGTATTTGTATATTATTTTTTATATACAAACATATTTGTAGGATATATAACTGCATTTGTATGAATTTTAGACGATATCCTAGGTCTTATCCTTTTAACAAAAGTTTGGGTAGGTTAATTATATAATTAATTATTTAATAAGATAATTGCTGGTTCTTTTTTGTATTTAATCAAGCTATGTCTTTGATTCATTTGTCTGAAGAAGTGCACGTATTGAAGGTGCATGAAAGCGCTAACAATAAATTGCTGAACTTGTGTTCGTGACTAGTGGATTTCTTTCTTTCCTTTGTGGTCTACAGTTTTCAGTTCTTTTGGTTTTTTAAGGAAAAGAAGTAGTAGGAAGTTAACCAAGGAGAACTAGCAGAGCTGCCAGGTGAAATCAATCAGAATCAGCCAATTACACAGGCAGTACACTAGCCCAGCCCAGCACTTAAAACTCTGCAAACAACATTCCCCCATGTTTTTCTCAGAAACACTGCAACACTGCAGTCTACAAAGAGAAGTGAAAACTTAAAAAGCTTAACTGAGACAAAAAATGTTAGGGGCTGCCATTGCTATTATAAGGCAACATGTGCAAGATGCTGAGGGCGGTGCCATTGCAAATGCTGCTGAGCAACCCACAGTGAGGAGACGGAGAAGAGTGTACAGACCCAGGGTAACCTACCAGGGGCTACATGAGCTGGAGATAGTGGAGCGTTATAGAGTGGACAGAGACCTCCTGCAGCAGAGTGTTGAGCTGTGCAGGCCACATCTCACACACAGAACCAACAGAGGGGAACCCATCCCAGTGGAAACCAAGGTTTTTGTTGGCCTAAGAATACTAGCAACAGGTACCTTCCAGAAACCAACTGGTGATATGATGGGGATTTCACAGGCATCAGCATCCAGGGTACTGCACCAGTTCCTGAATGCCATGTCAGCACATGCCGGTGATCATGTATATTTCCCCAATTCCCATGAGGTATTGGCCAGCAATATGCATCTCTTCCAGCAAATAGCGGAATACCCTGAGGTAGTGGGTGCAACTGACTGCACACACATACACATCAAAGCACCAGCCGGTGAGCGGGGTAGGGCCTACATCAACTGCAAGGGATTCCACTCCATCAACTGCCAGGTCATGTGCGATGCCCAGGGCATAATACTGAATGTGTGTGCTGGCTGCCCTTGAAGCTATCATGATTCCCATATCTGGCATCTGATGCAGCTGTACCAGACATTTGCCAATGGAGACATCCCTGACGGTCACCTAGTGGGAGATGCTGGATATGCACTGGAGCCATGGCTGATGACACCCATCAGAAATGCACACATACCTGAACAAGAACTCCATAATGAGGCACATGCACAAACAGGAAATGTAATCGAGCATGTGTTTGGGATGCTCAAGTCATGGTTCCAGTGCCTGGACACATCTGGTGGAGCCTTGCAGTACTCACCAACTACATGTACCCAAATTGTCATGGTATGTGCTATGCTACACAATATGATCCTGCGAAAACAGCTGTAGCAGGAACAGCATGGAGCAGGGCCACACAGCCCCCACCATTGCCAAGGCCTGCACAAGCACAGTGTGACTCGGAGGAGGAACAACCTGAGCCTGCCCCAGTAGGCAGAAGGAGGCATGCCCAGTATGCCTTGGCCTTGGCAAAGAGGCAACATATAGTACATACACTGGCTCAGTAGGAACCCTGGAAACGATACCTCTCTCTGACTCACACATAAAATAAAAGGTATGCCTAACTTGACACTACCTGTTTCCAAACATGTATAGGGAGTGTAGTATGTGCATCCGATATAGGCAGCCCTGCAGCACCACATGAGGCATGATTGCCATGTTTTAAGCAATATAAAGCAATGCTAAACAGCATTTACCAATATTTAGTATATGTAAACAAAATTGCCCGTGTTAACTAGCGCAATGTTGGGCAACATTGAGCAATGTTGGGCAAGGTCGGGCAAAGTCGTGCAAAGTTCAGCAAAGTCAGGTAAACATGCTCATATTTGCTTTACTGTTCCTTAAGCAGTCTGGTCTGCCCAGCATGAAAATAGAAAGCATTGACAGGGCTCGAACTCAGGATACTGGGCATTATAGTCACAATACTGAACCACTAAGCCATGATAATATTTCAGTGGCACAGACACAGCAGGACAATTGTACACTAATGCAAACACAAAGAAATGCTGTACCATGCCCCTAAAGACGCATATGGGTAACCTCCCCCACAGGCCTATGCAGACAGAGAACATCAGGCCAGGTGGTGTGATGTGGGTTGTGTAGGCCTTGAAGTCACAATCTAATATATGTGACATTGGATGCTAGGATCTGTAGCACAGTAGTATGCCTCAAGCCAGTATGATAGGCAACAGTACAGACTGAAATGGTGTACCATACATAGAAGTGCAGGCATAGCAAATGTGTATAAGTGTCAGGTGAAACCCTCATCCTATGTACACCCACAGTAGCAATCATGTGTGCCCCCGGGTAGAAATGTACAAAGAATAGCTGCCCCCCTGTATGTAGAAATGTTGATAAGCCTATGCAAAGTGTCTCATGGAAGCCCTGCAGGCACAGCATGATCCCTGTTGATCTATGACACAAAGGTGAGCCCTGCTGTAAAAATACAACTTGATTTGCCATACACATATAGTATAAATGCCTATACTGGGCGTGCTCACACACTCCAACAAATGTAGTGGATTTAATTCAGCATCGCACTGAAAGGTCATACTGGGCATGCCCACACACTTTAATAAATGAAGCAAATATCAGGCAACAACATACTGAAAGATCATACTGTGCATGCTCACACACTTGAAGAAACGAAGCAAATGTCAGGTGGCAACATACTGAAAGTTCATACTGGGCATACTCACACACAGGTTAAATACGGATGTGATAATAAGGGATCTATGGACAAATGTGGAAACACATCCACAAAGTGGTCAGAAAATCATGCTATGTGTTCACACAAACTGCCAAGGTCTGTGCATGTAGGTCAAAGGAGGTTCCCACTACTCAGCCATTATCAGACCCATCAGAAAGTACCACTACACACTTGCAATGAATCTGACTAGGCATGTTCAGCAGCCAGAAAGACCACTGAAGTACCTTAACAAGAGGATTACTGGCCTCAAATAGTTTCCCCATGCAACAAGACTGAATGTAACCCAATCTGTAGTCTGCTGCATACTGTCTACTCAGGAGATCTCTGCCCAACAGACAGGTCCATGTCATAGCTACACTCAGATCTGTTCTGAGTTATAGCTCAATGGCACTAAATATACAGACCCAACTGATATTGCCAACATCCTGGCAGATAGGATCAGTGTTAACTTTACCCCCCTCTCACCCAGAATAGAAGAGGACATTGTTCCCCTCTACTCATCACTCACTAGAACTATAATAGAGTGCAACGCCACTTTTGCTATGTACCTCACAAGAAAACCACAACAACTGCAAAGCCTGCAGCAATACCTCACAAAGAGCATTAGCGGCCTGAAATACATACCATACACAGACCATCTCAAAATGCTCCATCCATACTCTCTTGCATATCGCCTACTCAGAGGTGTTCACTGCCTAACATACAAAGCTATGTCAAACACAGAGGTGTTGGAACATGCTCCACGTAAAACACTCACAATCCCTCTGACCTTCGGAGCCAAAACCACGAGTGAAATACAAAAGGAAGGGGTGTACCCATTTACCTTATGGATACCTACACCTTCAGGTTAGTGGCACTGCATGAGGCCTTGGAGACCATGCAAGTGCAACTAATATTGGGCAAAGCTGCTCATCAGATTGTAGCCTGCTACAGATCACGTACCTTGTCTAAGGAACCTCACTCAGTATTCCTGAGAACAGTGGAAAATACAAAGGTCCTATCAAACACCATTATATGAAGAGATTACAACTACCCAAACATTGAGTGGGAGAATTACTCGTGTACAACGTCCTTTGCCCAATGTTTCCTAGAATTTAAAAACTCTAACACCCTGGAACAGCTGGTCACCATGCCCACTAGAGGTGACAACAAACTGGACATGATCATCACCAACATGGGGTACCAGTGTTCCACAACAGAAATAAACCCCTCGCTGGTAATATCAGATCATAAAGTAATCCCACTGGACATCCACATCCTGCCCTCCCACCCAGTCAATGAAACCACTGTGAAGACATATTCAAAAGCAAACTGCAAACTTCCCAAGACCAAAGTGGAACATTCCAAAGATATCTTGCTATAGGATAATGGTATACAATCTGCCGAATCATTTGCAAGTGCATCCCATGAGCATCTACAGGGATGCATGGAACAAGACATCACAAATAAATCCAAGATGCACTCCTCCAAAAATAAGACAACAATCAGGTGGTTGTTGCCCATAAATAAGCTAGACAACAGAAGGAGGAAACAAACACATGATAGAGCCAACTTCTCTAAAGGAAAGGCATCACTGATCATTATTAGGAAGAAACAATGATCGTTCATAAAATAATCCAAGGACAGTTTCTAAAGACAAATAGCCAAGGAATGTAAGAATAACAACCACAAAGCCTTCGGTAGCTATACCAGACATGCAGGTGTCAACTTCCAAATATGCTGTCAGCTACTGAAAAATGGAAAGAAATACACTGAACCAACTTTCATTGCCCACATCCAGGGGGACAAGTTCAGTGTAAACTCCCCCCATCACTCCCAAATGGCTCTGTGTCCATCACAGAAGGATGCAGAGCCCCAGACGTCATGGACATGCAGGTAAAGACAGCCCTCTCCAAAGCTAAGAACACAACATCAATGGGACTGGATGGTGTCCCAGGCTGCATCTTACACTAGGCCCAAAAGGAACTACACCCTCACCTACATCCACTGTCCAGACTCAAGCGCACCACAGGCTATGTACCCAAAGAATGGCATACACTAACAGTCATCCAGCTCCACAAAAGGGGTGCCACAACAGAACCTGGAAACCATTGCACTATATGTCTACTAAGCCTGGTCTACAAAGCTATTGAGCAAATTGTCATGGAACCCATAAACGGAGACATTGGAGACCTCCAGACACTGGACTCTACACAACTTTGCCTTATTAAAGGCAGATCCTGGCTCCTAAACCTAGTTGACTTATTTGAAACAGTTAACAGGGACATAGATGGAGGTGAAAGTAGTCCACACAGCCCACCTGGACCTCACTACGGACTTTCTACACCATTCCCCACTCTGTCATCATGGACAGGTGTACCAGCTTGAACATTAACAGCTATGTCACAGGATGGGTGGCCAAGTGGCTCACAGATCAAACACACATGTTCAGAGTTGCGGGTGCTATGTCTGACTCTAAGCCAGTCACAAATGACATCCCACAGGTCTTGGTCCTGGGACCCCACCTATTCAGTAGATACTGCTCAGAGGTACAGGCAAGCATGGGAGGTGTATGGCTGAACAGGTTTGCAGATGACTGCTAACTGTGGTCCATAATCGACTCTACGACTGACACAGACATCCTCCAGAAGTGTCTTACTGAGACTGATACCTGGTGTCAAAACAATGCCCTCAAGCTGAATGCCAATGAATGAATAGTCATCCCCTTTGGATAAAACAATGTGCACACAAATTACCACATAGGTGGTAATCCAGTATGTACGGAGAAAGTCATTATGGCCCTGGGGACACAGGTAGATAGTAAACTCCCCTTTAATGGTCACATGGCCAAAGTATTTAGACATTCCTTCTATGTAGCCCACCTAATGTCACCTAATGTAACCCACTTTATATAGTCTGATGTCACCATCCTAAAAATATACCTGTAGAAAGGAGAACTCACAGTAATGTGCATAGCGTATAGTGTAAATGCATACTCCTGTAGTATCGTTAAGTAGGGGTTTGAATCCTGCACTTGACAAGTGTGTGTTTGTGTGTAATTACCTTGGAGAAGAGCAACCTTTTTGTAGAGTAGTAGAACACCTTACAAGTGGTATACTTATCTTTGTCAAGTCTGATGATGTCACCATCCTACAAATATACCTGTGGAAAAGTGACCTCCAGTAATGTGTATAGTGCATTGTGTTAATGCGTACTCCTCTAGTATTATAAAGTAGCTAGGTAGGGGTTTCAATCCTACACTTGTCAACTGTGTGTGTGTAATTACCTTGGAGAGGAGCAACCTTTTTGTAGAGTAGTAGAACACCTTACAAGTGGTATACTTATCTTTGTCAAGTCTGATGATGTCACCATCCTACAAATACATCTGTGGAAAAGAGACCTCCCAGTAATGTGTATAGCGTGTTGTGTTAATATGTATTTCTCTAGTATCATGAAGTAGTTAGGTAGGGGTTTGAATCCTGCACTTGGTGATTGTGTGTTCTCTATGGGTGTGACACTGTTTGTCAATGTGGTGTGGGTTTTGCTTTCACTACTGTATGACATATCAGTATGCATTGCACATGTGAGGTAGCTGTGTGGCAAATACATATACTTACATGTTACCTCAATTATTGCATGTGTGGGAACCCTGCTTTCTCCAAGAACACAGCTGTCATCTTTGCCAGACTGTGCTGCTGCTTCCCAGACCTTAGGTAACATCTGTATGCTTGTGACAAGGCCAGCCACTACAGTGATCCCTGGCCTAGGTCATCCATGTCACACACACACTCATTATGGTTTCTATTGAATTGTGTGAGTGAGGGTTTATGGCCGAGGTATATGTCAGACCTGTTCAAATGCAGCAAAATCTGTCAATGATGACTATTCATTATAGGTGTACAACAACATTTGTGGATATGCATGCAGACCCCTTATTGCTTATGTGACCCACTGAGGGATTTCAAAATACCTTAGGAAATGTGATTATCAAAGGAGAGATGATGTAACACTAGGTTGCATGTACACATCGGTACCTGTTCATCATGTTGGTGGCTACTACCTATGTGGTACTGTGGGGATACTATGTTCTGTAAAGGTGGATGACTATGCTTAGTTTGGCTTATAGCTTTACAGCATGGGTTTGACAACAGGTATCTGTCTGTATGATACCCTTGTGGAGGATATGTGTGCCACCTGGAGAATGCATTATAGGCCACAGTATGCATTACCAGACTTGGACGGACATATCCCTACTGTGATTGCTTGTACCTAAGAGAGCTATATGCCAAACAGGAGTGGTCTCAATAATGGGTGCAGGTGAATACCACTGGTTACTGGCATAGTATAGTACCTGAAGGATCCAAATGTTGCTGTGTGTCCTACATCTGTGTGTCAGTTGTCAAGACAATCTAACGATTGGTTATGGTCAGGCTGCTGAAGTTATGTATACTACCAGAATGCAAAACAATGACAGATAGTAACAGTATCACCCACAGCACAGTGTCAAACCATGTCATACACACATGTATAGTCAGGTTCCAAAATGTGTGTAGTACAATGCATACTGGCCACCAATAGAAACTATGGAGTATTACTGTGTAATACAGAGCATGTCACCCTGCCCATGTGTCCACTATGCACGTACATGCAGACAATGCACCCCCACCATGTTCACAACTGTACACCTGCAAATCTGTGCTACACACATCCCACACATACGGTACACTCTCTAACACATGCTGCCAATACTGCACACATCAGCCAAGTGGCATGTGGGCAGACAATACACAATTGGAACTAACACTGGTGTAAATAACATTACAAAGACAATCATAGCTTTAATGCATCATGCCTGCTCAGCTATACCTTCAAGCATATAATTACACTCTACTGCTGACAACATGCTAACATTGTTATACTGCTATAAAGACAACCTGTGCATCAGCACCATGGTAGCCTGTTCCTGCATCGATGTTACAGATGGCAGGAGGTGGCACAGACTTCATCATATGTACAGGGTGTGTTGTTGGTTTGCCATAGGCATACAGTGAGCCATCCAATCGACATGTATGTGTGTATGTGTGTGTGTGAGGGGCAAGAATACTGGTATGGGCCAATGTTGATGTAATGTGTGTGGGTATGTGTTAGCCCTAGGTGTCTGGATTATGTGTGTGTCTGCATGCACACAGTTCCACCATGTGGCTGCCATATACGGGTATTTGTGGGACAGCCACAGACTGTACCTGCAAGGCTTTACAGATCACCGTCTTTGGCCATGGATATGGTACCTATGCCTGGCAGGGGTGCTACTGACACTATCAGGTACTAAGCCAGACAGGGTACTATCCCCAGAGGTAGATGGATGTACAATGGACCCAGGTCCCTGCTGGGACTGTCCAGAGCCATGTGCATGTGGTCTTCTAGGACTTTCTATGGACATTCCACCCCCAACATTGCTGGGGCTGGTACTGGCACTATGGGAGTGGCTGTGGCTTGAGGGACGTCCCCGGTGACTGCCAGCTGCTGATGTTGCTGGCATATGTCCACGTCGACGACTCAACCATCCCGCACTGTCCTGACACATGGACATGACATTGTAGAGGACATCTAATGTCTCTCCCCAATGTCTATCAGTGACCTCAGTGTAATTACGGATGGCACCAGCTAGGTCACGGATACTGTCAATTACAGCAGTGTTATGTGCCCTCTGTGCCCTTAGTCCCTGTCTGGTGTACTGTTCCATACATGCCTGTGACTCCATAACAGCCTGGAACATGTGTGAGGTTGTAAGACCTAAGACCTGTGGCAAATCTGCCAGTGGCATGATGAGCAGCAGTGCTACGACGAGAACCCCTGGACATCTGCCTATGTGGTACCCTTCCAGACATCTGGGTATGGCTGCTCTGTTGGGATGCATGTGCCATGGATACCACACTGTCCTGGCCAATGCCAACTGTACGCTGTCCCTCAGCTAAGGGCATTGGTGATGGATATATTGGCAGTAGGACTGTGTGCATGGATGGGGTGGACACTCGTGTACTGTCGATTGGTGGCCCAATGACAGACCCTGGCAAACATGCCTGTGCCTCAACACACCTATCATCATTATCACTATTTTGCTCAGTGAAATCAGTTTCCCTGCTGCAGTGAACCAGCCCAAAGTCAGCATCTGTGAGAGGAAGACAGGAAACACACTTTATGACCGGTACATGATGTCGGCACACATGCACACATGCACATATGAACACATGCACACAAATGCACACATGAACACATGAACACATGCACACATGAACACATGCAGACATGAACACATGAACACATGCAGACATGAACACATGAACACATGCACACATGCACACATGAATACATGAACACATGCACACATGCACACATGAACACATGAACACATGCACACATGAACACATGCACACATGCACACATGCACATGAATGCACTCCTCACTAAAACACACACACATACCACCACCAGCAATCCAGAACGTACTCAATAGCGGGTGATGGTGGGGTACAGTATCACAAGGCAAACAGTGATATCACACGTGTCAGCATGCAGGATGGGTGTTGCTCAACAGCATGCAGTGCGGGTGTAGACAGCCCTTGCTAATAACAGTATACATGGCTTTGATGCATGTGTGTTTTTGTTCAGTGATTGGCCTCACCCTGGAACGCAATGTGTACATGGGCACAACATTGATGTGTAAGTATTAAAAGCTCTGCAATGTCCTGTGCACTATCACTCACATATATACATACCATGGCTGGATGTGTATCTGTGTGTCACATAGATATCCATTTCTGATTAGAATGTCTGTGTCTTTAGCAGATAAATGTGGACAAAGGTTTAGCACATGCATGCTATGTATACACACAGGATGAGTGGTACATGTATACCTGATGGAATACCATTGCTCAACATAGCCATTGTACAGTGGTTATGTTGAGTGTAGGACATATTGTGGCCATGCCAGTGCCAGCCATGCCATGGCATGCTACAACACAACTGCAACATTAAACATCACACATACACAGTGTGTGTCATGTGACCTATACACTCAATAGCATTACAAGGCATATATGTGTCACTTTGTACAAAAGGTGATTGCTATGCATATTGTGTATCGGTCCATATGTGTGCACACACACAAATTGAGGTGCAGGGCAGTTACTGCTATGTGCAGTACTGTGGTCACTGTAACTGGATGGGGTGTAGTACCATGAGCCATCATCATGCAGCATCATGTGGTCACTGAAGGCTACTAATGTGTGCCAGACCGGCACATACCATGCTGTACCAGAACTGCTGTACCATGGCTGCATTCACCATTTCACAGCCATATGTTCCATGGGTTTGTATGGTGCCCAATAGGGGGCATTGCCTAACATGAATGTGTTATGTGTTGAGGAGTGTCGCACAGCCACATGAGAGGCATCAGCCTCTCAGGTATTTTTTGTGTGCTGTGCGGATGACATTTGGGATACTGGAGTGTGACCATACAGCGGGTGTCTGAATACATCATGTGTAGCATGTGAACGTGTACCGCATATGACAAAGTTGTGTATGTTGTGTACATGTGTATTGCCTCTGCCTATCCAATGTCCACTACAGTGTTGCCACAATTGTGTGGGATGCTCTGTGTATTGTTATGTGTTTTAGGCAGCTACCCACATTACTGGGATGTGCATAGTCTCACAGCAAACATGCACAGCATGCATTATGCGTAGGTGTGTTACGTGTACATGGCCTACGGCTCACCTATGACATGCACATTTAATTAGTAATATTAAATGTAGAACACAATCACCAGCATGGGTCTGCTGCCTTGCTGTCACACCAGAGGGACCTACAAGGATATGAGACAGTTTGTCAGTGGCAACAACTGTGGCATTGCTACTGTGTGTCTGCAATCTTACAGTAGTACAATGGTTGACAGTCACAGGCCTACAGATTACATTCCTAATTATTAGTATTGCACAACACTAGCCACCACATCCTCTAACTACACAGTACACATCTCACATGAGCATGCTCTACCAATAGAGGCAACAGTGGTGTACAGCTATGCCATGTTACCTGCACGCTCCATGTCAACTTGCTGGGTGGCTCCTGCCCCCATGATGATACATGTTGTTTGATGTTGTTGCTGTTGGCCAGGAGCCACCTGGCTCAGGAGCAGCTCCTCCACTCTGATGAGGGGGGGATGGATGGGTACCCCACCACCTGTGGCAAGCTGTTGTCTACGGATATCTGACGCATGCTGTCGGACATGTCTAATTAAATCACTGCAGTGATGGCGTACCTGCCCATATGTCCAGTTATGCATGCCTATGTCATTTACCCTACGGACAAGATCTTGCCACAGTGCAGTCCACTCATGCTGGTCCTGGCTGGTTCTGGAGAACAGCAGGGCATAGTGCTGCACCAGGCTTGCTGTTATCAGTTCCTCCTCTGCCGTGCTGTAGGTGGGTTTCAATGGTGGGCCATTACCCTGGAAGACAATGAAACAATATGTGTGAGCATGTCATGTGGCACACTTAACATTCTAAAGTACAGATATCAATTAACTGCCATATATAGCAACCTATTGGCTATCAGAGGATACACACTTTCAATACCACATATCAGTGCTCAGCCCACAACTGCCTGACAGTGCCTGACACACTCTATATATATCAAACCATGTTTTGCACAGCAACAAAGATAAACCAGTATGTAAGACTATACAACAGTACATGGCACACTGTATGCTATGTGACACAATGCACCACCTAGCCACAGGAGGTATATATCAAGCTAATGCATCAGGAAATAATGTATTCCATTGCAAAGATTGTAAAGTCCAGTTACAGTATTACCAGTATACCACACTAGCCATTGATGGCAAACCCCTGCCTAACATATGCGCATATTCATTAATATAGGTAGCATACTGCTGTACTAGACTATACATGTTGCTAGATACGCACTTATATCCTGTAACACACATATGACCAAGGCCATGGTACAGGCATACCTACACACACATCAGACATACATACCAGACACAAAGGTATGGCAACCCAGATGACCTTTACCTGTGTACCATACAGTACTGTGTGTCAGTAGTTACAAAGCCTTATGCCTGAGGTATGTAATCTGTGAGGACTACAAGGAACACACAAAACAGTGGTTCCAAGAAATGTGGACATACACCATACTGTGCTGTGTAGGCATACAGCTTCAGGTAGTACTACAGTTCATACATGAGTTGGATTCACCAGCAGTAACACTCAATAAGCATACATGCATTGCTTTAACCTACAATGGGACACCCCAGTCAACACCAAGGGACTACATCAGACCATATGGCATACTGCTTTTTCTGCCTAGTGATTGCATACACATCTTTTGCTGGGATCACAGCTAGGACACATAATACCATAACTGAAACAGTTTCCCACTAAGCTAAAACACATATACAGAACTTTGACACATTCACCAACACATTCACCATCAAACTCAGTCAACCTCACATAGCAATTATTGCAACAAGTACATGTGGGTGTGTATCGCTTCATAGGTAGGTAATAGGCTATTGGCCCTAGGGCCTATAGCAGTCTAGCCATACGCTACCCTGGCCTTTGAAACACAGGTAAGTACGTTTCACGTGGCCCTGTCAAGCAGAGCCACAGAGGTGATTCCCAGGATGTATTTCCTATCTCCCATACATTCATTAGGATTATTTCTGACAACAGCTAATTAGGGGCTTTGTTTGCTATTTAGAGGTTGTTTGTTCCAGAGTATGTGATGTCTCTGAGATAGGGATCTATCCCTCCAGCATCTGTCTACATGGAGCATGTCCAACAGCTCTGGGTTTGACATAGCTTAGTATGTTAGGCAGAGGTCACCTCTGTGTAGGCGGTATGCAACATAGTCTAGCTGTGGGTTTGTGAAATGGTCTACATAGGGCATCTGTTTGAGGCCGGTATTACTCTTTGTGAGGTATGTCTGTGTCATTTCCAGTTGCTGTAGATGTCGTGGGAGGTACATACCGCATGGGGCATTGTACCAGATAATGGGCTTTATGTGTGATGAGTAGAGGGGAACACTGACCTATATTTCACTGGATGACACACATTTTGTGATGACATGTGCCACGTAGACAGTTGACATGACTAGTGTGGCACTGTGATTATCAAAGGAGTGACTACTGTCCACCTGTGTCCCATGGTCTCTTATCACACCTTCGGTGTTAAGTAGACTACCACCTATGTGGTAGTTCATGGGTACAGAGTCTTTGCAAGAAGATATGCCAATGCAGTGTCAACAGTAAGCTTGGGTCCATGGCTTTGTCACCAGGCATCTGTTGCAGTAAAGATGACCCTGTCTCTCTCTCTCTCTCTCAAAAAAAAAAAAATATATATATATATATATATATATATATATATATATATATACACACACATACACACACACACACACACACACACACACACACACACACACACACACACATATAAACATCCATTGGTGTACATGTAGATATACATATAGGCACATATACAGTCCACCTTTCATGGTGGGGATATCAATTATGCAAAGGTTGTGAGGTATACCGTTATGTCATATGTCATAATATTTCAAAGTGTTGTGTGGAATGCATTGAAGGTGTTCTCAGCCCATGTAGCTTTAGCAGGCCTCACTGGCTGCAACACTACAAACCTGACGAATCATAAGCACAGCGTTTAACCACCACATGTCATATAACAGCACTGTATGCTGTCTTGTTTGCCACACACTGCAACCTACATAGATATATGCACATAACAACCTTAAACAACATATATATGTCCACCCTTCACAAAGAGTTGCAGTATGTCCCTTGCTCTATGTACATGTACAGATGCTAATATATCTGACACAGACAGATCTCTCCGTATCTGTGTACCATACACACACAAGGTCCACACTGTTGGGCCTTGCTGCAATATGAACAGGTGTCACATGTGAGCACACAGTAATATTAGAGGGTGTATATATAGCTGTGAATGCTAGATTAACATACTAGCCTGGTACAGCTGTTGCCAATGCTAAGCTACACATTAATATGACTATAATGCATTTGTTACTCTGTCACATCCATGTTTATATAACCATATGCACTATTCCCACAAACAGACATTGTACACACTACTGTACAGAACACAGATAACATGGATCAGATGTTTGACATTTAATGCTGAACTACATATGTCACAGTCATATCCCACTGCACACATCTACACACTGATGTCTCCATGCCAGTAGTTATGCAGGGCATCTGTGCATAGATACGTACTGCTGCCACATATGGATGATTCAAACTATGTAGAGTACTCTTCATAAACATCTACTACATGCCAGTAAATACATAGCTGTTAAATACCTTACCTTTGTATGTGTTCATAGTCCTCTGTTTCGTGTGCTTTGTAATAGCTTTTATTTTTATAGCTTAAGACTTTCTTCAAGATATATATTTTTATTTCAATATGATTATTCTTCTTTTCAATATATTATTACTTTTGCAATATTATTTTTTTCAATATATTTTTCTTTTCAAAATATATTTTTTTTAATTTTTTTTAAATAATTTTTTTTCAATATGAGATTTTTTTCAATATATTTTTCTTTTCAATATACTTTTTTAAATATATTTTTTCAATACATTTTTTTTCAATATATTCTTTTAGTTTTTCTTTTTTTGCTATATATTACTTTTTCTTTCAATATATTTTTGGTTAATCTTTTTTATTTTTTCCTGCTGCTGTTGGCTGCGTCTGTACGTCCGTCTGTCTCTCTTTCTCACTCACTCTCTATCTCTCTCTCCCTCCTTACTTGCAATGAAGTGATTGCATGTATGGACAGCAAGTACAGCCTGCATTTATAGGCATCTGCACATGTGTGATGGCCTCTGCACCAATTGGTGGCCACCATTTGCCAATTGCATGCAGCCTGCTGTGTGGTACTTGCAGTACTCACTGTCATAGCAACCCAATATTATAAATTGCTAAGTCAGGTAGGCGTAGCCCTTTCAGCTTTCCAAAGTGGGGACCATGCTTGTTTGCTGTGGACACCGTTGTGTAAGTCAGAAGGCTGGTATACTTCTCATAACTGATGCTAGGGGTGTAGCCAGTGATTTGAATGTTGTACTCAGACCTGAATGTTGCCACTTCCAGTACACAGTTGACAGTATAGAATTGTACTCACCCCTACAAATGCTAACACAAGATACATGGGAGTATGTATTTTCTTTTCTACTTATACAATTAGCCAGCATACATACGTAGTTATTGAGATGATTTCATTTTGCACATGAACTGTTTGGAAACTGCTGTACTGTGGATATAAATGTACTCACTTCTGCACAGTTTGTGCTTTTTCTTTTGTTGACATTATCACAGGATGCTCATGAAAACTGGACAATTCCAGTACTGAGTATGCCTACCTACATCCTTGCTGTGCCTTGAACACACTGGTATTTTCTACATTTGGGTGGGGATTGTCATGCTATGATACTGTGTGGGGGTTGTAAAGTGCTGCTGTAACATTATTTACTGCTAGAATGTCTGGTCCTGTTATCACAGTCATGTAATGCAATTCTACAACAACTGCTGGTAAAGTTCCACAGAACAGGTTTTGTGTTATGGCATTCCTATCTTTCCTTTGCATTCACACATTCTGATGCATGATATATATATATTTCAGCAACAACCTGCTGTATATCTACTGTTGCCTAGTGGTACTTCATGCAGTCTAGTGTGTCCAAGGTACGGGGTTCGAGTCTGACAGTGGTGTTTTATTTTGCTGCTGAGCAGAACAAGGCCCCTCATATGCAGGGTGACTAAGGCACTTTTAAGCAGTTGTAAGCGGGTTTGCGCAATGCTTAGCAATATTAAGCTAAGCACACACATGCACACACTCGCGCAAACCCACTTACTACTGCTTAAAAGTGCTTACTCCCGCTAACCCCCGCGCTCATAAATTTGAAAGAAAAGAAAATGGGGAGATAGGAAAGTGGTGAAAAAGGGACACAAAGAGGGAAAGACAGTAGGGAAAATAGCTCAGGATGTGCAGGACGGGTGTAGGGAAGGTCCATAGCCTCCCATTTCTTTAACAGCAACAGCTGTGCATATACTGGTAATTTGGAGGGAAAGTTGAAACCTTCCACCCCTGAGAGAGGGGTGAGGACAACGAAGTATGTTTTACTGACAATTGAATTTCAGTTTCTGTGTCCAGCGGACATTTGTGCAAAATGGGCAGCTATGTATGGGGCGTAATTTTTTGTGGGAGCAGATTACCCATTTTTTTTTCAGGTGAGAGTGGAATGTGGGGTAGGGGAAGTAGGTATCTTTTGGGAGATAGGTTGGGAGGTAAACAGACAAGACAAACAAGATGCATACAGGGGCAGAATATGACACATGGGATGGGTGAACACCGCTGACAGGGAAGGATGTTTGGAAATCGCAAGCCCATGAGCCCACAGATGGCAACAGTGGAACTGAGATCCCCACCCATGGGCAGTCACCACTGCACTTTCACAGCCCGGAGGGTGGCTGTGCTGGGGGCTGCATAGGAGGGGCAGGCTCACCTGTGAGTCACACCACTCTTGCCTTGAGCTGGCGTAGAGGATCACCGACTGAACACTCAATCACCCTACGCACCACAGCCTGGACCGTTTGGAGGGTGATAGGTGGCCCTCATCCGGCCACGCTTGCAGGGGGGATGAGCCCCATCCCCTGCAGTGCTTCCACCTGAAGTTGGCACAGCACCAATGGAGGAGGAGGATCCGGGCTGGGCACCGGACCTGCTGGTGCTTGGTGCCATCGCCAGCTGAGGTGGGACAGGTGGGTCCGCTGGGACCGGTCTTCACATATGTTCTGTATTTAGGAGAATTTAATGACAGTATGGGTTGGTAACAGCCAACAGCATTCCAAATTAGTTGTAACAGCATGCAGTAATATTCCCATTAACCCAACACACCAGAGTTCAAACAGTTGAACAACAAGCATAACACATGCATATATAGAACAACAGTGGACATTACAATAGCATGCAGGATGGATTGGTGGCAACATGCCACCAAGATTGTGGTGTTTGAACAGGGCATATGCATCAAAGTAAATGCAGATATTTATAAACCAATAGGACATATGTCCCAACAAATGTTTTGAGATTACACATACCCATTGTTTATGCACATACAGTAGAGTGTAAAAAGATACCTCCATTAACAACTTATATGTACTTATAGTTTACACTACATTCCTATTGACTGCAGGTATATATCCCCATACATGTATTATTACACTAGGCAATGTCCATTACGTTGTGAAATGTGTTTTGCTAGTTCCTTATATACCTGACCTGTATCTGACATACAAACTGTCCAGGATGCAGATATTACTGCTACGTATTTTTATATTTTATTTATATTTATATGTCTATATATCTGGATGTGTTCAGGTGACATTATCAGTTATATTTTAACAGCCCTCTACATTTCGAGCAGCACACTAACATTTATGGTGAACACAATAACAAGCTACTCATGTGCCAGCTGCAAGAGTACATCAACATTTTGAAGAAAGTGACATGGACGAACTACAGGAGTTATACCTTTATTAATTACATTACACACTTTTCTAGTGGCTCTCTCATTTATTTGATATTACAGTGCATGCAGACGTCTTATTCAAGATGTATTATACCTTCATTTATGGTTTACAACACTCTTTTTCAGGCTCTCTCACTTATTTTATATAACAATACATGCAGAGAAATAATTCAGGACTTATTATACCTTTATTAATGGGTTACAACACTCTTTTTTAGGCTCTCTCACTTATTTTACATAACAGTACATTGAGAGAGGTAATTCAAGCCTTATTATACCTTTATTATTGGGCTACGACACTTTTTGTCAGGCTGTCTCACTTATTTTATATAACAGTACATGCAGAAAAATTGCTAACCTGCCTGGTGGTGCAGCCTTAGCAGCCTATCTGCATAGGCTTGCTGATTCACAGCATGGACACCTACAGCTGTGAAGTAAATGAAGTGATATTGAGACATATACCTATCCATAGGAATAGGAATAGGAATAGGTTCATACTAAGCTAACTGCCCTTGTGAGCCATTTTAAGCTTAGCCAATTATCCCTTGTGAGACTCAAACCCTGCACCTTGCGTTTGTCAGGCAAACACCTTAACCATCAGGCCACCCTCTCAACCTACTATTGACTACACTAGCAATTTTTACATACTTCATTCCATGGCTACCTACACAGTAGTGGGGCATTTTGCATCCCATGGGCCTCCTGTATCCATTGGTTCAGTTGGTCCTGCTTGCATCTCTTCAGGTCTGCATGGTGGTGTCTGACCTGCTCACCAGTCCGAGGGATGCCTGTGGCACTGGTGAGTTCATGTGCAAGATGGTTCCAGGCTTCTGCTTTGTATTCTGTGCCCCGGAACTGGCCCTGCAGGAATCTAGCATCCTGATGATGGACGAGGAGCCAAACCACCACTTTTGACTCCTCAATGCCCCACTGTTGCGCTCGGAAGCGAGAGCCCTCTCCGACACCAGCCATTTCTGCCTGCAGATGGGAGCTACAACCAGTTATGGCAAGTATTCCCACCTATGGAGCTTAAATATGCCTCATTTCACGCACTTATTTGTGATTGGCCAGATTTGAAAATTCTCAGCTGAGTGCTCACCTGCTTAGCACTGGGAAACTTTGATTAATATGTATATGTGTGTTGACAGTCCAGGAACATCAAATGCTGTCATGGCTTAGTGGATCAGTACTGTGATTATGGTGCACACTATCCCGGGTTCGAGACCTGTCATTGCTTTTTATTTTACTACTGGCTTGACCGGTAGGGGGTGTGGCTGTGTTTAGCCAACTTTGCTCAACTTTGCCCAATGTTGCTCTACGTTTACCGACATTGCCCGCCGTTGCGCTAGTTAGCGCGGTGCACAGCTTTGCGCAAACATGTTTTGTTTGCGCTAGTTGGTGCGATGCGCAGATCCGTGCAAAGCTATTGCGCAAGTTAAAGCACTGCTACGCTATGAGCAATCATACTTAAATATGCTTAATACTGGTAAACTTTGCTTAGCAGTGCTTTACACTGCTTAAGATACATTACGTATGACTTTATCTGTATGCATGTCCATTTCACCTTCTTATATATATATATATATATATATATATATATATATATATATATATATATTGTTCACTATTACATAGGCCATTTCAATGCATTGTACTAATATTTAAAAGGTAAATGTCAAGAATTAATTTTATGCACATATTTACTACAGAAAATGGGAAGGGGAGTGGTGGGACTCGAACCTGGAATGCCTCCTCTATGTGCGAAGGCTCTACCACTATGCTATTGCTATTTGACTTAATTTGCATATAAGTAGTTTATTATCCTCTTCGATGTCTGAACTGCTAACTGTAGCTAAGCAATGGGCAAACCCATGCACACACGCACAAATACAGGCAACTATATAGGGAATGAGGAAAAAAAATGGTTTTACATTTTATTATATTTGTACATGGGTTTGGAATGTGGGGGAGTGTAGTGTTGGAGATTTACACATTTGAGTGGACTCGCTCATGTCTGGTGGCATTTGCTGTTTAGGCACTTGCAGGGGTGTGGATATTTGGACTGCTCGGCAGTCTGACACGCCCCCTGCACTCGTGCATGCTCCGTGTTAGCCTTAGAGTTGAGTCAGCGCACTCTCATGCATATGCATGATGCGCTGATGTCATACTCTTAGACTGCAGTCTCCGAGTAAGACTTAATTAATCTTACACGGAGGATAGTGAATCCCGGCCAGTGTTTAATGTCAAGTAATGGTGGGTTGTACATGTTGCAGTGTACAACACAAATATAATGACCAATTTTTTCCTTGAAATACATTACTTTGAAATACTGCATTAATATCAACTGTCATAAATAATTATAGCTTATTAAATCAATGCTATGACTAAATACTGTACTTATATCAGTAGTAATATAATGAATGCAATCTATTCCTTCAGTTACAAATATCTTTCAGTAATGTGCTTATAGTCTTTTCTTTCTACACCTGTATACTAAAATCTGTCACAATCTTGCTTGCAGTAATGTAGTGATTTTAATCTATCCCTTCATTTACTAAGAAGCATCAGTAAATTCATTAAATACAGTAATATAATCAGTTAAAGGCAAAAGTAAAAGATTTATACACTAACGTCTGCCTCTACCTTGCTTGCAGATCTACTGAATATACTGTATTACTTCAGATAATTCTGTATGACTTATTATTTCCCCCACACAAATGCACGCACGCACACAAACACACACACACACACACATACACACACACACACACACACACACACACACACACACACACACACACACACACACACACAAGTATTATATACATATATCTATATATATATATATATATATATATATATATATATATATATATATATATATATATATTCATCCATCCATAAACTCTTTTCTCAGTTTTTTCACATGAGGTCAGGGTGTCACTTTGACAGTCATCTAGAGCCAAGATTCACAACTCCAGAAGGCCAGCCCTGCCTCTGCTGCTCTTTCATACCACAAATTCACATCCACACTCACACCTATGGCCAATTTAGAGTGTCCAATATCTATTACTGAAGTCAGTTGAACACAGAATTATTATACACTAATTTATTCAAGCTTACCGGAGGATTCGGTCAGCCTCTCTAGTTACCACTCCTGTTGTCTCCTGTTATAGGAGACCTCCTCCTCAGCTGTAATGAGAAGAAATGAGACAATTCTTGGTTATCTGTATTTCACATTTTTTGCTATTTACATCTAAGTATGCCATTATTATTTCCAAGCAGGTGCATTCATTGCCTTATTTATTTAACCATGCATTTGCTCAAACATGTAATACTATTCCATTTTCATAATTTACTAATCTCTCTTTAATAAATAAAAGTTGATATTTTTGCTTGAATGATTTTTCATATTTATGCTTTGGATGTAGAAGTCTCTGAATGTGGTTTAGCAAGTATGTGCAGACACACAGAACAATGTTCCTAGTTATACAAATTTTCATTTCCTAAGCTGCTCAAAATTGTGTCCTTGATAGTTTTCTTTCTGATCAGTTCTAAGAATATAAGTTGATTTAGACATGTATGCAAAACAATTAATATTGGTAATTTCTCCATGAAGTATGTGCTGGACATTCACTTCACAATGCAGCAACCCCCTCTACCGTTTCCCCAACCTCCTGTCTGAATAGGGTGTGGTACCTGACTGGCATCAGCCATGTTTTATGTGCAATTACAATTCTGAAAAGAAAGAACTTTGTCATTCAACTAATAGACTTGTAAATAGTTCCTGGCCTACATAAACCGTGTTTGTACTTGCTTTCCTCACTTGCTTAGAGAAAATCAGCTCTTATACTCACTTTCCTCACTTGTCTAGAGGAAAGTAGTTTTTTTTATTCTAGCATGTCCAAGGGTCAGCTCCCAGTGTTCTCTCCTGTCTATCTGATGAATTTGGGCATCTTGGGGCATTGTAGCAATTGCCTCATGTACACAGACAACCATCTCATCCTACCACCCAATACCACAACCTGTGAGAGATGCACTTATCTAGCCAAACTGGAGTTAAAGCTCTCTCCAACCAAGACTGAACTTGACAGTCAAGAGGAGAAGGTAAACACTTGCACCACACCATACCCATCACATAGTCCCACTAAACCTACACCACCAAAATCCACACATAGAAACACAAAAACATTTGTGGAGGCTCTCAATAATAATCTGCTCATACAACAGAGACCTCCAAAGTAGAAATGCAAGCAACCTCCACCTCCCAACACAACCCAAATGACACATAGCCTGCAGACTCAGTGTGCCACTCAACCACAGCTCATAAGGCAAAACAACGTACCCAACACACTAGTCATAGGTGACTCTGTAGTCAGGCACACTGATGTCCCACTCACCAGGCTAAACAAGGAGAATGTTACGGCCAAGCTGCCTATCGGGTGCCAGGATCTGCCACATAACCCATGCACTCAGGTCACTCCACAACAAGTACAAATATGACTCTGTCATTGTCCATGTTGGTGTGAATGACCTGAGACGTACCTCCCTGGACTACATGAAAAAAGACATGGAAGAGCTCTCTGATCTTGTAGCCCAGGCAGGTATGACTCTAGCTCTGAGTAGCATCCTGCCATTGCCCAGAATGATACTGCAGTACAAGGACAAAATGATTGATTTCAAAAACTGGCTAAGCTTCTGATGTCATTCTAAGGGGATCCAGTATCTGTCTGCCTGGGACGACATGGTTGACAGACCACGATGATTTGCCAGAGATGGCCTGCACCTGTCACCCCTGGGATTCTGGTACTGGCTAAGGCTCTCACTGCCCCTATAGTGCCTTTTTTAGGCAAGGTTCAAATGACAAATTCACCACCATAACAGGAACAGGCAAGCAAAAACTGAGGGTAATGCTACTCAAAGTTTAAACCTCAAAATGCACTCCCTCGAGGCATGCCCTAAAATGGAGAACATCGATATCTGTGCAGTGACTGAGACCTGGATCAAGGCTCCAGAGAGCACCCCTGCATTACCAGGTTATAACTCATACCAAACTTTTTGGCCACCTAACCTGGACTGGAACACCAAAGGTGGAGGTGTGTCCATGTTCATTAAAGATATCCACACCTCCAGGCTAGTTGCTCAGCATAATGCAGCTGCGGTTATCCAAGTGCAACTAACTCTGGGCAAAACTGCAATCCAAATTGTAACTTGCTACAGATCCCCCACCATGCCCCAGGAGTCCCACTCCTCTTTTTTTGATATACTGGAAAATATTAGGGTTCAACCAAACACCCTAATAAAGGGTAATTTCAACTACCCCACCATTAACTGGGAAAACTACTCATGTACCAACTCCTTCGCTCAATACTTTCTGGAATTCATAAATTCTAATGCCTTGGATCAACTTACCCCCACCCTCACCAGGGGCAACAATATCCTAGACCTAGTCATTGCCAACATGCGTAACCGGTGTTACAAACCTGAAGTCAACTCCTTGTTGGCCAGATCCGACCATAAGCTAATCACCCTAGATATCCACATCCCACCCCCACCCCCCATTAAGGAAATCATGGTAAAAAAATTATCCAAAGCCAACTTCATGCTTCTTAAGAGAGAAGTGGTGAACTTCATGACACCCATGCAGATGGACAATACAGTTATGACTACTGAATCCTATACAGATGTACTCCATAAGCACTTACACGAGTGCATGGATCGTGCTATCCCAAACAGAACCAAGACGCTATCCTCCAAAAAAAAGAAGCCAATCTGGTGGTCCCCTGCCATAAACAAACTCTACAACAGAAGAAAGAAACTGTTGCAAAAGAGAGTAAAATCCCATGATTGGTGGAGTTCCCTGGTCAGCCTCAGTAAGAAGCTGAGATCCCTTATAAGATCCTCCAAAGCTAGCTACAAAAACAAAATCACCACTGATTCTAGGGACAACCACAAAGCATTCTATAGCTATGCCAAGAATCCCAATGGCAACACCCAGATCTGCTTTGAGTTACAGCACAACGGCATCAAAATTACAGAACCAACTGATATTGCCAACGTCCTGGCAGATAGGTTCAGTGCTAACTTTACCCCCCCTCTTACCCTTTAAAGGGCCCATATCTATACAGGAAGAATGCAGAGTCCCTGTAATCACAACTATGCAGGTAAAAGCTGCACTTGCTAAAGCCAAAAACACAGCATCCATGGGACTGGACAACATCCCAGGCTGCGTTTTACATGAACTTCAGAATGAACTGGCTCCCCACCTAAGCACCATGTTCAATCATAGTCTCACATCAGGCTTTGTGCCCAGTGAATGGTGCACAGCAACAGTTATCCCAATCCACAAAGAGGGGGCCACCACTGATCCTGGGAACTATCGCCCTATTAGCCTGATGAGCCTAGTCTGTAAGGCCATGGAATGTATCATCATGGAACTCATAAGCAAAGACATTGGTAACCTCCAAACACTGGACCCCACCCAGTTCGGGTTTGTGAAAGGCAGATCATGCCTCCTGAACAGGATTGACTTCTTTGAGGCAGTCACCAAAGCTGTAGACAAGGGTAAGGTGGTTCACACAGCCTACCTTGACCTCGCCAAGGCTTTCGACACCATCCCCCATTCTGAAATTGTAACTAAACTAGGTATAAATCCCTATGTCAAAAGATGGGCTGCCAATTGGCTCACTGATAGAACCCATACTGTAAAAGTTGCAGACTCCAAATCTGACTTCAAACCAGTGACAAGTGGAGTACCACAGGGTTCAGTGCTGGGACCTTTCCTGTTTGGTATCTACTTCTCTGAAGTACAGGCTAACACAGAAGGCCTTTGGCTAATGAAGTTCGCAGATGACTGCAAACTAGGAGTCATAGTTGAGTCCCCAAATGATGTGGACATCCTACAGAAGGGCCTCACTGAGACAGATGCCTAGTTTCAGTGCCATGGCCTCAAGCTTAATGTCAAAAATTGCATTGTCATCCCCTTTGGTAAAAACCCTGTACCCATGAACTACCACATAGGCGGCAGTCTACTTAATGCCGAATGTGTGATAAGAGACCTGGGGACCCAGGTGAACAGTAGTCTCTCCTTTGATAATCACATCACCACAGTAGTCAGGAAATCCTTCTATGTGGCACACCTCATCACAAAAGGGTTCTCATTTAGGAAAAAATACGTCATTGCCCCCCTCTACTCGACACTCATTAGACCCATTATAGAGTACAATGCCCCTTTTGGAATGTACCTCACAAGACATCTGCAGCAGCTGGAAAGGCCACAAAAATACCTCACAAAGAGGATTACTGGCCTCAAACAGATGTTGTACTTTGACTGTCTCAAAAAACTCCAGCTTTACTCCGTAGCATATCGCCTACTCCTAGGTGATCTCTGCCTAACATATAAAGCTATGTCAAACCCAGAGCTGCTGGACATGCTACACCTAAAGAAATCCCAATCCCTCCAAGCTACATGCTCTAGGGACCTAAACCTTGTCACCACAATAAACAGGACATGCTGGAGGGATAGATTCCTGTCCCAGAGACTTCCCATACTCTGGAACAAGCTACCCATCTATGTCAAGCAAAGTTCCTCATTAGCAGTCTTCAAGAAAAATCTTGATAAATGGATGGGGAACAGGAAATACACCCCAGGGATCACTTCGGTGCCTCTGCTTGACAGGGACACAAGAAAATAACTTTCTTGGGTGATGTAAGCCAGGGAACCTTGTTGGCTAGGCTTACTTAGGCCTTTGGGCCGATAGCCTAATACCTACCTATGAACCCATGAACCTATGTATGCAATTTCAGTAGTACCAAAGTGACTGCAGTAATAAATGAAGGTATAGACATTCAAACATTTTCTTTTCTCTTTTTTCTCCAAGGAGAGGGAAAACTAGTTGTTACAGTACTTATTAAAATGTATACCTGTGCTTTTAGACATATATATATATATATATATATATATATATATATATATATATATATATATATATATATATATATATATATATATATATATATATATATGCAGATTAATTTTTAACAATACACATCTTACCTTTCTCTTTGTACAGGCAGTTATTGTTATGTCATTATCATTGCAAAGTTCTTTGCTGATGTACTCCTGTATAAAGATATGTTAGGCTTTTTGCACCTTTATTATAATAACAGTATAGATTAATGTATGCAGGCACACATTATCTTCTATCAAATACCTTCAGTAATGCAATATCCTTAAATGTTTTACTTATGTTAATATGTCCCCCCAAAAAATAGTACTACTATAGAACTCTGGTCTTCTTGTCTCTGCTTGGTCTACCCACATAGCTAGCTAGTTCACCCTACACTTTTTCAGGTCACCATACCTGTGATTGCACTGCTGGCTGGAGTGGGTGATCGCTGTGAGGGTCTCAAGGTGCTCACCCAACTCATGACAGATATACATTTCTTTCTAATCACTGCCTTTAGTGTACACCTCAATCTTTTCCAGAAATGACACCTACAGAAGGTAAAGAATGATTTTGGTCTCTTTATTGGACCAGCTTGGAGTGTGGTCTTGTGCCTTAACAAATGTTGATATGAATTGAAATGGCAGAACCAGAATGAAAAAAAAAAAAACGTGAGCAGGGCTATGGTTCAAGGTTTTATAACCACTTACTCTGGGGTGTGACATTACCTTAACCAAACGTAGATAACCAGCAGGGGCATTACAACAGGTAGTCTAATTACTGGCAAGATTGGTTTAACCAAAAATGCTTTGTCACAAACCTGTTATTTTAAGTAAAACATTCTAATTTGACTTATACACACAAAAAAATGCAAAAATCATTTACGTTATGTAATACTTATAATTGTCAGTGTTTGTTTACTTTGCTTAGCTACCTTTTTCAAAGTATAAAACTGGAATGTTATACCTTCCTTCATTGTACCACCAAGGATACATTTTTTGGAAGGGGTGTGGTTGTATAAATACTTCTGCTTATGTGGTTGATGAATTTTTAGTGCGTAAAAGTTACAAGGTGTGTCAGATAAAGGTAAATGCGTAGGGATTACACTGTATTGCTGTGGTAGCTGTAATGCCTGAGACTCCATTTTGCTTTATCTGAATATTTTTAACTATCACTTTAGCTGAGCATATCTGCATGTTCCTGAAACATACTAAGAAAGGTATGTATGTGCTGTACAGGGCTGCAGACTCCACAGAAATCTGCAGCGTGTTCACAGTATTCAGAATTTGCATTCATGAGCATGCCACATCATTTTACATTGAAATGTGGCTGTACATATTCATGTATTACTGTGATTCATACAGATAAAAGTAGAAGATCCTAATTTGCATACAGAATGTGTACATAGACCTGAAATTATGAGGAAAAGTGGAATATTGAAATATTCACTTGAATTGTTCAAGTTAGGTGGGAAATGTATTAGGAAACCTCAGACTTATAAAAGTAAGGAATTAATAAAAATATAACTTAATAACAACTGCACTTAGGTAACATTATTGAGTTAAATTAAGGAAATGATGGTGTTACTACTATCGTGTGAGTGCTATGATAGGTGTTAATGAATATTGTTAACCAGTCATGTGGAAGTGGGAGTTCAGTACAGCAGCACTGGAATGATTATTGATCACTGAGTTAACTAGTTCCTTCTCATGCAGTGACTCTGCATTTAAGGCAGAAATTCAGTCATTCAGTTGTGAACTACTACAGTGGTAAGGTTTTGGGGTTGTAATAGGTCTTTATACCAGTAAACTTACTGGCAAAACAAAAGTTAAATAATGGAATGAATGAATGGATAAATTAACAAATAAATATATAGTTAAATAAATATATAAATATGTACATTTCTAGTCTGCCATGTCTCCAAGATACATGCGGATATCTTCTGGAATACAGTGCTGGTGTTTGTATAGTTATGGAAGACAATGACACATATGACTGTACAGGACTTGCTTAGGGCATGGAGAAGTCTGCAATTTGTATTTAACTCTGGGGTTTGTGTCACGTAACATTTTTTGGAGGGTGGCAACCACACATGGCCATTGTGCATTTTGAATGATGATTACATTCAAACTTTTTGTGTATGACTGTGGTCTTTTTTCCTTTCTTTTTCTTTAATATGCAAAAATAATGCAAAGAAAAGGATCAAGGCAGAGAAAAGATAAGGTCAGCCACGAGGAAAATCCCATCCTCATGGCAGCCCTTAGGACATATGGGAAACGGGAGTCCAAACAAGCTGAGAGGACAAAACTGTGAAATCAAGTTGTCCTCGACATTAATGCAGGGGGTGGAAGAAACTGCATATTAACACAGTGTAAGAAGATGACAGATGATAAGGTAGTACATGTTAGAAGCAAGGCAAGATAGGATGCAACTGCCCATACCAGTACTGTGGGGGGGGGGGGTACAACAATTATCCAGTTAACACCAGATGAGGAATATCCTCTCTCTATTCGTGGAAATTAGTATAATACAGCTAATGATGGCACTGGAATAATCAGAGGTTGTGTGGACACTAGGTGTTATCAAGGTTTGCAGCAGCAGCACTCATCAGCTCATTAAGGTTAGTTTCAAAACAGTACCATATCTTAATATAGAGAATTAAGTGCTGACAAGGAATAATTACATTAAACAAATAAAAAATACTATTCCTAGGTGAACCTTCTACTTCAACACAAAATAACAATGAAGGCAGTGTGAATGGTAAGTGTCATCCATACCACAATAAGAAGCATACAGTAGTGTATGTGATTTCATTATGAGTAATGATTTCAAATATTTTATTTTACAGGGTCAGCATCAAAAACAAACAGTTCCACCATACCAATTAATTTGGAAGAGATCAACAGCAGAATAGCTGTTAGTGATAAAGATGATGAAAACATAGTTAGGTTTATGAGGCAGCCTGGGGAAAGTGTCACACCCCACAACCTATTACTATCACTGCAGGAATTACAGTGCATCACAAAAATCAAGCAAATGCAGACATGACACAAAAGATACAACTATACACCTCTACACCACTATCTCCAAACTCAGATGAAAATTTAGATGATGATGGCAGGCATTCAGAGGTAACACTGTCCACAGTGATACCTTTACAAAGGGAAGGCAGGTGCAAACATTTGTTGCAGCTACCCCAAGAAATATGAAAGGCACTGGCTGCACAGCAGCAAGTGTGCTGTGACATTGTTAGTAGTCAAAGCACTGCCGCAGAGAGTCAGCTGGAAATGGTCAGAGCCCTCCAGGGTATACATGAGCACTACCTCAAAATGGCAGAGAGTTGGGATAATGCCAGGATCACACTAATGCGTAGAATGGTGGAACACCAAACATCAGAAGCCACCTCTATTTGTACACTAGTTAGGACATACTGTACTCAAGCAGGAGTCACTGCTGAAAGGAGAAGAGTACTAGGTACTGTCACATGACACTCCAAGTGCTTATCAGGAAAGTAATGTAACTGGTCAGGGAGTACAATCACAACAGGTCTCATGCAGGCCAAATCAGCAGTCATTTACACCTACCAAAACTCTTAACTTGAGGTTCTGATCACATTCACGAAGCACTGTCAGATTACTGTCTGCAGGGTCACCTGCATCAGTTAGAACCTCAGATCAACTCACTATACACGTCTCATGATAACCCATCTTCGAAATCACTTCCATGTCTTCTAGCCTGTCCTTAGGAGATGTGCATAACTTATTGGATCTTGAACCACTTGTTAATTAATCTTGACAGTTCTGTTACAATTTTACTTTCATAAAGATTGTTGAATGGCTTAAGTAGAAGGGGATACACATATCCTGCCCCCCCAAAAAAAATTGAGGGAGAGGGATTAGGACACTTCACTACTTAATGTTTTATATCTTTGTAATAATACTACTTAGAACTTCAAGGAACTGTGAAAAAAATCTGTATGCTTTAACATGACATTGCAATCATTAATGCCAGCTCTGTGTATGAATATGCCAACATCTGGAAGTTAGCTACACCTGAAAAATATTACTATGCAACTTTTTATGGAAACACAGTAATGAGAAAACATAAATGAGTATCCTGCCATTTAAATAAATGCTACTGCCTCTTCACCTGCACCACATCACAAATGATTGTATTTTTTGTCTATGAAATCACAAAAATACTGCATATGACAAATTACAAATAATCTGATGTGCAGTACCTTAGCAAACAATATACTTTGATCTGAAAATACATTGGAAAATATGAAATAATGATACTTCTATTCAAATGCAATGCATGAAGTCATCAAATATTGAAAAAAATAGTTTTACTAATTATACCAAATTAGGACATTCACTACATGGATACTTATATACATTACTTCTAAAAAAGTTAAATAAGGTGATTATTGCTTATATGATGCTTTACAACATCAATAAAGAGGAGTCAGCGAGTACTTATGCATGAGTTCTACAAACAATAATATGATTAAATGTTAAGAAATAAAAAAAATATTTTAAGATGAGAGAAAATGTCAGATGAACAGTGATAGCAGACCATGCATCATACAGCATAGCCCACAGATATCACTGCATGTATCAGTTATACTCTGTGTTTTTTTCAATAAAGGAAACACTAACCTGAATGTCGTGGTCCACAGTTCTGGACTAGGCACCACTTTTTTACCTTTGCAGTTGTATGCCATACACAAGCATACAGATGCTGCTAGCTAGTCATCATTAGTCATAATGGGAGTGGAGCGGAGATTTGCAGGGACAGCATGGGACACTTCACCACAAGACCAGCACATGACCATGTTGTGCAGAATGCAACATACAGTAAACATCATGGACACAGCAGCTGGGTCATACTGAAAGGCACCCTCAGACTCATCCAGGCACCTAAAACAGCTCTTCAGGAGGCCAAAGACCCTTTCAGTGATAATTCAGGTCTGGGACAGGGATGTGCTGCAGATCTCTTCTGCAGGTCCACTTGGATTTCTCAGGGCACCGTGAGCAATGGCTCCAGCAGATATCCAACATCACCTGAAAAACTAGAAAAAACAAGAGGGGAGGGACGAGTGGGGGAACAAAACAAAGAAAAGGAATTTAGTATTCAGCAATACATTTTATCATGAAAACAACTTAAATACAATATAAAAAATAAATATTTTTCAGCTTACCAACCAGATGACTAATGGGCATGCTATCATGCAGGAAAGGTGGTTTTGTGAACTAGTGTGCCAGATATGGGAACCATGTGCACTGCCAGGATGGTGAGATATTAGTGATATACCTTCCTGCATCACACAGTGCCTGGTAACTGATGGAATGGTAGCCCTTTGTATTGCAGTACCACTCTCCCTGTAAACCAGAAGGGGCCCTAATTGCAACATGTGTGCAATCTATTGCACCAAGTACCTCAAAGAAATGTGTCACTCCACAAAAGGCACTCATAATCCTGGTTCTGTTCTGAGGTGACACTGGGAAATAGATGCACTGATCCAAGGATGTCAAGAGTACATTCAGGAACTGCTGCGATAACCTCAAGGTAGACACCTGGGAGATCCCATGATGTCCCCAGATTGTCTCTGGAAGGTCCCCATGACAGACAAGTATAGAGAGGGATATTCATACCTTATTCCCCACAGAGATAGGAAGTCCACACATTTCTTCAGTACCCCTATGGTGATCATACATACCCACTCTTTATTATCCTTGCAAAACTCAATTCCTAGATATTTTAAGGTAGATTCTTGTTTCTTTATGATGGGATCCTCCTTAGTCTGCAGTTTTTTTATTTAAAAATAAAAATTTTGATTTATTGAAATGGAGTCCTGAAGTCATGTGAAATGACTCAATTAATGTATTTAATTCTTCTAATTTTTCTTTTGTATTAATGTTAGTAATATGTCATCAGCAAATAGCATTACTTTAGAACTGTATTCCTTTGATTTTTATATTGTATCTCCAATATTTTAATAGCCAGACCAATTAGAATCAGTGACATGAGACATCCTTGTTTAGTGCCTTTTGTTATATGTATAGATTCAGAGGTAAAAGGACTTAACTTGACATACGCTAAATTATTTGTATATATATATATATATATATATATATATATATATATATATATATATATATATATATATATATATATATATATATTCTTTAGCAGATGAACAAAGGATGTAGGAAATTTAAATAGCATTAGGATTTTGAATAAATAGTCCTAATTTAGGGAATCAAATGCTTTCTCTATATCAAAGCCAATTATGAGTGTTTCTTTATTTTCTTTATTAACATAATCTATAAGAGAAATTATCCTTTTAATATTGTCAGGTGTGTGTCTATGATATCTAGATCCAGTTTGATCATTATTTATTGTTTTGAATAGTGGTATTTTCATTCTGTTAATTAATATTGTCATAAATATCTTATAGTCATTATTTAATAATGATATAGGTCTATATGAGGTACAGATGTTTGGGGATTTGTTTTCCTTTAGGATTGGTGTGATTAAGGAATATCTCTAAGAGAGTGGTATTAAAGCTTGTGGCTGAATTTCTAATAGAGTTTTATGGAAGAGGGATAGCATCTTTGAAGGAAAAAGTTTATATATTTCCATAATTATGCCATCTATACCTGGAGCTTTATTATTTTTACCCTCTTTTATTGTATCTATAATTTCTTTGTAGGATATGGGTGCTTGCAGATCTAGTTTTAATTTTTCTGTTTTTTTTTATATTAGAACATTTTTCATCTAGTTTTAATTGATCAATATGTATATTTTCTTTTTGGAAATGTTCCATATAGTGATTTCTATAGGCATCAAGAATGCCACCTATATCCGAGACATTTTCCCTTTCTTTTCATGGAAGATGTTTTTAATGTTATTAGCTTTTTATTGTATTTTGATTCTTGTGGATAAATTATGTAGCTATTTGGGAGAAGTGGCCAAGGTATTCATTTTTAATTTTTCTAAAGCTAAACTAGTTTTATGTGTTAGAATTTCATTGTATTTATTATTTAATACTTCTACTTTCTTTTTCATTTCCAAATTATTTTAATTTTTTTCAACTTTTACTGACAAACGTTTGGATTGTAGATCTAATAATTCAGAATCCCATTCTCTGATTTTTTATACAAATTTAGGGTTTTACCATATATGTAAGCTTTTAATGAGTCCCATATCTTTATTTTATTTATCTCTGTGGCATAATTAATATCTAAAACTGTAATTCAGATAATAACCAGGGTTTGAACTCTTTAATTTTAGTTATATAAGCTGGAATTCTGGAGTTAAAGATTAATGGTTTGTACCCATTTTTAAGTTTTAGTATCAATGAATTGTGGTCTGAAAAGGGGCAGGGAGTGATTGAGAAATTGAAGATTTTAGAGTGTAAGTCATAGGCAGCAAATATTTTATCTATTCTAGTTTGGGTACCAAATCTGTGATCTTGATGGGAAAACAGCAAAGATTTATCTTCTTTAAATTTAAAAGTATCTACAAGATGAAATGATTCTACCCACTTGTTTAAATCTTTTGACACAGCAGATGTACACAGCCGTCTTTTATTTGTTGTTTCAGAAACATAAAATATATAGTTAAAATCTCCTCCAAATATTAAGTTACCTTTATAATTATTGGAAATGAAACCCAAGTGGTTTTGAACAGTTCCTGTTCCAATGCCTGGGAACCAGTATAGATTTGCTAGGGTACAGATTCTGTTATTATTTTTAACTATTACTAATGCCATAAGGCCTTCTTTACCTTCATACTTATAAATGATTTCTGGGTTAATCACATTTGTTTTCCATAAAATTGTTACCCATTTTGTCTTTGTCTTTTAAGTGGATTGCACCAATATCATATATTCCTTAGTATTTCATTTGTAATTGTCATTTGTTTTGAAATGAGTTTCTTGAAGAAAGACAATTTGTGCTTTGTTCAGTTTTAAATATTTCAGTAGATTTGATCTCTTGCTAGGATTGTTTAAGCCATTGGTATTTAAAGATAATAAAGTTAAATCCATCTTAGGTTATTTAGACTATGTATTTTTTGTTTTATTGTGACTATTAAACTTTTTCTTCTGATAAATAAAAAGTACATGTTTGAGCTTTTAAAGGAAATTATCAGTTTTATACTTTGAATATTTACCAATAAAGTCATGTTTTGGTCAGGCATACTAAAAATGTTTTTTTGAAATAAATTTAAATTAATAAATGTTAACAAAACTAAGATCCGCACTAGCCATGGAATGAAAATTATTCCTAATCTGATGGATAAACCTGAGTCCATCAGATTATCACTCATACCTTGACAATCCAGAACATCTGAACTGTATAAATTGAATATCATATGGAGAATATTTGTAATAAGAATAAGCAATATTTATATTATTTTGAACAGATATAGTACTATTGTAGATTAGATAGAACACTAATACAATATAAGTGTTTACTTATTGTATAAACAATTAATATTTACAAGAAAGATAGATGACAAGCAATTCAATCATAGTAAAGTAGGATGTATCATATATAAAACCTCAGTAAAAGATTATAGCACACAGTTATTTAACATATTCACCCTTACTGATAACGTCTTTCAAAACTTATTACTTAATATAAATAGATGGTAATATTTATACCTAATGTTTATAACGCAATGTATTTTACTAGACATATCAGAAGTTATATTTCATTGTTCGCCAGCATTTAAGTAATAACTTTGCTTGTTGCAAACTTACTTAAAGCATCAAGCTTGTTTTATGTAAACACTGATGAAAGTTAGTGCATTTTAATTATCAGTGCATCCCTCTTCCTCCCATTTCCTACACATAAGGATTTTCATATCTGTCATTTCTTATTATAAAATGAGAAAAATTATAGGTTAAAAACAACAAATTCACTTATTGTGATTAATGATTACAAGTTCCCTGTCCATATTCATAAATTGCCATTTTATGGCATATACTGAAAGTTTTTAGATTTTAATGGCAACATTCTATGTTGTATAATCAACAAAGGTTAAACTGAGTGATTATTGTCAATTGAATACTATTTGTTCAGAATGTGATTGTTACATTCTGTGAATCAGGCTTCTGTTGTTTTCCTTGAACAACTTTTTCAGTTTGATGTCATGTATAAAACATTAGTTACCTTGGTAATAGCTCATGTATTATGTATGGTTAAGATGGGTTACAAAACCACAAGTCAAGTTAAGGCAATTATATGACTTGTGCACATTTACTTATATGAGAAGATCATCACCCTTCCCCTTGATGTTCAATATAGTGTATGTCATTTATGACAAGTTAAAACAGTAGTGTTATTATACACAAGCCCATGTTATTAAACTGTCTAGTGTCAATTCAATACTATTTGTTCAGAATATAATTGTTACATTCTGTTACATTTCAAGTTCAGGCTTCTATTGTTCCTCTTGAACAACTTTGCCAGTTTGATGTCAAGTATAAAACATTAGTTACCCTTTGTAACCACTTAAGTATGATATATGGTCAAGATGGGTTATAAAAACTACAATTCAAGTTAAAGCAATTGCATAACTTGTTATGCATATTTACTTATATATGAAAATCATCATGCTTCCCCTTGATGTTCAATGTAGTGTATGTCATTTATGACAAGTTAAAACAGTAGTGTCATTATACACAAGCCCATGCTATTAAATCCTGTCTTTAATATCTAAATTCAGGAGACTGCTTCATCTTATGGGACAATTGTATATTTTATGTCTAGATTTACTAAAATCATACATTACATAACTATTGTGTTTTTTTTTTTTTTTGGCTGTTGCTTAGTTATTTGAGAAACCACAAGCTGTAATGCTTATTTTTATTATTAGCTCCTTCCAAGCATGTTTATACAGTCCATAGACTTTAAATTACGAGACCCTTCTAGTTTGTTATTTGTTATATTTCCATCCTTACATACACACATATCAGTACTTCAAGCACAGGCAACAATGCCCATCCAGTTTTGCCAGAATACCATTCACTAGTTCATGTGGTGTGTTTCCAGGCTGTTCTTAAAATATCCAAACCAATATTTGTCCTGTTCCATTTTATCAGCCTGTTCCATGCAGTGGCTACTCTGCCAGTGAACCACTCAACACACCTTCCATTCCCACAGATATTTCCATGAAGGAAATCTGATGACTCTGTAGCACTTCCCAGCAACCCCAAACACCCTTAGAATCAGCTATCCCCATATGCCCAACATGTCTGAGCAACCTCACCTCCCAGACCACTGCAAAAGGTACTGCACAAGGCCAAGTGCTCTTAGTCTTTCACAATAACTCAAACTTCCACTCTTATGTAAGTCCTTAATGTGTTTGGACCAAAGTACATTTTAAATATACAATTGTGCTTATTATTTATTTATTTTTATCAAGAATCAACATAATGGGCTAAACAAAGTGCTGGGAGACCATCAATATGTGTACATGTAGTTTAAAACAGCCCTTTTATTATTATTTTTTTAAACCAAAAACTTCATTGCTGAGAATCATCTTGGAGGCTCCTCAGAGCTCTTAAGCATTATCGTCACTCTGTCTCCATTACCATAACAACCTGGGAGCGTCTGTTTCTATTAGTGTGTCTGTGTACTGCATACCAGAAGCTCACGATGCACCTGAAGCAAAGCTACACTTCACTGCAACTTCAAACCTAAATTCCCTCCTTTCAGTGAGGCAGCAGCCAGGAAAAGAACAGTGAGCAAACAGATAAAAAAACCCCCAACAAGCAGCCAAAACAAGAGATAACACATTCTTCTAGCCTTCCCAACTCTCACTCAGCAGATGTATAAACTATTCTCTGCCAAAATATCCCAAATCACAGTTTTATCCACCCCCTTCCCCTGGATCCAGGCTAAAACACCAAATGTCTCTTCCTAATATACAAGCATCAGTAAACCTCGATCACAAGCTGCAACCCACAGCTTCCTGGAGATGAAAACAGCAACATACAACAGCTGCCAGATACAATTGCATCCACATATACCATGTCAGGCTTAATCAAACATCACTCAAAGCTATGATACCTGGCATAATTGATATCAATTATGTTTAGCAGAATAATAATGACATTTGTACTAGTTGCCAGACATGGCTGCATCCACGCTCATCATATCTGAATTGATCAAACAGCACTCAAACTATGATACCTGCCATAATTGATATTAACTATATTTAGACAGAATAATGACATTTGTACTAAGAGCTTGCTACTATTATTTAACCAGGATATACATGGCATTTCTAAACCATACTTTAACTGAATAAGACAGCATTTGTTTTTCAAAACACTCTACTGTTACTGTTATTATATATGATGTTAATTTGTTCCATTTGAGTCTGAACTCTGATGAATGGTACCTTGTTGAATTAATTAATTAATTAATTAATTAATTAATTAATTAATTAATTAATTATTAATAGTAAAATCAATGAAAAATGAACAAGATAAGTATTCATTGAGTTTAGGTAAGGGAATAGAAACTTCTATGTTTGTATTATATGTTCCTTTGTTTGGCTTATATATAATGTAAATAGAAACCCAGCTTGACCTACCTTTGTTTGTGAAGAATTATTGGACTCTTTGAATATTATGAATAAATCATTACTGTTTCTCAGTTGTTTAAGAAACCCTCCTTTTTTAAAAAATAAAAACAGATGACGAGTGATGTACCATATCAGTTGATACTTTGCGAGGTGTAGTCGTAAGAGTTATTTTTTGGGACAGCTATCTTGGAATCAGCTTTTTGTTTCTTCTTTCTAGCATCAGTCCAAGGATTTGTTTCTTTCATTCTTTTAAGAGTAGGGGCCATCCATTCCATTTCTTCTGGGATAAACACTATGTTGTTTTTGATGAATATAGTAGCTTCTTCTAAGTCATTAAAGTTTCTCATCTCATTGGCAAAATGTATTTTTATCTTGGCTGGAATGGCCAGCTGTGCTTTGTTGTTTTGTTTCAACAGTTTTATAATTGGCCAGACTTTTTTCCTTCCTTCTGGAAGAATAATCATTGTCAAACCTTATCAGGCTTTGACTCTATTTTAAGGGTGATTTTCTCAAAACAGATTTTAATATTAGTTTGTTGTCCAGCAATAAAAGAAATGTTATAACTATGGATCTAGGTGGAGTATTTGTTGAGTTAGAAGCAGGTTTCCTCAGTGCTCTATACACCCTTTCAATTCCAAATGAAAGTCCCTCCTTCAAGTCTAAAAACTCAGGAATCCAGGTTGTTAAGAATGAAATAATGTCTTCTCCTTCAGTGTTTTCAGGTAGACCAAAGATCCTTATGTTGTTTCTCCTTTCCCTGTTTTCTAACTCATCTATTTTGTTAAGCAGCCATGTATTCTGTTTAAGCAGAAATTCCTTTTGGAATTCTTCCTCTTTGAGTCTCCCTTCAATGTTATTTAGGGAAGTCTCTATATTTGCTATTTTTGTATGGTGTTGCTGTAATAGTTCCTTAACAACATCAGTCTGTTTTTGAGAATTTAATTTGAGGTTTTCTAAGTCATTTTTAATGCCATCCATCTTCAAAGATAGTTCCTGTAAGGTAGATGTCATCAATTGCAGTTCTTTTTTCAAAGCACAATCTGGATGAGAATTCCTTGAGTTGTTCATATTCAGTGACCCAATATATCTCCAAGTTACTTGACAGGAAAATTTTTGTATATCTCCACCAAAATTGATATTTATGTAGTTTAGTAGTTTTTCTATAGATTTCTGATGTTTTAAACTTGAAAATAATAACATTTTCCTATGTTATTTTACTAGTTTATGGAACTCTCAAAATTCACTGCTCTCAGTTGGCCATCTAGGCTCCGCCCATATTCCCCCCCTTCTTGGCTGTCAAGCATTGCTGGGTGCAAGCAGTTTTGGCCTAGGCAAGACAGGTAACTCACACTTGGAAACACCAAGGCAAGCAGCAAGTAACAGCATTTTCATAGATTGTAAAGTAGAATTGTTGAGAGTCTACTTTATATAGCGTATCTGTGGATGTTGTGGAAAGCAGGAATATTCCACTATGAATGAGAGATATAAGGCTTCACATACACTGACTTACATCATATCTCATTTACATCTCATTATGGCTTAATTTGCATAAGATTATTTGCAGCCATCACACTTTAGCATAAGTTACCTATGTAAATCATGGCTTAACTATGCTCATTCATGGATAGCGCAAATAGCCATAACGCATCTACATAATGACTATGAATACCACCTTAAGGCTTTTAAATTGTCCCCTTATGATATTCTACGTCATAGAAAAAGGATGTTGACCACTATAATGTAGTTCTTAACAAAAATGTCCTTCCTGTAAATAATGTTGTGAAAACATCTGTTGTCTTTATCTGAAGTAATGGTAAAGTCTGAAAAAATGAACATTCATATCAAACTCACCCAGTATAAGTAATAGAAAGTTGGTTCTGTTGTTCAAATCATTCAGCAATGTACTGAACTCTGTAGATGTTCCATTTAATAATATACTGATTGCTAATGTATCTTCTGGAAAATGTAACATTCCTAAACAGAGTGTGTTTAATTAAAACATCTTGTTCCCACCAACTCATGAAGATTTGCAGAAATTTAGACTATCTGGTAGACAGTTTAAATGTATGATAATGGCACGTTGGTGATGTACTCCATAGTGGTCATCTCACATGTGTTTTTATGTTGGACAGAGTGATACCATCTAATTATTTGTAAGAGGGTAAAAGAGGTCTACTGCTATAGTACAGGTTGTGTTTGTTCATTCCAAAGAATTCACTCTGCTGCCTGTGTTGTTGATTGTGTCATCTTTTAAAGTATATGTGGTGGGGTTGTCATCTCCATTTACAGTAGTATCATCAGTGGCATGTTTTCCATTCAGTGACATATTCTATATACATTGTTTGATAAACTGTTTCCAGACATAGGTATTTCAATGATGAGTGCATGTTATGTTACTGACATGTATGGTACTTAAGTTTTATGCTGTTCTGTTCTTCATCAAATTTATATTATCAATGTGTATGTTACTAACTTGTAAATGTCACATCACTAAATTTTAATGCAAAGTCAATACATAGTACAGAAATGAAGCTGGTGAAGCACTGACTAGAGACCCACTCCCTTTGCTCTTCAAGTCAAGAGCAAAAAAAAAGACTTCTGAAAGTCTCAATCTGCAACCCCCCAAGATCTTCAACTGTGAAGAAACAAGTCTTCCTTTTACAGGCAAACCAACGAGGTGGCAAGATACCTGACATGCTTTCCCTTCCTCTTGGCCCAATCAACCAAGTCCCATTTCTGTCCCCTGCCCTTGACCCTCCTTCCTCTCATTTTAGATTTTTTTCCCTTTTAAACTGTATCAAACTGCTCACTATAAATGTAGCAAGCAGTTGGTACAGTTTATTTATTTATTTATTTATATTTGTTGACCGGGAGTGTCCGACTGGACGTAGGTCCATTTTCAGTGGAGGCCTGGGGAGAAAAGCTCCACAGTTAAAATAAACAGACAGTAGTTACATTGGATTACATAGCGATTAACAGTTTACATAGCAATTACTTACAACATATTTACAGATGAAGAACATAGTACATCAGTAGACAACTAGAATCTTTATCTGTGAAGTACATAACAGACATTAACAAATGTTACAAGAAGAAGTTCCTGCTGTATAATAAGTACTGGCTTATGAGCATCTGAGCTTGCTATAATCAAGGTAGTTAGTGGAGTGGAAAGAAAGGTAGTGGTTGGATGAGGAGGGTGATATTAGAGTGGGAGTTGCAAGGTCATAGCCAGCATGTTTTTAGGTGCACTTTTAGTAAAGTTTTGAAGTGGGTGCATGATGGTATGGAGGTAATTGTGGGTGGAAGGGAGTTCCATAATTTGGCTATGGTGCAAGAGAATAGTGCTTTACCAGCAGAGTTATTGGCTTTAGTGATCTGCAAGTGATTTTTGTTGCTGGATCTTAGTGGTCTGGTGGTGCGATAGGGTTGGAGTAGATTCTGGAGGGATGGGACATTTAGTGGATGATTTACTAGTTTGTGGGCAAGTGAGAGTTGATACTATTGAAGGAGGTGAGGGAGTTCAAGCCAGCCCAGTTCAGCAAGTGAGAGACAGTGGTGACTATGGTAGGATGCCCCTGTGGCGAATTTGGTGATTTTGTTGTAGCAGGTCTCTAGCTTGTTTAAATCGCATTGCCTTAGGTTGGTATATATTGGACAGGCATAAAGTAGGGTGGAGATAAGGTGTTATACGCTGCACAGAGGGCAACAGCACTCTGGATTTACTTAAAAAAAAGAAACAAATATTTTCTCTTTTAAACTGTAACACACTGCTTGCTACATTTCTAGCAAGTAGTTGCTACAGGTTATACTTTACATTTGATTATTTTTAGGTTCTGACCAAGGGATCAAAAGGTACCTTGGATGTAGTACTTAGGATATCAGAAGGGATACAATTTATACCATACAGAGTGCTAAAGCACTCAGGTTTCAGTAAAAAAAAAAACATGATTTCTTTTTACTTTAAAAATGTAGAAAACTGATTATTAGAATATAGCAAACAGGTGCTACAGTTTAGATCACACACAGAGTGCTACAGTGCTCAAATTTGACTGTAAATGCAATACCAGCTGTTAAAAGTCAATATTTGCACTAAAAACTGATCAGGAATTGGGATGATGGATTGGATGGCTGATCCCAAACTCTAACACTTCATGCCTGGAGCAGTTGCCCCTTCACCCTACCCTTGCTATGCTACTGACATGTTTTGTCAGTGTGAGTGATGGTGCCCACAATGCAGTAGCATTTGCATTTGCATAGTAATTGATGTTCTACCATGCAGACAGTATATGGTAATTAATCACTTACAATATAGTCACTTAGATGTTTATATCTGGATGATACAATTCACATTCACCTTATTATTTGCAAATGGTCTGGTGAAACCCCAATGTATGTAATACTGTGACTCTTTGAAGTACATGCATGCTATAAAATATGGATTAAAGTACATGCATGCTATAAAATATGGATTACTATGTATAATGGTTTAGTATACTGCTTGTACAATGATGATGACTGTTTTATTTATTACCTAAGAGCACATTTATCTGTATTATGTGTACAATCTTAACTGTTAATGTGTCATTGTGTCATCATACCAACTGTTCTTAACTGCATCAGCTCTTCATATAATGTATAAAGGACTATGAGTGGGTCACTGATCATAACCTGCTTTCCATGTGTTTGAGAAAATGATACCTAGAAATTCAGCATGAAACCAAAGCTCAAGAGAACACATAATTAAGGGATACGATTGAAGACACAATCATAATTCTTTCTAATGCATGAAGCTTTATCTGCTCAATGTACTACTACTTACAGGGGGTAAAAATGTGATGTGTTTTGCCTGCTTTCACAGCGATAAAGCACCAAGTGCTCTCGGAGAGTGTCTCTTATGTTTATGCTCAGCTTGTCATGATTCTTTGCATCATATATTTGGTCTGTTCCTAATAAAATTTGTGACTTTCTGACAAATCACTGTGGACTGAAATCACTAAATAATGACATACATTTGAGTTTCACACTTTGTATCCTTCAGAAAATGCAGGCAAACACAAATCCTGCTATTCTATCAACTTTCTAAGTTTATAAGTCAGGGACACATTGCTGACACAGACAGCAGGCAGAAACAAATTTGTGCTTATTCTACTGCTGTAATTTGCTGGTCAGTACTGACAGATTTAACAGCCTAGTTCATGACCTGACATTAAAAAGTAAAGAAGGGGGTGCTTAACATTTGTTAAGATCAGATCTCGTGCTATAGTAGCACTTGACTGATTTGTCTTTTTCCAGGTATTGCAGTATAATTACTGGACACCATGCACTTCAATTGTTATGGTCATATCATTAACACTAATAGAAACAGCACTGTATATACTATACATAGGCCAAATACTTGAAACAGATGTTTGCCATTCCTTTGGATGACTCATATGAAGCAGCTAGTATTGTGTTGGACTTGTGGCCTGTATACAGATAGTGTCACTCCTCTTGTGCTTAATGCTTAGACACATCATTGCATATATTTTTACCTATCATGAACATACTGTGCTTCACTAAATGTTGTACTATAGTGTTGTATATGGAAGTTGACATACCACTGTAGTGGATGGCAATATTTGCTGCATAGTTTATGTCATGGTACTGTAGTGTTTTATACACATTAGTCATGAGATCAAGTAAGTGATCAAAGAGACAGTGTAAAATCTGTAGAATTTAATAAGCTGCATACTAAATTTTCACCACACAAGGTCATTTATTTTCCTTCTGTAAAAAAGGGAGATGTAGGATGTGTATCCTCTTTGGTTAAAATATTGATGCCTCTAGTATTTTGCTCATGTAAAACTGTGGTTTTCAGGGAACCAAACAGGTTCATAATTATGTGCTATGAAGGGGAATTGAACATTTGGTGAAGGAGTACATCAATCCTAAAAACAGGAATATACCTTCAAATATTTGTACATTATATGCTGGGGTAACTCTGGCCTGGAAATATGTATGTTCTTTCAGAATAGGGACATCTGTGATTTCTAGGGGCAATGTCATAATATGTGACACATTGTAAGCAATTTTTGTTTTATGTCATGAGCCAGCCCACCCATCAGCAAATGAAGAGGGAGATGCTGAGCTTGCCTGCTGCTTGTGGAATTGAGCTCCAAATATGAGGGAAGACACCACCATGATGATAATGATGATAATGACAGGCCAGGACTGTTGGGTGCCTGGATGTGGCTTCTCTAGCAGATAGTCAATGGTGACCTCCAATGTCTGTACCAGATGACATGAGAGACCATTGAGATGTTGTGATGGATGTCATCAGGAACCAAATGCAAGGCCTCATAGGAAACCTTTTCCAAGACATGGCATAGACTCCTGCCTGTGTCCAATTTGCTAACATATTGACAAAGTGTGTTCAAGTGACAAATGCATTGCTGATGAAGTATGGCACGTGAGTTCCTTTCTTCAGTGTCCTATACGCTTTGTGCATATATTCTCCTTTTATGTAGTACTGAAATAACAGCATATACACCTAAGGTGATGGGAATGATTCTCTTTTTTTTTACTTTGTACTTTTCTTGCTAGCATTGAAACGCTTTGTGCACATTCCAGGGTTGAGCCAATGGTGCTGTGCATTATGTACCTCAGATGAGTGTGTCATCTGCATGTTTGACTATTGTGCAATATGCCTCTGTGTTTCTTATGTTTACTATTGTGTGCGTGTGTGTTTGTGTGTGTGTGTGTGTGTGTGTGTGTGTGTGTGTGTGTGTGTGTGTGTGTGTGTGTGTGTGTAATGTATATACCCCTAGCATTTCCCACATGTACAGACATGCCCATGGATATGTGCCATTTTACAACTGCATTTCATATTCACCGGATTTTGTGTATGTGAGCACCTTTTTGTTTTTCACTGTCATGCACATTTTTTATCTTTGAGATTATTTTAATAAACATTCAGAGGTTTGTGCACATTGCACATGGGTTAAACTGTAGCTATGTTTTTAGTGCATGTTGTACATGTTTACATTTATCTGCACACAACAGTGTAAATTCCCTGTATGATACATTCATGTGGCACCACACTTGTACCCTGCCCCACTGTGGCCTCTGCCTGATATGTGTGCTTTATGTGTATGCTGATCCATACCATGGTGTATGATAAGTTTGTACACCTACACTTCCTAGCTTCTTTTCAAACACATCTGCCTGATGCATTTTTATCTATTTAAGAGGTTAGCATGACAGTGCAAATGGATTATGTATTACTACTTGTTTGTCTTTCAGCTTTTCCCAGTTAGGGGTCGCCACAGTGGAACTCCGGTCCACTAATGATTAGTAGTAGGTTTTTACGGTGTCGAGTTGCCAGCTCGACACCCAACCTTCAACATAGGCACGTCTATTCACACATGTCTTTTGAAACGCCACTCAACCACGGGGAGGACATGCAGACTCCACACAGAAGGCACTCCCCGCACTCCAACTGAGAATCGAACGGGAGAACCTCTTGCTGTGAGGCAGCAATGCTACCACTGCACCATCGCGGAATTACTAATTCTCATTAATGAATGCACCTAGATTACATGCACATCTCTGTTATTTGTCTGCTTTGCTCACACATATGCCTTACATGCTGTCACTTGTGCATGTTACAACATACACACACACATTATTTTCTTCATCATGCACAATACACCATTAAGCTGACTGTCTCTAGTACTTTGACCTTGTGTTGTTTTATGGATGGATGCACGTGTGATGCTTTGCTGTAGCAGGATTGTGATATTTCCTCCCCTTAGACTTTGAAATGTTTCCTAACCTGGAGCAAAGTTTTGGTAATCACTTGACAGTAACATAACTGTTTTTAATGTGAAATGCAGGACTGCTGCTTGGTTTGGTGGAGAGGTATTTACCTCATTGATGCATGGTTGTTTTTTCTTTCTTGACTTCTGCTTATGTATCCTGCGTTTGCTTGTGTGATTCTTAATGAGCTTTAGATTACTGATTTGTGGGTATATCTAGTGCTAACATCCAAAGAAATGGTTACAGCAATGTATATAACTATTTACATGTGTGACATGTGCCATTATAAACAGGAGTACATAATTAATCTATTGAAGATGGAAATTTAAAAATCTATTAAAATGAGTTTTCACTGTAAACCAAAAGGTGAGTGCAAAAGGTACAAAAATAACATAGTTTCTCATAATTAATACATTTAGATAAGTATATCCAGTATTAACCAACATTCTATTACTATAGCTGTATTTTTCTTATTTTGAGCTATGATTATAACTGCCTTAATATGTTTTGTAACTCTCTATGAACAGTTTCCAACTAAATAATCTTTATATTAGTCCTTTGTTTGTGTAATATAAAATTTAATTAATGTAAATATTATATGGTGGTCTTCATATAATATTGTTTCTGAAATACATAAAATTGCAAATTTCCTCATAATTATCATAATTGTAACCATATTGACTTAATTTAAAGTTTAATTTATTCCATAGCTGTTGTATATAACTACACTCTCAAAAATAAGGGCTATATTAGCATTTTGTAAGCCACATGCCTCACATGATGAATACCAGGATGAAAAGTATGATGCCTTTTTGCTGGCATTGTTTAAAATCATATATTGTGTATAATGCAATTTCTTTAGTGGTATGTATTTAAGATTTAATTGCATAGTGTTTCTGATTTCATTACCTATCAGGGAATTGTCCAGTTTTGTCCAGTAGGAGGAATATATACGAGTGTTACTGCACCCGTATTTTCTGATACATTTACATGTGATAGACATATATTTATCTGATTCATAGATTCATAGATTCTTACTAAGCTAACTGCCCTTGCAAGCCATTTTAAGCTTAGCCAATTATCCCTTGTGAGACTCAAACTCTGCACCTTGTGTTTATAAGGCAAACACCTAAACCATTAGGCCACCCTCCTAACCAAGAGAAAATACCATAGTTCTTTTATAAAATTTATCTTGGGGTATCTGGGATCATGCTGTTATTATACTTTTGATACAGTAAATAAAGGATCTGGCATAAAACTGACAGACAACCCTTAGGTAGGTTAATTTCAGTTCTAACAGTTTCTGTTGAATTCAAACCACATATATTAAAATGACTAACAAAATTTTGTTTAATTAGTGAGAAGGAAGATAAGTTTAACATACTATTGTTTAATCTAAAATGATGGGTTACAGTTGATTGGCTAAAATAATTCAAAATATTCATTTAATTTTAAGATCTGCATTAAACTTTGAAAAGTAGATTTTGTAAAGCTATAAAGCTATGAATTTTAAACCGCTTAAAGATATTTGATTTTAAAAACACAAGAACTTCAGGGGTTCACACTTCGTATAATATATATATTTTTTTCCAAATCTATACCCACAAAGGAGCTGATATATTTTGTTTTGGCACACAAGTTAAAATGTTTAGGATTCTACTTTTCTTAATAATTAAGTAGTACAGATAAAGGTCTGGTAGGGCCACACCTCCCTGTTCTTTAGGTTGAATTAATTTGTGGTATGCCATTTGAGGTGACGTAGAAGCCCAAATGAATTTATTCAATGACAGAGTGATATTTGTAAAAAACGTACTTGATCTCTGTTGAAAGGTAACAGTTAAATAAATGAGAATCTTGGGCATAATGTTCATTTTTGTGATGGTAGCCTTGGGCAAGAGTACTAGTTTTAAATTACTCCATCTTGTGTTATCATTTTTTAGTCCAGACCTTAGACACATTCCCCAGGATTCATGAAGCTTGCTCCAGGTGCAGGCGTAGCATAGGTGGTATAACGCCAAATATGGCCGCTGAGCGATTCAGGTACGATCCAATTCCACGTGCACTACCAGCATACACCAGATCTGTGCAGCTCCCGGCGTAGGTTTGCAAATCACCCTGTGCGCAGTACTGTAGCAGGCAAATTAAGGTACATAGCGATTCATGAAGTGGCGTAGGTGTAGCATAAGCCTACAGAAATGTAAACCAAAAAAAATGGTTTACATGTTGACAAACAGAACATCGGAGCCTTGGAAGAGGACCAGACTCATGTATTACAAACTTAACATATGCCAATGGCTAAATATACAGCCAATGGCATAAGAAAAGATGCACAACACATAAAAAATAACATTTAATGTCGTGGCCACAGTAGCGTGAAGTACAACCGTAGGGCATGTGTGCGCAAACGGGAAAACAAGGAAAATATATACAAAAGTCATAAAATAACAATGTAACACAAATCATGATTTCACCATAATAGTCAATGGTATGCATGCCACACCACAACCAAGCTATAAGGGTTGCTAAGGGCCTGTGGCAGTGTTCGGCGTGGTAACTATGAATAAGTAGTCAATGAAATGCAAATGAGGCAAGTAATAGTGAATCGCAAATGTCCCGCTGGGCTAAGGATGTACAATACAGTGCAGCACTACAACACCGAGGAGTGGTCTGGAGGAATACATGACATCAGCAGTGGGGTGTGCCACTGCAGCTGTAAGCACATTGGAGCAATGCAAATCCAGGCTGCCCATTGCTAAGCAATGCCACAGGACAGGGGCGTGGATGTAGGTATAGCTTTGCTCAGCTGAGAGCACACATGGTGCTCGAAAACACATGTATACGTGGATGAAAACGTGCCTGAAACCTGGTAAGTGGACACACGGGCCACGCACCACAGCCCAAAAAGGAAGTTTAGGGGAAGACAATAAGGAAATGCTGCAGTAGGGTAATTGGAGTACAACTGAGCAATTAACACCTATTAACTCAGAGTGGGCAATTGACGCCAGCTAACAAGGCTGCTAGCAGCCACCTGCAGAACAGGATAGGGGAGGTGTCAGATTGCAAAGAAAAGAGAACTGTAACCGCCGAGCAAAGCAAACCTGCAGTAGATCGGCAATAGAACAAATTTCGCAAGACAATCCTGGTTCGGGAAAGTACAAAACAAGAAAGCAGGCTGCTGGATGCATGCCAGACAATGGGAGGGGAATTGTTAAGAAAAGCTAAGGCAAGGGCAAGAGGTAATCCATGGCAGCTAAATGTAATTCAACACCAAAGGCAGAACAATAGCAGTATCTGTGGTAAAACACAAGATGCCCTGCAGCTCCAAATGTACATACACACCCTATGACATCATCAGTGTTCAAAGCAAAATAATATAAAGTGTGAAGGCACCTCACACACACTTGTGTATTCCCAAACACTGCACCATCGGTCTAAACAGACGGGGAACTTTTACAATGTACTTGTTGGGAGCTGCCATAGCTGTGATTCATCAGCATGTGTTGGAGACTGAAGGTGTTGTGGAGGATGATGCTGACAACCACCTCAGGCCCCGGAGGAGGAGAAGAGTGTTCAGACCAAGGTTAACCTACCAGGGGCTACATGATCTGGAGATAGTAGAGTGTTACAGGGTGGACAGGGACATCATACAGCAAATAGTTGAGCTGTGCCGGCCAAGCCTGAGATCCAGAAACAACAGAGGGGAACCCATCCCAGTAGAAACAAAGGTATGTGTAAGCTTGAGAATACTAGCCACATGTACCTTTCAAAGGCCAACTGGAGATATCATGGGGATCTCACAGGCATCAGAATCCAGGGTACTCCACCAGTTCCTGGATGCCATGTTACCACATGCCAGTGAGCATATATACTTCCCCCGAACTCAGGAGGAGTTGGCCAGCAATATGCGTCTCTTCCACCATGTGGCACACTACCCAGAGGTACTGGGTGCAATAGACTGCTTGCACATACATATAAGTCACCACCCGGAGACCATGGTAGGCACTACATAAACTGCAAGGGATACCACTCCATCAACTGCCAGGTCATGTGCAATACCCAGGGCATTATCATGGATGTGTGTGCTGGCAGCCCTGGAAGCTACCATGACTCCCACATCTGGCATGCCTCACAGCTGTATCAGGTATTTGTCAGGGGGGACATCCCATATGGCCACCTTGTGGGGGATGCTGGCTATGCACTGGAGCCATGGATGATGACTCTCATCAGAAATGCACACACACCCATGCAAGAATGCCATAATGAGGCACATGCACAAACCAGAATCATCATAGAGCATGTGTTTGGGATGCTGAAATCACGGTTCCATTGCTTGGACATATCTGGTGGAGCCTTGTAGTACTCTCCAAGCACGTGTGCCCACATCTTCATAGTATGTGCCATGCTACATAATATGATCCTGCGGAAACAGCTGCAGCAGGGACATAATGGTGAAGGTCCTCACAGCCCACCACAATTGCCAAGGCCATCACAGGCACAGACGGATTCAGACCACGAACAACCTGTGCCAGCCCCAGTAGGGAGATGAAGATGTGCCCAATATTCCAACGCCTTGGCAAAGAGGGAACGTATAGCACATACACTGACAGTGTAGGCCCCTATGGACTGACACACTTCTCCACCTGCACACACAGTAAAACGGATGGCACACACACATGACCACCTGCAAATTGTAATGTATAGGTGGCCTACTGTGTGAATCCTACATAGGCAGCCCTCAATTATTGCACACACAACAGCTATTGGAACAAGGAAAGTCAACACCTGAACAGTAAACGAAGCTAACAGCATATGTTGATACTGTATGTATAGGTTCCTAGGTACATCGGTAGGTACATGCCCGATTGTCAGAGGCCATTCAGCAGCCTAGGCAAAATGTGTCTGCTATTGCCACCCCATCGATTAACCAACTGTCCCTCTGTGGAGCAGAGCCAATTGAGGGATCCACATGTGTAACTACCGTTCCCCAACTATTCTGCATGGATTGCCCGGTGTGTTAATGAGGGCCTCCATATAATGTAATTAGGGATGTAGTGCCAAAGCATGGGGAGTACCCATGACAGGTATCTGCCACCTCAGCATTCTCCAGTTATGGTTGTGTCAAGGTGTAGCACATTATAGTGTGTGGCTCACTCTGACATAGATTCCCAGTGCTGGAGCACATCCATTAAACATCACTTGGACATACCATGAATTGGTATCATCCATATGTAAACTAACTGAGTTACACATTTGACTGCAGTATGGAAGAACAGCCGTAGTACAGTCCACATACAAAACACCATTAACACCTGTACAAACACCAGATGACCAAGTGGTAAAGCCCCTGACTGTGTCGTGTATGTACCCGGTTCCATGTCCTGCAAGTTCCGTTATGTAATCCCGATGGCACGCATAATGGATGTTGGATGCAGGTCATTAGAGCATGTTTAAGCACGTGTTAGTGGGTTTATGTGGTGGCAAGTGACGGTAAGCATCATTTAAACATGACTACACGAATATGCGCAAAACAGACCTAAGCTTTGCCAAATTCCACGCAGATCACAGTCAAAGATGCCCAGAACAGGTGAAACCAGCATTATTCACCCTTGTACTAACAGTGCCTGCTCTGAGAGGTAAAACGACCACTGGCAGGAGTAGAACACGCAACCATGTACACAATCACCTACCACTAAGCTACCCGAGATGTACCAATGGCAGGTGTGTATTGTGACAGGTTAAAACATAAAAGGGCGGAGTTCAGCAGCAAACAGAATACACCGCCATGTACTCAACGAAAGGTGTGTACACTCTCTCTCCCTCTCCCTGTCTATATATATATATATAATAGAGATAGGGTGATAGAGAGATGTATGTCAATATATACGGAAATACATATATCTGCGAATATATAGACAGATTAATGACTTGTACACAACCATGGAGGTACAAATAAATAGGACACTGCCAACTACCGAATGCTTTACATACCGACACGCGTAATCACGAGGCTTAAAGACTGAAAGACCACAGTACCAGAACACTATAACCGCGAGTAATATTATCACAATGTTAAGGGACATTTAGTTATTGCTGCCGGTGTTGCGGTCCAGGTATGTGCTGTGTTTAAGTGTGGTTCCGATTGCTGTAGTGTGTGTAAGTGAGTGTTGAGAGTGTGTGTGTGTGTGTGTGTGTGTGTGTGTGTGTGTGTGTGTGTGTGTGTGTGTGTGTGTGTGTGTGTGTGTGTGTGTGTGTGTGTGTTTGCATCATGTGTCTGTTTGTGCTAACTCAGAGGTAGATTATTACAGTAGTTGTGGTCATAGCCAGCCTTAGGCATATGGTTAGCACTTGTCCCACTTTGAGAGGACAGTCCCTCTATGGCCAGTTGTGTCCTGACAACAAATATTAAAAAGGGCAAATGTACCGAGATTGTAGGACATAATGATGTCCCATATATTAAGAAATAGTTGCATTAAATAGTTATTTCTGTCTCTCAAATATGTAAATTGTACAAGAAACATAATAAGCAACTAAAGTGCTACAAGAATAAGGTTTTACTTAGGGCAAAAGTAAGTTCTATCCTTTGTACTGACAGTGGATATGTGTCGGCCTCAAAACCCTGATGTGTGCCCTGCAAATGTCCCACTATGGCCATTTGAAAAGGTGGCAACCCAAGCCAAAGAGTGTGAGTCACCAACACAACTGCAATGAGTGCAAATATCTGTGACAGAAATACACGAGACAGCTTTCATGTAGCAACATTTCAGTACATATCAATGTATTACCAGAGGGATTGAAGGATCAACATCACCTGCATGCTATATAGGAACCAATTAACAATGGTTTAATGAATAAGCCTGCAATAACCATAGTATTAGTCTACTAAATGACAGGTTTTCAATTAGGAAAGGGGCCCCCACACACATATGGAATATGCATAAATGCAGTCCCCACAAACATTTATCTGCTATGTACACCCACCTACATCTCCCCCATGCCCGAAACAATTGCAATACAGACTGTAATAACATCACAAACATCCATTCACTCAATGACATCTGCAGAAGTGTTAACATACCTTGTGAGAGACACACTTGTAATGGCACCATGTGAAATCGTTGCTGTTGTACAATGGAACAGACGCCGATGTTACAGGTTTTGTTTGCAATAGTCTCATATCAGACAGTTGAGATAAAAGCTACACTCACATGTAGAACTATTTACTCTAGCTGTCACACACAATCCACGGGGGACATGAATTCAAAATATCTGTGCCTCTCCATATAGCTGTTGCAATTCATCACAATAAAATACATCCAGACCGTCTCCCTCAAAGGTAGGGCAAAAGGACAACGCCCAAGTGGAGTATTCAATTATACCCCACTGTTGCCATGTAATTGACCAGTGGAGTAGCTGCACAGCTGATGTGCATGCAATAATTTACTCCGGAACACCAATTGGTGGCAGGATACCACATGTTACAGGTATCCACGTATAAAACGATGGCTTGCCATACATTCAAACTGTATGCTCATACCATTGAACCATTTAAAGAGGAAAGGAGTAACACAGATATTATCGTATACTCGGACCATTAAGAAGGTATTTAGAACACTCAGTATGTTAGTGTATGTAGTGCCTGTTCTGTATTAATGAAAGTGTATGCAATGCATACAGTGGGAAAAGGTATTATGTACTGATGTCTTGTGAGCATAATAACGCTTGTAGAAATTGTGTGTACTGCTGTGGGCCACAAGGTAAACACCTCATACACCACAAGGGATGCTACATAAGGGCTTTAAATATAACAATTCCACTCCAGCTGCTGTCGGTGGTAGGGTTTGTCCAACAAGTACATGCCATAACAGGGGATAATTTATGTTGATATACTGTAACAGTAGGCATATGTATGGGCGTATAACAAGAATAACATACCTAATGTGGTCCTGCTGTGCAATTATGCTTTGCATTATGGGATATGGTTTCAAAAATGTGAAAAGTACAGTATTGTAGGTAGATATGTCAAATATTTTACATAGCATGACTGTTATATTATGCAAACATAAGATATGTGTATTGGAATGTACAATACACAATAACAGGATACATATGTCTTGTAGTCACCAGACAGTGTAACAGCATGATAGCTAATTGAAATGGAAGAGCTACTCAATTATCCATGCACAAAGTACATGTAATAGCTTCATAGGTTCATAGTTAGGTACTATGCTGTCTGGCCAAGTCCATTTGTAAGCCCTAATACAGTGTTTTCACTGGTGGCACCTCCCTAGGTTAGTGTCCTGTGCCTGTGAACAGCACAGCCATTTGTTTCCTGCACCTGTGTACAGTACAGCCACTGCAGTGATCCCTGGTGTACATGTCTGTTCCCCATCCACCCATCAAGGTATCTCATGAAGAGTGCTAGTGAGGGTCCCTGCCTGATGTACATAGGAATCATGTTCCAAAGCATGGTGAGTGTCCATTTCAGGAATGTATCCCTCCAGCACGTGCTACTCATCGTTGTGTTTGGGTACATATCCCAGAGCATGTTGCTCTTAGTGGCTTTTGCTTATGTTGCTTATGTGGAGCATATCCATCAATATTGTTGTGGACATGGGCCTTGTATGTTCAGCAGAGGTCACCTCTGAGTATGCAGTATGCAAATGACTACAGTTGGGGTTTCAGTAGTTGTGCTGCATACGTCATCCTTTGGAGGTGAGTAATACTGTTGGTGCGTTAATGTTGTGGTATTTAAAGCCATTGCTGTCCCATAAGGTACACCCCAAATGGGGTGTTGTACCCTTGAACGTGTTTCATAAGTCAGGAGTATAGAGGTACAATGGCAGCCTTTGTTCCAGCTACAAACCCATTACAGATTAGAGTGGCCATGCAGAAGGATATCCAGGCCCCCTTGGCAATAAGGTTATCAAAGGAGTGGGTGCTATCTATGTGTGTACTATGATCCCTTATAATGTATTATGTATGTAGGGGACTACCAGCTATGTGATAGTCACTGGGTGATTGGTGTAATCCAAAGGGAATGTCTATGCACCTTGTGGCATGCTGCTTGAGGCCATGTTACCGACACCAGGTATCTGTCACAGTGATACCCGTATGGAGGTTGTGTGTATTAGCTGGTGAATCAATCATGGCCCCTAGTTTGCAGTCATCTGGAAACCTATTCAGGGAAAGTCTTTCTGTGCTAGACTGTACCTCAGGGAAGCATATAACAAACATGAGGGTCCCTATGACCGAGGACTAGGTATGCCAATTGTAACTGATGTACAGTAGGAACTGCAGTATGCTACCCTCACCGCGTGTGTCCTGTCCGTGAGCCACTTTGTATAACATCTCAAGACGTATGGGTCGCTGTGCAGGTGGATGTGTATATTGACAATACCAGAATGGTGAACGGTGCTGAAAGCCAATGAGAGGACAAGGTAGGCTGTGTGGACCTCCTTACCATAATCTACTACCTTGGTAACTGTCTCAAAGGACTCCACCAGGTGTAGGAGCCATGGTGTGGCCCTAACAAATCCAACCTGGGTGGTATCAAAAGTTTGGAGGCCAACAATGTCTCTGTGAATGACTTCCATGATGATGTTCTCCATAGCCTTGCAGAACAGTCTAGTCAGGCGTATAGGGTAATAGTTCCTCTGGTCCATTGTGGCACCACCTTTGTGGAGTGTGATAAATGTTGCTGTGCACCATTCAGGGTCCACAATGCCTGATACAAGGCTATTAGTGAATCTGGTGCCCAAGTGCGGAGCCATGTCATTCTGAGGTTCGTGTAAATTGCAGCCTGGGATGTTGGATGGTCACATGGAATGTGTGTTCCAGGCTTTAGAGAGAGCAGTTCTGAACTGCGTAGTTGTGACCGCAGGGACTCTGCATTGATCCTGTATAGATATGGGCCCTTTAGGGTGTGAGAGGGGTGTAAAGTTAGCTGCCAGGTTGTTGCCAATATCAGTTGGTTCTGTAATGTTTCTGCCTAACCGTTGTATGTCAGAGCAGATGTGGGTATTGCCATCGAGAATAGTGATATACCTCCATAATACTTAGTGGTAGTCCTTTGAATGTGTCACAGTAATGTTTACATAGGTAGTGTTGGAGGATGTAAGAAGGGATCCCAGAATCCTACTGAGGCTGACCAGGGAGCTAACACACCCATGAGAGTGTACCCTACTTTGCAACAGTCTCCTTCTGTTGTGCATTATGTCTATGGCAATGGCCCCCAGAGTGGCATCTGTTATGTGGTGGGTACTGTTATGGCTCTGTTTGGGGTAGCATGATCCATGCAGTCGTGTAAGTGCTAATGAAGTGCAGTTGAGAATGTTTCTGCATTTGTAACTATATTGTCCATCTGCACGGGTGTCATGGCGTTTACTACTTCTGTCATACAAAGCGTGAAGTTGGCTTTGTAGAAATATTGTACTGTGTTTTCCATGAAGGGTGTGGTGCCAGGATGTGGATAACAAGGGTGATTAGCATACGTTCAGAACTGACCAATGAGGAGATAACCCCAGGTGTGTAACACGAGTCACACATGTTGGTAATGTCCAGGTCGAGGATATTGTTGGCCTTGGTGGTGGTGTGTATAGGTTGATCCAGCCAAATGGAGTTTATTAATCCATGAAAGTGTTGGCCTAATGTGTCGGTACATGAGTAGGTATCAGAGTTAGGTGTGGGGTAGTGTCGGTATCATATCATTAGTTCTTGTTTGAACCCTACTTTCCAGTACACCAAGAAATGAGGGACGTTAACCATGGGGTATGGTGTGGAATCCGTAGCAAGCTACAATTTGTATAGCAGTTCTCGCCACATTTAGTTGCACTTGGATTGCCTCTGATGCATCGTGCTAAGCAAACAGCATGGAGGTGTGTACATCCCTGTGAAATATGGACACACCTCCACCATGGGTGTTCCAGTCCTGGTTATATGACTGAAAGGTGTGGTCTGCATAATAGCCTGTCAGTGCAGGGGTGCTCTCTGGAGCCTAGAAGCAGGTCACAGTCACTGCAGAGACATCGAAGTGGTCCATTATAAGGAGCGCCTCGGATGAGTGCATTTGAGATGAAGATGTCAAGCATTGAGTAACAATACCCTCAGGTTTTACTTGCCTGTACAGGTGTTCTGGTGGTGGATATGTTATTTGAAATGTGTCTAAAACAGGCAGTATAGGAGCAGCAAGATCCTTAGATGTTACCCATAATCCCATGGCTGACAGGTGCAGGCCATCTGTGCCAAAACATTGTAGTTTGTCGACCATGTCATTCAAAGCAGACAGATACTGGATACCCTTGGAATGACACCAGAAGCATAGGCAACTGTTGAAGTGAATAATTCTGTTGTTGTACTGTGTCATCAGTCTGGCCTAATGCAGACTGCTTCTCAGGGCTTGGGCGATACCTGCCTGGGCTACAAGATCGGAGAGCTATTGCATGTCCCTGTACATGTAGTCCAGGAAGTTACATCTCAGGGCATTCACACTAACGTGGAGAATGACAGTCATATTGTACCTGTTAAGGAGTGACCAGAGTGCATAGGTTATGTTGTGGATCCTGTTACCCTTCAGCCAGATGACAGTGACTATCGACTTGTGTGGCCTGCTGAGTGGGACAACAGTGTGACCACCTACAGAGTCACCTATGGCTAGTGTGTTGGATATGTTATATGGCTGTAGCTGATAGGCACACATGAGTCTGTGGGCTATAAGTAATTGGTGTTGTGTTTGGTGATGGGGGCTGCCTCTGTTGCCTACATAGAGTAGTATGGAGAGGCTCCGCAAATGTTGTACTCTTACTATGTGTGGCCTGTGGTGGTGGAGATCTACTGAGACTATGTGATGAGTGGGGTGTGCTGCAAATGTTTAACATCCCCACATGATTGTCAGGGTAAGTCTGGGTTGTAGAGAGCATTACCTCCAGCATGGCTACATATGTGCATCTCCCACAGGCTGTAGTGTCGTATGTTAGGAGGTGAGCATTGACTGTGTACATGAGACGATTGCTATATTACCTCATGTTGCCCACATTCATCATATAAACAGGCAATAACACTGGTAATTGACATTTGGACATAACTGTCTAGTCAACCATTTCTCACAAGATATGTGAGGTAAGTGTGTACAACAGCTGTTGTACTATAAGCATGCTGGAAATGTAAGGACAAACAGTGTTTACCTGTAGGAAATGAGTAGGATTGAGTGATATAGTAATTAGTAGCTCATGAAGTGTGTACATGTTCTGAACAAGTGCTGAGCATGAATAAGCAATACAGATAGGGTGTTGGATAATATAAACTCACTGCCCCCCAATAGGTACACAATCACATATCCATGAACACTACAGAGCCCCTGTAACCATAACTATGATGGTACAAGATACACTCCAGCTGCATGTGACCTGTTCAAATCCCTGGTCATATAATACACATATGGCAAAACAGTTTGCTCTACACATACACTGCCATATAAAACATAGGTTCATGGCAGTCTGTGAAAATACGGAATGGATCACACTAACAGTTATCACAACCCACAAAGTGGAGACGCCACTCATAATGGGAGGCACAGCACTATTACCCTGCTGAGTATAGTCAGAAAGCCTATGAACCTTAATCAATGTAGATATTGTTAGCAGTACAGATGTAGATGACAGTACCGATGAATTCACACTGCATAGCATGCCTGTGACAGGTCAGAGGACATCATCACCCATACTGTGTTCCACCTACACTCAGTATACTACATGTACCTTTGTATGTTACAGGAGTGTTCTACTAGTGTGCTGTTCACAGTAGCAACACTACAAAAGGTGTCTGAGTGACATGTGCATATCACACCAGTGGCAGCTACAGTAAAACAGGGTTAATGTTTTGTACTCCCCTGTCATTGTAGCCCATACCACACAGACAAATGGGAGGCATCTGCATATGTGAGAATGTGAATGGCCATGACCTAGGAGCAATAGCTGACTCAGTGTTGTGGACAACATACAGCATGGGCTTTGTAAGTGAGGTGCGTGACATATGTGCACAATCTGACAGCTGCTTATTGCATTGTCACCGCTATGATAATAACCCTGTATCCATTAACTACCACCTAGGCAGCGGTCAACATTATGGATACTGTGTGTAAGGGATAGTGCTGTGCAGTTTACCTCCCTGAGCTAGTGACATCACCAGGCCTATTAGGTAGTCATAAGAGGCAACCCAAGTCATGACAGGGTGCCATCCATGAGCATGGAGATCATTGGACAGCCATACTCAGCACTCACATGACCAATATTGGATCACATATCACCTTTAAGGGGTATTGGCCATGCTTGGATGGGTGGCACCAGCCTTCACAATCCTCATCTCCACTATGCAGCATGCTGCCTACCCTGCATAAAGACATGTGCAACACTGTGATGTTGGACATGCTACATGTACATATCCTGATCTGAAAGACATACATCATGGACAGCCACCTTCCTAGTACAAGGGTCGCCACATGCTGGACAGATCCCTGTGCCACACATGTGACATACTCCTGCCATACCATGCAACCCTGTCCAGCAAAGCTGCACATGTCATCTCTGTCATACATGGTGCGATGACCACATGGTAGATGTATCAGTGACTGTCTGGATCAGTAATGTGGCACTGATTCACCTGTTGGTGGGAACATGGCTGTCGGATACAGCTAGAAAACCTGACATCCTATGCCCATACATGGCCCAGGGCATACACACTACTACATGATCTTGGCCATACATGCTATAGTTGATAACCATCCCTGCGAATACCATCCGGCTAGCCATTGTCCCATGTGTATCACATGTGCAACACAGGCGATACGTGGCAGGATGTTGAACTGCTGTACAGTGCCATGTAGATGTATATGGCAAAACACATGCATGTAAAGGCTTCCGTGTGCATGTCTGCATTGTCACTGCCCATGTCCGTGAAGGCAGTGTATGTGATGATATGTGACATATACACAGCATCAAGGTCAACAGCATTAATGTGCACACATCCAGGCATGTGCTGATAGGTAAGAACACCAGTACAGGCAAACAGACATGCCCACATCAAGAAAGCATTCACATGGAGTATGAGCAATGTAATGAGGTGACGGACGTATATGGTGATAATATCCAATCCCCATTGGGTGTTACATGTGTGTGAAACAAACATGTCAGTCATGTGAGTGTCATGACGATTTGCAAAGACAACTGTTCATAAGTACTAAATGTAATACACATGAATGTGCATCTGTATCTCTGTGCATCTCTGAGCTGCTGTGACCTGTCTCCATCATTATGTCTTACAGATAATGCCTCGATCACGACTGCTGGCATATAACTGCTTGGAGGATGATGCCCTCATACCATATCTCCATGATAACTATGAGGTACTGTTCAGCCATGTGCCACAGCATGCCCAGCAGTGTGATGACCTGTGGCAGGAACTTCGCAGGAGGGTTAATGATGTAGGTGGCCATAACCGCACCTACCAGCAGGTGCGCAGACACTGCATGGACCTGATCCGACATGCAAAACAGCGTGCCAATGCAATCGCCAGGGAACAAGGTAGAACAGGTGGTGGGCCACCAACCCAGCTCCCAGTCACGCCTACCAAGGGGCTACTGGCCAACCTGGGGACCCCATCAGAACAGCATCCACAAACTCTAGCTGCCATCATGGAGGTGGGTGTCTCCCAACCACAGAGCCTGGAGTTGCCTGGTAAGTCACTACTGCACATATAAATATTATATCCCATTTAGCTGCATGTGTCACTGTACACTATGTAATGTAACATCATATGCAAGGGATGTTTACACACATGCCGCATACTATAGTATGCTACCCTGTGTATGCACACATGTGCATACCCCATAGTATATGCTATTGTACTGGGGGATGTGTTAACATGCAAAGTGCACCCTGTAGCTGTCATACGGTCATGGATAATGATCAGACTGCTGTGTCACCCCTATACAGGTACCTCTGGCATGCCACAGAGACAGCAGTCCATTGCAGGTGAGACAGTTATCAGTATCAGGCATGTGAATGCACAGATCTATTCGCCATGTGGCCAGTTAACACATGTACACATAATGTATGGTCCAGTCACGATATACAGGTCGCAGCTTTCATCAATCATACTGGCTACCCATGTACAATATATACAAACCAAATGAAACACCAACATGAAACCACAGTAACTGTCATTGCTAGATGTGTGGACAGCTGTCCATACAATGGTGGAGGCATTGTTCAATGTAGAAATATGTACTATACATCAGAACAACACAGGTGGGGTACGCAAACAGTACTACACAGTGAGCTGGGATATGGGCAACCCACATGATTTACCATTGTGGAATGTGCCCCTGCAATGAGTGCAGACATTGTGATGTGCCATCTGACATGTCCCAGACATGTAGTGGTCTGGCTGCAACATTGTCACACTATCCCATAAAACATACCCCACATACCAAACATACAACCCTTTGTCTGTATAACCCTGTGGACACTGGAGTATCTAACATCTATGGGTTTATGTCATATGGGACAATGCAGACAAGTGACATAGACGGCCATCACACACATCTGGCCAACACATGTTCACACATGGACATGGAGGATGACCACAGACATGTATTAACACACAGTAGATGTGATGTGTATGTGTGTACACCCTGTTGCACATTGTCTACACATGGTCCAACTATAGCCTTTGTTGAATGGTTATATAGTAGATGTGGAACACTGGACATCCTAACAGCCTGTGCACAGCTTGTGGAGGTATCACTTAATTTGACCACATACGATGTGTTGCACATCATGACTGTGTCACAGCATGAAAGTAGTCACCTGTACAGCTTCCACATACATACACAGACACCACATCAGGCCAGAGATACCATAAATTTCCCTTACTGCTGTTGGACATCACTGTCAGCCATGCACCTTGTGTGTGTGGTATATAAATGTCATGTGGAACATGATGTATTGACCAGTCCATCATGCGTGGATATGGTTGACAGGCAGCTACGAAATGTTAGCAGTTGTACAGGGGTGTCATCGTTATGTCTTCCGGTGACCTGTCATACATGACACAGCATGGTTTAGTGTGTATACACCTCAGCAATGTGTGTCACAATCCACAGTATGTATGTATTGTGTATGCACATAGTCATAGCTATGCACTGTATGTGTATTCCACACTGTATAGCAATAGAGACGCCACATGATTCCATGCAATGGCACTGTGTCTGTACTTCACACTGTATAGCAATATAGACACCTCATACCACCCTCAATGGTCATACACATCTGCTAAAATGTCATTCTATCTGTAGGGCATATAGACAACACTGCAATGTGACACCATTACACCTCTGTACATGTGTCAGTACACCATTGTGTCAAACATGTATGCATGTCACTGCACATATCAGCAGATTACATGTCATGCTACATGTTAATGTCAAGGACATATGTCTCACATTAGCCATGTGTACTGTTAACCTGTGCTGGTCCACATTGCATATCACAGGAATGCATGCTTACTACCATGATTGTGTGAAATGCATGGCTTCTGCTATGACACATGCTTGCTGTTGTGTGCAACCCAGGGATGTAATATAACTAATACTGTTAATGTCTGAGCTGCATGCCGTCTGCTGTATCACATGCATGCTGCATGCCTTCTGTCATATCACATGCATGGTTGTCTGTGTGTGTCTGTGTGTGTGCATGGTTGTCTGTGTGTGTGTGCATGGTTGTCTGTGTGTGTCTGTGTGTGTCTGTCTCTATTGTAATGGAGAGTCTTTGTTTGCCTTCACAGGTGATGTAGGTGCGTTGCCCTCCTGCGGTCCATCTGATGTTAGTGTCCCCACAGACTCTAGCAGTGATAAACATATGCTTGAGGTACAGGCAGATTTGTCAGGGGCTAAATCTGTGCCTTTGGTTGCCATCCCACCTATATCCCCCTCTTCCCCGCACACAGTTCTCATGCCAACACATACCCCATCATGAGTGGCCATAGAGGAAGGACAGTTACTGTGTGTTAGCTTGGAACAGGAATGTGTGGTGGCTACGGAAGGTGTGTCGTCACACCATGGTGTCAGTGAAATGACTGCAGATGTGCCACACAGGCATATGGCCAGTGCTGCTTATAGGAGAACCCCTGGCCAACATGCACCTGCATGACAGAGCGCAGCAGCTGGTGTCACCAAACACATGTTTCAGACTGTAATGGTGGCACAGGCATGTGCTGAATGGCAGAACAGAAAAAGGCAGAGGCTTTAGAGGGCTGCTATCCGTTCTTTAAATGAAAACATCCAGGCATTGGCAAATGCTCAACAGCAGATTTCTGATGTTTTGGACAGGTGATTGGGTGACATGGTTGGAATCCTTGACCATGGCATGGCAATCTGTGAACATGAGCTATCTGTGCTGGAACATCTGGTAGGAGTGAAGCATAGGCCACGTGGACATAGACCAGCTACACCACCTGGTGCAGGTCTACGTGAATGAGCTACCTCACATGCCTGCTCCCATAGTGCCGGTAGCAGCAGCAGTGCAGTTGGTACTGCGCTGTCCACACCAGGACACAGCAGGCCATGTGGACGTGGCCCTGGACGGTCCCAGCAGGGACACAGTTCCAGTGGACATGTGTTATCAGACAGTACCCATTCTGTACCTCTGTCTGGTAGTGCCCGTGCAACCCCTGCCTGGCACAGGTCATGTGGCCATGGCCAGACACAGTGAGCTGTACATCCTGGTCTGTACAATCTGGAGCTGTCAGTGATACCCCTGTGTAGGCCGGATACATGATAGAACTGTGTGCACACATACACACACACCAGTAACATCTGTAGGGCACCAACACCCACATGCATAATAACCACACATGTCCAAGTAGATCACAGGCCCTAACCCACACACATGATGTCATCCACTAGTGCAGCCTAGACCCCTGGCAAACATTATCACCCTGTGCATATGATGATGCTTGTGCCACATCCCTGTCATCCATACCATCGGTGCAGGGACATGCTCATATGGTCTGATGCACAGGGTGAACAGAATAGTGAGATAGGTGTATATTACAATTGTTGTGTACTGTTGGCACGTAGCAGACATACCATGTATTACAGGATTAGACTGCATTGTTTTATGTTCACAGTATGTGTCTTGGTAACAACAGTCACAGCATGTTGGTAATGATGCCCTGCGTCCCTCCTTAAGGTCTAATTGCATGTGCCATTACATAACAGTGTTTGTGGTTAGAATGCATTGTTTTATGTTCACAGTATGTGTCTTGGTAACAACAGTAACAACATGTTGGTAATGATGCCCTGCTTCCCTCCTTAAGGTCTAATTGCATGTGCCATTACGTACCAGTGTTTGCAGTTTCACATGTGTAAATGTGTAGTACTCACAGGCATGGATGGCAATACCAGCATGCTATACGTAGCCTCAACCTCACTGTTAGAAAGGCTGACATTCCATAGATCTCTACACACCTACTGATCCAGGAGCATGTGAGCTGTGTACTAGGCTACAGTGGCTAGAGACGGGACATCCATACCAGGTGACATCACACGTACAGCTACATGGTGTGGGGGGTTTACACAGCGGTCTAGCTGATGTCAAGGGTAGGGGCCAGTTGATGGCATGAGGACTCACTGTGTAGCAGTAAAACACTGTCACATTACAGGATGTGTACACACACAGACATGCACAGACACACACAGTAATACGCCCACACTCACGGGGTCAACGACACTGTAACACACACTTGATAGTGTTAAGATGAGGACCCCTGCCTATGTGGTAATCACCATTACAGTTCTGTTCACCCTCATGATGCGACACAGAGAATGAACATGTACAGGTAGTCAGTAATGCATAAGACTGATGGCATCAACAGGGTAGCAGATTGCATCACCTTGAGGGGTTAGGGGCCCTATCTGTTCTCAATGGTAGCATACATCCTCACTCCATGCACCAGACAGCCATACATACATATATACATACACATACACACACTGGAGTCCACACATGTCATGCACATACAGATAGCTAACGTGTGTGATACACGCCACCACCCCTGCCTATGTCTTGCTGTCTACACTGCAGTATGTATAGATCTCTACAACAGTGTACAGGGGTGTGTAATAATTGGGATGTATTCCCCACCATACGTGGAATATATGGTCACACAAGCAAACACACATGGCAGTACTGTAAATCAAACACCTGCTATCTTCTGATATGTCTGACAGACATGCAGCAGTATTGCCCGCATTACAATGTGTACCGACACTACCTTTGGCAATTGTGCTGCTATATGCACATAGGAGGACTTAAGTGTTACAGGTGTCAACTACTTTACAGTCAGTGACACCCTGACCGCTGTGTAGGTTGTATATCATCACCTTCAATTACCGGAAACATAGCTTACTGTTTGCACATGTTATGGTAGGACGGCTTGTGACACCTGTGAGCTGTCTTCAGCAAACATCCATCTGCAAAGGTGGCCCACCACTTTATGTACACACATCTATCCATACCTGATGTACATCTTACCGTATTGTCTGTATTTCACCATATACAGGTGTCAATGATGGGACTGCATTGCAACTGCACGTTGTAGTAGGACACAGATGAACTGAAAACATCAGCTACTGCTCATGCATGGTAGCTGAATGCACACCACTACATGTACATGTGTATAGGTCCTACATTCCTGTCATGTAGCCATGTTTGTATGCATTGCAATTGGTGAACATGTGTGACATACATGACACATGAAGTGTTGTATGATATGATAGTTGTCATGGGTAACCAGTACAGAGGGAATGTTAACTCCATCAACATTGCTACCTTATGTACTGTTAGCATTGAACAGCCATGGACCTACCTTCCATGTGCATGCATGTAATCGCTGTAGCCACGTGTCTGCATGAAGGACAGCATTAGCTATGCTATGTAAATATGTGTTGTGTGTGTGTGTGTGGGGGGCATGTACATATCCATGGCAGTTACATGTATGTCACATCCAAACATGGGTGTGTTGCCTGGTGTACAGCAACAGTTATCTGTTACAGCTGTATAAGACCCAGGGCCCCTGTTATGTGTACAGCCGACCTGGTTATGAATAGTGGTATCAGTGCATTGCATAACACATGATGGAACCCTGTCAGTACATGGGTAGTCTGCACAGTTGCTGTAGAGCTACGTACAGTCCACTGGTCATGAGTAACATGGTGTTGTACTAATGTATGGATGTGTGTTGCTGGTCCAAGGACACAGTGATGTGTGAGGGCTACATACTACAGTGCGGCATTTACCACTGTGATCTGCACCTGACACATCTGTGATGGCTTTTGAGAGTGAACTGGTCAGTACATGTGAGTGGCCTTCATATACGTGGGGACACTAACACCTGGAGCGGTCCATAACGGTCTTATGGCCCGCATGTCTGTATCTGAGGTATACAGTGGTAGTGCTATTGTGCACAATTGAGCCTTATGCCAGGTGTTCCTCACTGCACAGATGTCAGTATTCCCCAATGTTGGATCTAGATTGGCAACTATGATTACGAACGCTACACATCTATCACTATTTAGCATACACATACAATGCAGTTGTCTTGTAGGTGTCAGGGTGTTTACCTGGTCTCAGGTTCTTCATCTATGTATGGTGCTACATGTGTGAAGTACCCACTCCTGCCAGAACAACACCATGGGTGGCATTAGTGTGCCAGGTTTAGATTGGTACAGCTAAGGTGATTGGTACAGCTAAGGAGATGGACAGCAGCAAACGTTGTGTAGAAGACCAGTGTCAGACATATGTCGTACAGCATTCATGCTAACAATGATGACTATCGACACACTGTGCCCTTCCCTGTTTAGAATCTGTGTGCATACAAGACAGCCCTCAGACATATGTCGTAAGCGTTCATGCTAACAATGATGACTATCGACACACTGTGCCCTTCCCTGTTTAGAATCTGTGTGCATACAAGACAGCCCTTCGCTACTAAGTGTGTGAGCATGTCCAGTATGCTGTTGTGTAGATGGACACATAGTGCATTCCAGACTGACGTGTGCTACTAAGTGTGTGAGCATGCCCAGTGACACCTTGTGTCGGTTGTGTGCCTCTGTGTATGGGCATGACCATTGTTATCCTGTATAGCGATAGTGGTCATCCAAGCATCAGATGGCCATACCCCACTTCAGGATGGATTCCTAAATTTAACACACTGGTTCACAGGTATGTACACTGCAACTGTCAGCATCCATGTCGATGTCTGCATTCCTAGAAGGTCATATTGATTGTCTTGAAAGGTGTACTGTCTGTGGCGCATCTCGTATCTATGTAGTGTTGTAATAGTGCTCCATAGATAGCCAGTTGTCCTGCTCACACCACTGCCGTGTGTTCGTCTCCGTCTGCATTGGGACACTAATATGCTTTTAGACTGATCACACTCCATACAATCCCTATCGGCGTCTTTGCCTTTGCTGATAATGTCACCCACCTAGAAGTATGCCTCTGGGAGTGCTTTGATCCAATAATCTTGGTAGCCCATTCTGTAACTGCATAATGCTGCAGTGTGATAAGGTAGTCAGGTCTATGTTCTAATCCCAGCCCTGCCGTGTGTGTTTGTATCCAGCTGCCTGGGGACAGAGTAATGTTTTTAGACAGCTCACTCTCCGTACAATCCCTATCAGCGTCTTTGCCTTTGCTGATGATATCACCCACCTAGAAGTATGCCTCTGGGAGAGCTGTGATCCAGTAATCTCGGTAGCGTGTTCTCTAACTGTGTAATGCTGTAGTGTGATAAGGTAGTCAGGTCTATGTTCTAATCCCAGCCCTGCTGTGTTTGTGTTTGTACCCAGCTGCCTGGGGACAGAGTAATGTTTTTAGACAGCTCACTCCCTATCGGCGTCTTTGCCTTTGCTGATGATGTCACCCACCTAGAAGTATGCCTCTGGGAGTGCTGTTATCCAGTAACCTTGGTAGCATGTTCTGTAACTATGTAGTGTAATAAGGTAGTCAGGTCTATGTTCTAATCCCAGCCCTGCTGTGTGTGTGTTTTTCTTTGTATCCAGCTGCCTGGGGACAGAGTAATGTTTTTAGACAGCTCACTCTCCATACATACCCTATCTGCATCTTTGCCTTTGCTGATGATGTCAGCCACCTAGAAGTATGCCTCTGGGAGTGCTGTGATCCAATAATCTTGGTAGTGCATTCTGTAACTGTGTAATGCTGTAGTGTGATAAAGTAGTCAGATCTATATTCTAATCCCAGCCCTGCCCTGTGTGTGTCTGTATCCAGCTGCCTGGGGACAGAGTAATGTTTTTAGACAGCTCACTCTCTGTACACTCCCTATCGGCATCTTTGCCTTTGCTGATGATGTCACCCACCTAGAAGTATGCCTCTGAGAGTGCTGTGATCCAGTAATCTCGGTAGCGCGTTCTGTAACTGTATAATGCTGTAGTGTGATAAGGTAGTTAGGTCTATGTTCTAATCCCAGCCCTGCCGTGTGTGTGTGTTTCCAGCTGGCTGGGGACAGAGTAATGTTTTTAGACAGCTCACTCTCCGTACACTCCCTATCGGTGTCTTTGCCTTTGCTGATGATGTAACCCACCTAGAAGTATGCATCTGGGAGTGCTGTGATCCAGTAATCTTGGTAGCATGTTCTGTTACTGCGTAATGCTGTAGTGTGATAGAATAGACAGGTAGATGCTTGATTCCAAGACATGACAGCTGTGTCTGTTTGGCAGTCATACCCTATGTGTTGTTATCTGTGGGTGGCTAGCTTCAGGATGTGATGAGTGTGTTTTGTTGCTTTCCTATATAGTGTCCACAGATCACATAATTGGCCAAGACACTGGGTTGTCAACACATACATTTGCCAAAAGGTCTGGTGAGTAAATGTCAGCAGCCCTACTCTTACCCTTAATACAGTCTGACCCATGTGACGCAATGAAACCCACTTGCCTTGATAGTAACACCACTACATAATGCAAGTGGCACATGTGGTTTCCTTTTCATTCTTGTCTAATGCCTTGGTGTCATGTGGTCTGCTGTGTGATATAAATGCAATATCTACGTTTGTGTGTGTATATGTATATGTGTGCGTATGTATGTATGTATATATATATATATATATATATATATATATATATATATATATATATATATATATATATATAAACCCTTCTTCAGACAATATGAAAATCATTACAGAACAGTTATATACATTGTGACTAAAACAACCAGTTTAAAAGAACCAATCAGTTAAAACATTTAGAAAACTATTAGTAAAAAACACGCCTCTTCTGCAAAGCGGTTTTAAAGGGACCAGGTCATTTATGGTTCCCTGTGCTTGTAGTTCTATAATCCATCTTGCTTCTAAAACTCTGTTCTTGCTTTGACATCACCGTATATTCGCTGATCACATTAGCTATCACTCTAAATTTAAAAGAATGTAGGGAAAGACTCAACATGTTTATATAGCGCATTGTGTATATCTTTATTCCTTATGGCACAAATGTGCAGTAATATCCTGACTTTAAACATTTTATTAGTCAAGCCAACGTAAAATGAAGTGCATGCTAAACATTCAGCTATATAAACTATGTTTTCTGTCCCACAGTTCGCTTCACCTTTAAATTCAAATATTTTGCCACTATTAGATGTTGGAATATGATATTGTTTTTATTAATATAAGAACATGTTACAATTGCCACATGTTGTGGTACCTGTATTCATGGGAGGATATTTAATATTATGGGCATTATCCTCAGTGCATAATAGATCTTTAAATTTTTGTTTTGTTCCTATAGCCAATGCACGGTCTAGGGCCCACTAGCTCACCCAACCTCTTGTCGCTCCTCAAAATGTTCCAATTCCTTTCAAGTATATTATAAATATCCCTACTATTGCTATTGGGTAAAGTAGAGTCTGATTTGCTAGAAGTATCATAGTGACCAACATCTCTTGGCATCATCCCTTCATTACACCTCAACCAAGGTTTGTACCTATCCTTTCTCTTACACTTCCCATTACATATCACTCTTTCAACAATGCTCTTGTTATAGCCCTTGTTGACAAAATTTGTTGTTAACCCAGAAATTTCTTTTTGAAATGAAAAAAAGTTAAATTCCCCTTGCCCTTTTTAAAAAAAACCCCAAAACAGGGGGGAAAAATTTTTTTTTTTTTAAAATTTTTAAAAAGTTTTTTCAGATCCATAAAAAATTTTTTTAAAAAAATTTTTTAAAAAAGGTTGGTTTTTTAAAAAAAAAATAAAAATGTTTCCATTTAAAAAAAAATTTACCCAAAAAATTACATTTTTATTATTTAATTAAAAACTTTTTTAAAAAAACTTTTTAAAAATTTTTGATAAAACCCTTTTTTTTTTAAGAAATAAATTTTTTTCAACAACAAATTTTTATTAAATTTTATTACCCATTTTGTTTTTTTTAAAATTAAAACATTTTTTCAAACCCCGTTAACCAAAAATTTTTTAAATTTTTAATTTAAAAAAATTTTGTTATTTAATTTTTAGGGGGAATGCAAAATTAAATTTTATTCCCCCAAACAATGGGTTTTAAAAAGAATTTAACTTTAATTTTTACTGTTTTAAAAATTAAACAGTACATTGTTTTTGTTCCCCTTGGGGAGAAAAATTCATTTTTTTAACAATCATTTTTCGTTGGATTATTTTATTTTGAATAAAAAATTCTGATTTTTTTAAAAGGTTAAACAAATTTTTTTTAAATTTTTTGGTTTTTTTTAAATTTTTGTCAAATGAAAAAAATCTTTTGTCCCTTTTTAAAGTTTTAAACCCCTTTGCTGAATAAAATTATAAGGGAAAAATTTTAAAAAAATTTTCATTTAAAAATTTTCTTGGAAAAAAAAATTTTTTTTTTCAAAAGCCCTAATTAAATTTTTTTTTGGCAAAATCATTTTTTAACAATTTTCCTTTTTAAAGGGGAAAGTTTTATACAAATTATCCGAAAAGTAAAAAAGTTTCTTTTTTTTCCCCTAAATTCTTGTTTTTACGGGGGGGGGTAAAATTACCTTTTTTTCCCCTTTGGTTTCCCTTTTAAAAAAAAAATCATTAATGTTGTTTTTTCTTTTTAGCCCCTTTTTCCATTTTCTTCCTTTCATTTTTAAAAAAAACCCCTCAGGGAAAGGGCAAAGCTTAAGATAAACTTTTTTTTTTGAATGAATTTTATTGCAAATTTCACCACATGTTCCTGAAAATTTTAAATTTTTTTCCAAATTTCCTTTTAATTTTAAAAAAAAATGTTGTAAAATTTTTCCCCGTTTTTTGAAAACCAATTTAAAAATTGAACATTTAATTAATGGGTTTTCACATAGTTTTTCCCAAATTGAGATTTGAGCATTTAAAAGGGAAAAATTTTAATCAAATCCTTGAACTTTTAATTTAAAAAAACTGAAAAAGATATTAAACTTAGAAAAGGATGTGAACACTTTTGAGGATAAAAAGTATTTAAAAAGGGGGAATTACCCCCAGAATTTTCCCTTTTCCTCAAAATTTTTCCAAATTTAACTTTTTTTGAAAAAAATCCAAAAATTTTTTTTTAAAAAAGGTTAAAAATTCAAAATAGTGGTTAAACCTTTTTCCAATTTTCCTTTTTTGGCTGTTAATTGGAAATAATTTTAAAAAAAAATAAAACAAAATTTTAAAAAAATCCCCAAAATAAAAGGGAAAAAAAAAGAGGACCTTGGATGGGTTTTTTAAAAAAAAATTTTTGGGAAACCTTAACTTTAAAAAAAATTTTAAAGAACAGTTTTATTTAAAAAAATTTTAAAAAAATTGGAAACTGAATTTTGAAAGGTGTATTAAAAGGAAGAAACAAGGAATTTTTAAATCTTCCAGTCCCGGGGAAAAGGGGAAAGTCTTAAAAACGGGCAAAGGAAAGGATTCCCAAAACTTTTAAAAATTTTTTATAAAACAGGAAAAAAAAATAGGAAAAAAAACGGTTTTTTTTGGAAAAGATTTTAGATAGTTACACCTTTTTAAATTTACTTTATTTTATATAACAACAAATTTTATATACTAATACCCCTAGGTTTTTAAAAACCCCCTTTTTTTAAAAAGGGGGTTTGGGAAAAAAATTTTTTTTAAAAACAAAAAATTTTTTTGTTTTTCAACAAATTTCAAATAAACCCAAAAAAAGTTTAAAGAAGGAAAAAAAGGGGTTTTTTATAAACTTTAAAAAAAACCCCAAACTTTTTTTTCAATTAAAGTAAATTAACCCTTACTGAAAAAAAAAAAAGGGGGATTGCCTTTTAAGGGAAAAAAAAAAGTTTTTGAATTTTTAAAAATATAAAAATTTCCCCCATTTTAAATCCCAAAATTATAAAAATTAACCCCTTTTTTAATTTAAAAATTTTAATGGGAAATGGGCCCCCTGTTTAAAAAAACAAAGTTTAAGGAACCCCAAAAATTTTTTTTTAAAAGGGATTTAAAACAATTTTTTTTAATGGAAAAAAAGCTTTTAATGATTTAAATTTTTAAAAATTAGAGGTTAATGCAAAAATGGGGGAAAGAAAAATTTTAAACGTTGTTATAGTTTTGGGAAAAAAATTTTTTAAAAGAAATTTTTGGGAAAGGGGGCCCCTTTTTCCCTCTTAAAAACCCAAAAAAGGTTTTTTTAAAAAAAGGGGGAAAAATTTTTTTTCCCTTTTTGGATATATTTTTTATTTTTAAAAGTTTAATTATTTTTTAATTATTTATTTAAAATTTAAAATTTTCAAATTTATTAAAATATTGGAGGGTTTAAAGAAACAAGTTTCCTCAGGTTTACAAAAAGGAAAAATTTAAGATTTTTCTGTTTTTTTCCTAAACCTAAGGCGGGGAACAGACTTGAAGGGGGTTTTAATTTTTAAAAAATTCGGGGGAACAAAAATTTTAAAGGGATTAAAAGAGTTGTTAAAATATGAATTGAAGAAAAGGGTAGGTAAAACCGTTAAAAGGGATGATCAAGAGTGTTGGGTTTTCCTTTTCAAACCAGATACTTTTCCCCGCATGAATTTTAAATTCAAAGTTGGAAATTTTTTTAGGGAAAAGGGTGATTGGGGAAAAACATTTTGTAAAAAATTTTGAAAACACTGAAAAGTAAAATTAAATCCAAAGGCCCCCAAAATTTTCACAACACAGTTCTCACACCACGGTGTATACATCTTGAGGACATTTCACAACACAGTCCAACCAAATAAGAAGGGCTGCAGCAGGAAAAATCGATCAACATGTGCAGGAGGCTGAGGGTGGTGAGGATGTGTATGCTGCCGAACAACCCTAAGTGAGGTGACATAAGACTTTATAGACCCAGGGTAACTTACCTGGGGCTACATGAGCTGGAGATAGTGGAGCGCTATGGGGTGGACAGAGACCTCCTACAGCAGCTTGTTGACCTGTGCCAGCCACTCCTGACACATTGAACAGGCAGAGGGAAACCCATCACAGTGGATACCATGGTATGTGTTGGCCTAGATATACTAGCCACAGGTACCTCCCAAAGCACAACTGGGGATATCATGGGGATCTCACAGGCATCTGCATCCAGAGTATTGCACCAGGTCACAGATGCCATGTCAACACATGCTAGTGAGCATGTACATGTCCTCAACACACGTGATTTGTAGACCAGCTATATGCATCTCTTCCACCACATGGCTGACTACCCTGGGGTACTGGGTGCTATAGCCTGCATGCATGTACACATCAAAGCTCCACCCGGTGAGCTTGGTAGGGCCTACATTAACTGCAGGGGCATACCCTCCAACAGCTATGCCATATGCGATGGCCAGGGCATTAAACGGAATGTGTGTGCTGTCTGCCCTGGAAGCTATGACTATTCCGATACATGGCATCTGACACAGCTGTACCACACCTTTGCCAATATGGACATCCCCTACAGGCTCCTAGTGGGGGATGCTGGGTAACCACTGGAGTCGTGGCTGATGACACCCATCAGCAATGCACACACACCTGAACAATCACACCATAATGAGGCAGATGCACAGGCAAGACATATACTTGAGCATGCGTTTGGGATGCTCAGGTCACGGTTCTGGTGTCTGGACACATCCGGTGGAGCCCTGCAGAATTCACTAGCTACATGCACACAAATTGTTGTGGTATTTTCTATGCTACACAATCTGATCCTGCAGTAACAGTTGCAGCAGGAAAAGCATGGGGCAGGGCCACACGGCCCACCACCAATGCCAAGGCCTATACAGGCACAGTGTGACTTGGAGGATGAACTACCTGAGCTGGGCCCAGTAGGTGAAAGGGCCATGCATAGTATGACCTGCCCTTGGCAAAGAGGCAACACAAATCATATGCACTGACACAGTAGGTACCCAGGGATTTCACCCTCTCTGACTCGCACAGACAGTACAACGGATGCCAAACATGACACTACCTGTGCTCAGCCATGTATAGGAAGTGCACTGTGTGCATCCGACATAGGCAGCCCTCCAGCACCTTCCTCAGGTCTGGAACACCCCCAAGGTAAGTCAATTGACCTAACAATTGGCAGTTGTATTATAATGTGTATTTACCCGTTGCTATGGTATGGATGTGAGCATACAAGGGAATTTGGTGGCTGACTGTTAGGGTAGCAGACAGTACACGTTCATAGTGGCACCATGACATCTGTAGCACATACCAGGGTCACAATAGTAGCCAGTAGTACACAGGGTGTCCTAACCCACTGCAGCTTATGGGCTGAACATCATGTGTGTCCATACAGCCCACATAAGTCTCATACAGCTGGACAGGTGTAGACCAATACAGACAAATGCTATACAATGGCCTCTGGATATGCCCAATGAATGACCCCAATCCCCACAGACACACACAGACTACAGCAGGCCAGGCAGTTGGATGTAGGTTGTGAAGGCTAGGACGTCCGACACCACTATGCTGATAATTAAAGCTAGGATCTGACGTACACTGGTATGCCTCCAACCAGCAATTTAGGTAGGTCTACACACTGAAATGGAGTACCTGGCATACCAGTACAGTAGTGGCAAATGTGTACAACTGTCAGCTGTGCCCCCCTTCCAATGTACACATTTGAGAGTCATGTGTGCCACCCCCGGTGCTGTGTAGGACTGTGGATGCAGTTGGATGTCCCCCCACGCTGTGCAGAAATGTAGCAACTGTCAATGCCACATGACCATTAGCTACCCTGCAGACACAGCATGCCATCTGTCGGTGTACAACGCAGGGGTCAGCACCACAGTACTGACTATCTGGACATGTGACACATGCGATCCAGTTGACCATACTTGACATGCTCAAACACATGAAGGTATGACAGTAATGTCAGTCAACAACATGCGTAACAGTCATACTGGGCATGCTCACACACTGAAACACAGGATGGCCAGGTCTGCAAACACCAGTGGTCCGGACATATCTGCCAGTACATTGCTATACTGTTGGATGACTGTGCTGTATGGTATATGTGTGGTACTGTCTATTGTCTGTACATATGCCATGGTGTATTAGTAATTCACATGAGCTGTGTGCACAGGGTATTGCTACCAACATGTGCAAAGGACGGTTCTTTGTTTCCGGACAGAACGACACCTTTGGATACGGAGTGGGTAAAGCAAATTCCAGCAGGTGGGAGCAGTTGTGCATGGGTTTGCATGGTGTTCATAGGTTCATAGGTAGGTACTAGGCTATTGGCCCTAAGGCCTATATAAGCCGAGCCAAAGGTACCCTGGCTTTTGCCACCGAAGAAAATTATTTTCCTGTGCCACTGTCGAGCAGAGCCACAGAAGTGATCCCCGGGGTGAATTTCCTATCTCCCATCCAATCATCAAGATTTTTCTTGAACAGTGCTAATGAGGAGCTTTGTTTGATATAGATAGGTAGTTTGTTCCAGAGTATGGTAAATCTCTGGGACAGGAATCTATCCCTCCAGCATGTTCTGTTTATTGTGGTGATGAGGTTTAGGTCCCTAGAGTGTGTAGCTTGTAGGGATTGGGATTTCTTTAAGTGGAGCATGTCTAAAAGCTCTGGGTTTGACATAGCTTTGTGTGTTAGGCAGGGATTGCCTCAGAGTAGGCAATATGCAACGGAGTAAAGCTGCAGTTTTCTGAGACGGTCTGCATAGGGCATCTCTTTGAGGCCGGTAATCCTCTTTGTGAGGTATTTCTGTGGCCTTTCCAGTTGTTGTAGATGTCTTGTGAGGTACATACCAAAAGAGGCATTGTACTCTATAATGGGTTAAGCACTGCTGACCTCTGGTTACAGCTCCTTATACTCGTTTAGACTCCACATTTTTTTAACAGTGCACTACTGGCATACTGGTAGACAAACACGCTTACACCCGCTCGCTCACTGACATTTGTGCTTACATTTGTCACTCATGCTGGGTGTGCGTGATCCCTTGTGATGCATATTACATCGGGCTACATGATTACAGTATCGGGTATGTCTAACCATTAGGCTGCGGCAGGCGTTCGACTGTACAGACTCGGCGGCCTGTCCAGTGACATAATCACATTATATGCGTGTTCCTCATACAATCTGCTCCCATCTGACTGATACATGGGAACCGATACTCTGCAATGCTGACATGGGAATGTTATTTGGTTAACGCAGCTCTCTGCTGGGTCATGCTACCGCATACCTAGGATTTCCACCTTTTAGATTGGATGACGGGAGACTGTAGGAGTAGCACCTTTCCTACTTTGCATGAGACAGTCCCTCATTAGGCATATGTGTCATGTGACAATACTCTAGCTATTGCAACTGTCCTGATTAGAGGACATTCTTATATTCTATGTGTCTGTAATAGTTGCATGTAATGGTTCTTTTATACATGACACATCGATATGTTATGTGCAGTAGCATAAGCAACTTGATTGCTGCTAGACTAAGCTTTGATTTGTGCTAATATGTATATTTCTGCACTATGCAGGGCTGTAGGTATGTTCTGCCCTGGTACGTCTGACATTTCTACAGAGCAGGTCCCACTTTGGCCATTCGGAATGGTGGCAGCCCTATAGGACCTATATGTAGAGTTATCACATTTGGCAAGGCAACACATACCCACAGCCAGTAGTAAACTGACTACTTCACTGGTTTGCATACGTTAAGGTTATTCTTGTAGCATTATAGTTGCTAATACTGTTTCCTATAACATGTAGCTGTTTCTGATACAACAAAATCATTTTATGACACCACTACACACAATATATGACCTCCTTTCCCGAAATCACAGGCCATGTGCCATAGCATTCATTTTGCAGGACACAACTGCCCAGAGTGATGTGTCCCTCACAAAGGCGTACGGGTGGCAATCCAAATCTATTATGCTATCATCTACCTAAGGTGGTCAGCAAAATATGCACTTTCTGTCACTAGCAGACCTCACATACCAATGGAGGAGAATGAACACTGTATCAGGGACACTGCATAACACCCTGAGGGACATATTTAGATGATTGGCTCTATTAACCAGACACATTGACAGTCACAGGGCATATGTATTCATTCACATTTGTCAAGGTACATGCTGTTTATGACTCATACATGTTGTCATCAGTCATTACCTGTATTAAGCCACCTGTCCACCTAATATCACTAGTTCTGGAAGTGTTTAGTTGGACTTTGTTACATTCTGATTCATAAATATGGACGTCCATGCTAATCGGGTACACGGCACTGATATAGTCCCTATGTGTTCCTCCAACGGTTTACAGACTATCCAGTAGATGTGCTCTTCAGGTTTGGGAGGTATAGGCGTCTGCTATGCCCACATAGGAATATTAATGACTTCAACTGGGCGGGCCTACTACATCTCTGACAACCAGCACCTGCACACTTAAGCCCATTATTGCATACCCATGATTCACCTACCTGGCACCCCTCTATAGCACTCATGACAAATACTTACTGTGAGCACAGCTGGGGTATGAGCACACCCCTACTCATTGCCCACTCTCCCCGTCTCGGGACACATGTCATACGTTTTGTCAACCCATGTGTTATTACACTTGCACAACCTACTGTTCTATGTACACCTACATCCTGCTCGCATCGATAACCCGGAGTTCACATGTAGAGTGAATTTTTGGTGTCCCGCAAGGGACCCCGTTATCCATGTTTAAAGTGCAGACCTTGCAGATCTCTCCCACTGGTACTTTCCTGCCGGTGTTTTGGACAGCAGCAGTGTATTTATCTTCATTGCCTGTCTGTATGTCTGACCGGCCTAGCTGGGTGATGTGGGAGTTAACCGTTTGTTTATTGGACCTCCCAGTAACATATGCCCGGTCTGAACATATGTTACCCGTAATTGCTGTAAAGTAACCTAGTTATGTACATGTATATATCTACAATGACATATATATTTGCTTTGTGTGTATGTGTATATATCAATAACTGTTGTATGTGTGTGTGTGTATATATATATATATATATGTATATATATTGTATATATATATATATATATATATTGTGTGTATATATATATATATATATATATATATATATATATATATATATGTGTGTGTGTGTGTGTGTGTATATATATATATATATATATATATATATATATATATATATATATATATATACATCTGTGTGTCCGTTACCCAATACTTTTCCCGGACATACCCACTTACACATGTCAAAGGAAAAAACTTCAAAAACCAGTTCACGTAAGGTTCGGGTATGGCACCCTTTATTACTTGCAGCAAGGAGACAAAGCATGCAGATACAGGATTTGTCTAAATTACTAGTGAGCAGTATGCTACTTTTATACAGTTCTATGAAATGTTACTATTCTATTGTTGACGTAGTTAGACACAGCTTTCTGTATTAATCTACAGAAAATGTTACTTAGATTTCCTGCTGACATGTTCAGATTTAAAACTCACTATGTGTTACATAGAAAATGTTACTTAGATTTCCTGCTGACTTGACTGGATTATTGTTGATTTACAAAAACATTTGAGAAAAACAACCTGGCCTTGGAGCTTATTTTTAGCCCACCACAATATTTCAATTCTTCAATTGTGCAGTTCTAATATATATGTGTTACATTTTGTCTAGATTCAAGGTACATTTCTAGCTTAGGTACAAGTAATGCTGACTACGGTTTATACTTTCAAGCAGTCTTTGTTTTCATTATCAATAGCTTCAGCAGCTGTGTACTTTCTCATGGCATAAGCAGAAAATCAGTAACTCTTTGTAAAGTCTCATGACACTAGTAGAAACACTTCTTATTATTTTCATGACATTAGCAGAAATTAAATGCTTCTTGTTAATTTCCATGGCATAAGCAGATCATAGCTGTGCATATTTTCATGACATAAGCAGGATTGGAATGTCTCTCGTAGCTGTGCAGATTCATGCAGTGTGAACGGAATAAATGTATTAACCCTTTTAAACCTCAAATGCACTAAGCATGCATATTGCTAATACATATTTTTCTAACAACATTTCCCCCCTTTTAATACTTTTATTCTACTTTCAAAATAAGCATAAACAGTTTTTTTCTTCCCCTAACCTCTTCCTACTCAGGATTTGCAGTTAAGAGTGTCATTCCATTTAAACTTATGAAAGCATTTTCAATTTTTCAGCAATTCTTCAAGTTCAGCACCTTGGTATAAGGTTTCTGAAACTGACATGTCTATAAAGTCTTTGATCAGTCTTTTCATGCAGGGGGTGCAGCAGCAAACACATACCACCAGTAGGATCATTCCTACACAGATGGCAATCAGGATGTTCATCAGGATACTGCCCCTCCCCCCAGACAGTCTCTGGAAAAAGTCCATCAATGGATTTGGTCCTGGCTTGGTCATAGCCAACACTTGCTGAATTACCTCAAGGTGATTGTCTATCTCGTGTTTGTGGTCAGGAATATACAAACAGCTCCTGGATTAAAGTGCAAGTTCCTCCTCTCGCCACTAGGGTGAAGTCAAGAGCCATGCGGTTTTGAAGTACTACAGTTCTCATGGCAGTCATTTCATCAGTCACCAATTCTAGAGAGGAAAAGGTTGCATTGCTCATTATTTCAAGAAGTTTAGACAGTTTTCTCAGTTCCCAGATTGTTTTTGTTGCTCCATATGCTGGCAATACACCTGCCCACAAGATGATGGTATCACCCAAGTCCATATGCGACAGTCCATTTTTCCCTAGGCTCAAAGCATGATGGTTTTTCCAGCCTGCATTGATCTGCCCCACTGGATTGACAGGCTTCTTGATTTCACGTCGAACATTTCGAATTTTCCCCTGAGGTAAAACTGCTATGTGTCGTATGGCTGGAACCAGGTACCCCAAATAACAACTGCTGGACCAATTCTCATGTAACCACTTGTATGCTTTCCTACCACATACAAAATAACAGTCTTCTACTTTGGTAGTAACTTTACTATGTCCTGGCTCTGGATGAAACATTTTTTTGTCAACTATAATCAGTTGTTTATAAACATCAGCATTATGTTTTGCTTCATCAGTTGTCCTATACATCAGTTCAAAAAATGAATCATAGCTTGTGTTGCAATAGGAACCTGTGTTATCAGTTTTAAAGTAGCCTCTATAGGGAACAGTCACATTGCAATTGCTCCAACCCACCTGAACTGTATCATTTTTGTAAAAACACACAGTCCCCTTCTGTCGAACAGACAAGTGCAATGCTACTTTATCTTGTGATGTAACATCTGATGTATCATAGACTAAGTTCTCCCAGGTCTTGTTGGCTCCTAGGGAGACTGAAGTTAACAATAACCCCCCCGTATGCTGTCGGCAAAGCTGTGCAAATCCAGCAGAAACATTGAAGGTCTCAGCATACACATATTTGATTGCCTGGTAAGTGTTGAAGTTTGGGTGCCACTCTACATGCAACTCCCCACATTTATTCAGTTCAGTTTGTGTGGCTGGGAAAAGGAATGGCCACAACAAAAAGATTATTGTCACTAGTACAGTCAACAGGATGATTATGCAATACTTCTGAGGAAATGGTTGTTCTGCATTCCTGTTTTCTCCGACTCTTCCGAATAGGTACATCTGGATCTTACTGGATCCTGTCATCTTTATTTCAGACATGTGTTCTTACTCTCTGCCCTAATAGGACCTTCAGCACCGATGGTTTCTTCACTGGGGTTGAGACGGATCAGTCCTATTAATCTAACCCCACCTTTGTAGCCAGACTTTGTGCTAAGGGCCCTGATGGAGAGGTAAGATGTTTGTCCAGTTCAAAAGCTACCAAGAGCCAGGGAAGATGGCTAATTTGCTGTGCGTCAGGTGGATCCACGAAGCTCGCTCTGTGATTTTGACTGCAGTGGGTGTTGAAAGAAGCACCTGGTAGGGACCTTCCCACCTTGGTAATGACCAGTTTTTCTTTTTTATATTCTTCACCCACACCCAGTCCCCTGGGATCACGCCCACTTCCGATGTTTCGGTTTGTTCTTTATCTGAAACAGAATTTGACTGCAACAGATGTTTAGAATTCATGACTTTTCTCATATATTCAGCTAGTGTAAGATCAACCTCCTGGTCTGAGGACATGAGAAGTTTCCACTGGGGTGTATAATAAGCCCTTCCAAATAGTTTTTCAAAAGGAGTCAATCCTTTTGCAGTCAGAACAGTTCTCATGCTCAACAGTGCGAGGGGCAAACAATATATCCAGTTCTTTCCTGTCTCAGCTATTAACTTTCTTAATTTATTCTTTAATATACTGTTATGCCTCTCAACTAGCCCTGCAGATTGTGGATGGTATGCACAATGATTTTTTAAAGAAATAAAAAAATGCTTACTTAACTGCTGTATGGTTTGGTTTACAAAGTGTGTACCATTGTCACTGTAGATCCTTTCCAGAATGCCGAATCTAGGGATGATTTATTTGACAAGTACTTTTGCCACCGTAGCTGCATCTGGATTTTTGGTTGGAAAGGCTTCCACCCATCTGGAAAACATATCTACAATGACAAGACAATACTTCTTATTTTCACATTTGTTCAATTCTATGAAATCCATACAGATAGTGTGAAACGGATATGGTGGTGTAGGGAAACTCCCTTGCTTGGGCTTTATCGCCCCTTGTGCATGATGATTGTTACAAATTTGGCACATCAAACAAAATGTTTTAGAGTAGTTTGTAAATCTGTACGTTGTGAACACCTGGTTCACCAGCTGTACCATCCCCCCTGTTGAGACATGGCATTGCCCATGACTCAACAAAGCTGCATATCTAAACAAATTAGATGGTAGTATCGGTTTCCCTTCTTTAGAGATGTACAGCACCTTTTCAAGAATTTCTCCTCGTTTTACACATCTTTGTTTTTCAACTTGCGTAGTGAGTATCTGCATTGTTTTTAACATTTCTAAGTCTAAAATCTCAGAGGGTTGTAGTTCCTCATTTAAAAGAAATACTTCAGAAGCTGCTTGTTTTACAGCTGTATCAGCTCTCGCATTACCTTTTGAAATCCTATCTTGTTGCTTGGTGTGAACTGTGCATTTACAAATGGCTACTTTCTGAGGTAACTGAATAGATTCTAAAATATCTAAAATAAACTGTGCATGATTGATAGATTTGCCAGTAGATGTTATCATTCCTCGGTTTTTCCACTGTTGCGCAAAAACATGTACAGTAGAAAAAGCGTACTGGCTGTCAGTAAAAATGTTTACACATTTACCCTTTGCTAAGGTACATGCCCGTGTCAAGGCAATCAATTCTGCTGCCTGTGCAGATAAGCTGTGTGGTAAAGGTTTTGCTTCTATAATCTCAGTGTCAGAAACTACTGCATATCCTACTAGGTTCTGTCCTGCAGGATCCTTTTGCACGAACCATCCACGTAGTATGTCACCTCGGCATCATCCAAGGGGACATCCATGAGATCTTTTCTAGGTAGTGTCTTTTACTCAATTACCTGCAGGCAGCGGTGTGGTGTGCCATCTGCAGGGTTTGGGAGCAAGGTAGAAGAGTTCAAAGTCGTACATCATTCAATTGTCATATGAGGTTGGCTCAACAGTATAGTCATACAGGAAAGATGCCTAGTAGGGGAAAGATATGCTACCTTCTCTTGCAGTAAAATAATCGTGACTGCATGAGGCACTCTCAAAGTGAGAGGGTGGAATAAAACTACTGAGGCCGAAGCCTGTACTGCCATTGCAGCTGCAACTACTGCTTGTACACAGTGGGGTAAGGACCATGCCACTGGGTCTAGTTGTGATGAATGGTAAGCAATGGGGCATTGCTTGTCCCCATGCTGTTATGTTAACACTGATGTCATATAACCTTGCTTACAATCTACAGTTTGGAAAAAACGTTTATGGTAGTTTGGTAATCCCAGAACTAATGAGGACGCTATTAACTGTTTCAGTTTGCAGAAGGCAGATTCTGCCTCTGGTGTCCATTATAACAAATCCTGTGCTGCCATAAGCTTCTTATATATCAGGTCAGTCAGAGGTGCAGATTCCAAGGCATAGTTTGGAATCCAGCTCTGGCAAAAATTAGTTGTACCCAGGAAGGGCATCATTTCCTTTTTGGTAGTGGGTTTTGGTGCTTGCAAAATTGCTACTTTTCTATCCTCATCTAATGTTCTACCTTCTTTGGCTATCATATATCCTAGGTATTTGACTTGTTTTTTCCAAAGCTGCAGTTTATTTTTGTTTACCTTATGTCCTTCAACGGCTAAAAATCATAATAGCGCTATGGTATCTTCTCTACAATCTTGCTGGGTGGGGGCCACCAGCAAGATGTCATCAACATAAAGTAAAATCTGACTGCCTCTTGGTGGGGTAAATCCCGCTAAGTTGCTTGCCATTTCTTGTGAGAATATCGTTGGACTTTCACAATACCCCTGTGGTAGTTGCGTATATGTATACCTTTTCTCCTGAAATGTAAATGCAAACCAATACTGGCTGTCAGGGTGTATCGGTATCAAAAAGAATGCATTGCTGATATCTACCACAGAAAAATACTTCTGTTGAGGTTTTAAATCATTCAACAGGGTGTGTGGGTCTGGCACCATAGGTGCCCTTGGTATTACTGCGTCATTTACAGCTTGTAAATCTTGGACCATACGCCATTCTCCATTTGCTTTTTTAACAGGAAATAAGGGTGTGTTACATGGTGAATCAGGAGATTCTACTAGTATCCCCCCTTTAAGTAAGGCTGCTATAATAGGCTTTATCCCTGCCTCTGCATCTTTTCTTAAGGGATACTGTCTTTTCTGTGGTCTAAATGCTGACTTTGGTGTGATAGTAACTGTTCCCGCTGTACGAATAAGTCCTACATCTGACTTTCCTGTTGACCAGAGAGTTTCTGGTATATTTTGTAAGGCATTCTCTTTCTCCTTTAATAGGAGTGCTAATCAGCTGTCCTTGCTAGACTGCAAGCGCACGGCTGGGTGAGTCTGAGTTATCCAATTCAACTTCTGTATTTGTATTCCCTGTTCTGACAGTTCTAATTCTGTCTGTTTCTCCCATCTTGTGACTTTTTCTCCTAGGTCTGCCCATTCTATGTTTTTGTTCTTGGTTAAGCTAACATGTGGTAATTGATTAGATTTATAAAGTGTAAAGAACTCCTGAGGCAATGAACAGCTGGCTACACTGTTCCCTTCTGTGTCCCAGTACAGATTACGTAATATCAATATGTTTTCATGATTTTTAAACAATTCTTGCTCATATTCCTTATCAGGTCCTGGTGTGTTACAATAATACAGGGTACAGTGCAACAGGTGTTGCTTATCAATGTCAAGGGAGGGGAACTTGCTGATGGCCACATTCATTAATTCTTCAGTCACAGTCCCTGGACCAGTCGTAACCAAGTCCTGGCTGTACCAATAAAACATTTCACCCTCCGATTGCACTGCAAAGGTATCAATTTGTCGCTGTGCTTCCATACCCTGCATGGTTGGAACTACTGCTATATCGAATAGCTGCATGAGGTCTCTGCCCAAGAGGTTTACTGGGCATTTTGCAGAAACAACAATTTTGCTTTACTGAGTCAATCCTGAAACCGGATCAGTTATTGCAATGTTACGGGAGAGGGGCTCCCAATACAGCTGTCCATTAGCTGCCTTTACCAGTATGTAATCAGGTGACTCTGTGTTTTCTAGCAGTTTGGAGGGATGTATCAGGGTTCGTGATGCCCCTGAGTCACACAAGAATTTGACTTCCCTCCCTTCTACCAAGAGTGTAACTTCTGGTTTCGTGTCTGCTAAATAGAGCTCCAAGCTCAATAAAGCTAGGTCTAATATTTCATTTTCTTCACTGTCACTAACTTCTTCCACTTCCTCTATCTCTTCTGTCACATCCTCTACTCCCTCTATCACATTCTCATTTGTCCATTCTCTGCTATCCCCTTCTAGTGATTCCTGACCACCATATAGTCAGTCATTACCCTCCTTGTATTCCGTGGTTGCCTTCTTATTTTTCCTGCAATCCTTTGCCAAGTGTCCCTTTTTACCGCATTTGAAACATTCACCCCTTTTCTTTCGCCCTTCAAAGTCCTCTGATCGTTGATCAGATTGTTTGTTTCCCTGTGCATTTTTCTTGCCCTTTTTCCCAATCTGTACTACATAAACATTTGCTCCATCTTCTACAGAAAATACTTGAGCTTTCTTTTTCTTTTTGCTATTAAAATGCCTTTTGACATGCCTAGCATATTCAAGTAATGACTGTAACCTGCTTGTACGATGGTCTACCATGTGTTTTGTAATAAAACTGCTTATGGGTGCAATACTGCCTTTTAAAAATGCATTCTTTAACTGCTGTTCATATGGGGAATCTTGTGTTTGATCTTCAAGAACCTGCATTCCACAGTGGTTATTAAAACATTCTAATAATCTGCCATAATATTGGTCAACAGTTTCACCTTCTTGTTGGATGCATTGATTAATGCAAGTCCAGTCTGCCCTAAGCTTCCATTTTTCAGAGATGCGGTCTGTAAGACCTTTTATTCTGTTATCTAATTCTGCGCTGCTATGTGGGAGGGGTCTGTGTGCAGCGTCACGGGGATTCCAGTTGCCACTAATCATGTGCCAATCTGGCCCCACAATTTGTCTAACTACTTTTTCTACCTCTTCTCCATTTAAGTTATAACTCAGCCTCATTCCTTGTAAATCTTCTGAGAATTTTCTAAAATTAACTTTTGAATGGGGAATTCCCTCAGTGGCTTTCCGGATATCTTCCGGAGTCCAGGGTCTATACACTAAAATAGTTGGGTCCTGATTGTCCTGTCCTGCCTGAGGATTGGGTACTTCTATGAGTGGGCATATTTCTTCTTCACTCATAGATCATGAATTTTTAACCATTTGATATAACTCAATGCCTTCATTTGAGTTACCAGCCCTTGTTCGAGACCTGGTCCCGATGGGATCTCTAATAAATGGTTTTACTTTCACAATGTCTCTATTTTCAGTGACAACAGGATATCGTGGGAGTGGACTAACCTGTTCACTTGCTTCATATTCTGGTAAGGGAGGTGGAGGGGTCAATGCTATTATTAAGTTATTGTCCTCCTTATCTAAAAACATTGTTTTTGAATTGTTGTTCTTTTGTTCCCAACGGTTCACTTCCTCAATCCACCTGTGTGCCTGAGGAATTCCTAATTTGCGTTGCTTTTTTTACCCGACCTTTGGAATCAGTTTTGAGCTGTTTGACAAGTTTGATAAGTGAGGATTTTTCTAATTTTTGGTTGAATTCATATTTATTAACCCATTTTGAATAATATTTAATGTTGTCAGCGCGCTGCGACTGCATGTATTTTGCATCTTCTGTTAATGGCGGATTTTGGGGTCTTTTTGTGCAATTATTACCCATTTTGTTCTACCCTTTTGATTGTTACGTAACGTCTCTTATTTTTAACGTGGTACCACAGATTTTATTAAAGTCTCTTCAGAATGACTGCCTACTTATTCTGTTTCTCCTGATCTATGACAAGACAGTAATCTTTTCTGTCCCTGACTTGTAAAATACAGTCCTGACAAAAACAATACAAATCTAGTCCCTGATCTAAAACAGAAAGCAGAAAAAAGTATATTCACCTTACCTGAGCCCACGTGATTGATCACCAATTTGGAGACCCATCCTTCAGTCGCAGATCAGAAAGTGGCTGGCCTCTTTTGTACGGCAATTCAGTCAGAGGGCTTTTCAAATAAGAAGAACCAATTTGGTTTCTTCCCCATACGGTTTCAACCACCTGGCCCGTCTGATTCGAGGTGAAGAGAGGGTTCCAGCCCAAAGGACCAATCTGTCAAAGGAAAAAACTTCAAAGACCAATTCACGTAAGGTTCAAGTATGACACCCTTTATTACTTGCAGCAAGGAGACAAAGCATGCAGATACAGGATTTGTGTAAATTACTAGTGAGCAGTATGCTACTTTTATACAGTTCTATGAAACATTACTATTCTATTGTTGACGTAGTTAGACACAGCTTTCTGTATTACTCTACAGAAAATGTTACTTAGATTTCCTGCTGACATGTTCAGATTTAAAACTCACTATGTGTTACATAGAAAATGTTACTTAGATTTCCTTCTGACATGACTGGATTATTGTTGATTTACAAAAACATTTGAGAAAAACAACCTGGCCTTGGAGCTTATTTTTAGCCCACCACAATATTTCAATTCTTCAGTTGTGCAGTTCAAATATATATGTGTTACATTTTGCCTAGATTCAAGGTACATTTCTAGCTTAGGTACAAGTAATGCTGACTACGGTTTATACTTTCAAGCAGCCTTTGTTTTCATTATCAATAGCTTCAGCAGCTGTGTACTTTCTCATGGCATAAGCAGAAAATCAATAACTCTTTGTTAAGTCACATGACACTAGTAGAAACACTTCTTATTATTTTCATGACATTAGCAGAAATTAAATGCTTCTTGTTAATTTCCATGGCATAAGCAGATCATAGCTGCACATATTTTCATGACATAAGCAGGATTGGAATGTCTCTAGTAGCTGTGCAGATTCATGCAGTGTGAACAGAATAAATGTATTAACCCTTTTAAACCTCGAATGCACTAAGCATGCATATTACTAATACATATTTTTCTAACAACATGCATATTGGGTTTTATCTCTGCTTCAACAGCATACTATTGCCTTAGTCATTATGACACCGACACTTCACTCCGGTTAACTTGTAATCAGTATACAGCACATTATACAGCGGACAGATGTCGCATTTTTTCATGTCTGGAGTACCGCTGATAAGTGTGATGTGGTACAGTGTCATTTGACCTATTTCTCGTAGACACAACCTATTATTCCTGCTACTGTATTTGTTTCTGGGCACATACATATTATTTATGTTAATAAATGGAGTGCTTGTGTTACAGAGAATGTACATCAACATATTGATGTCTGCATGCAGTTGTGTCTTTCGACTTTTCCCGGTTTGGGGTCGCCACAGCAGAACTCTGGTCTGCTAATGGTTGGCAGATAGGTTTTACATGCCGAGATGCCAGCCCTGACACAACCTCTAACGATGGTACGCCCATTAATGCATGTCTCCACGCAGAAGATGCTCTAGCTGGGAAACGCACCTACGTACTAGCTGACCTACACGAGCTGCTCCATTGCAACCGGTGCAACCAACCCTGGCACTCCTGTGTCCATAAACGCATAGACATAGTTTCTCCAGCCCACCCGTGTTGAGTTTCCACTCGTAACAGCCATTATCCACCTGATATTGCAGCCATGACACACCTTTACACATTGCCCTCTCCAGAATGTTGGGGCCCTACACACATTTTGTACCACCTCGTGTATTCACAGGGTCACCCTCCATTTATAATTGCACATACGTGCCTTTACTGGTGTTATGGATTACGAAAAATTTGCGGGTTACAAGTGTACGTGGACACAACATGAACTACATTCCGTTTGTGTATAATGTTGACATAGCACTTCAACAATATTATGGCCACTGGTATAACCCTGCCTCTGGTGTGAATAGTTGTGCTCTACTCAATCTTGTGCAGCTTTATCTGACATACGCTGCAAGCACTTTATAATACCTTATTTGCTCTAGATTCCCTTCACAACTCTTATGTATGCTTTTGTCTTTCGGCGTTCATTCTATATATATATATATATATATATATATATATATATATATATATACATATATATATATATATATATCTATATAAAATTGCGTATTTCTTTTATGTCTGTGAATATTTATCTATACACACATATCTATCTCTCTCTCTCTCTAGATATATATATATATATATATATATATATATATATATATATATATATATATATATATATATATATATATATATATATATATATATATATATGTATATGTTACATCTGTACAAAACAACATACATTTGCTATGCTGAAAGCTCCTTACACCCGTGCAGGCACACTTGCATCTTCTTATTGTGAGTTACATATGTTTACTGCCACTTTTTTGTGCTTACATGTGCCTTATTCCTTATGACAGTACCACTTTGATTGATGGAATCCGGTTAACGGCCCCATGCAAAACACACATTCCCCTTTACATGTTTAAATGTTGGCTTTACAACACAGAGGCATTCATTACACAAAAAATTGATATGTGCTATAGTCGTACTTGAACCGGGAATGCCATTACATTAGGCGGATGCTCTAACCACTACACTATTGGTGCTCTGCCTCATTTATATGTATACCCATGGTTCATAGCTACCCTAACATATGTCTCACCGCTTCACTTACACAGCAGGCATCCATTCTCCTGCTGGGAAAACCGCAGTACTACACTTGTGATATTCCCTATTCCCTTTTGCTCTGGACACATGCTGCATGTTTACTCACTCCAAGGATATTCAGAACTCCAATGCTTATAGTCCTGGCACATACGTTTGTTTGATTGTCAAGGTGTTCATGTGCTTGTCTGGGTTTAGGCTTGTCCAATTGGTGACTAGAACTGCCCTGTACCTGTTCAAATGTCAGACGTAGCACACTGGCAGAGTTCGTCCCGATTTTAACATTCTACCTGTGTTTACAGACGCAGTGGTTTGGGCACCTCTGACCACATTATTAGGTTGGCACTACATAATATATGGTGGGGGGTGGTTCCACTACATGATACAGGGTGGGGGGAGTTTCCAGTGGTGTTTCCCTTCACATTTGACTATTTTATTCATTCATATATACGATGAATATTATTCTGGACATCACTTATGAATTCACTACAGGTATGCAAGAGTCCTTTCAACAAATGTGACAGTTAGTTGGTGTACATATGTGTATGGACCTCTGTGATACTCGGGGACTAATTTCAACAGTGACAGGGACAAGGCAATGACAAATCAGGGACAATCATGGACACTTCTACAATATTAGTACTATTAACCTGGAATGTGTTGACAGATTCAGAGACATATGTATTACTACTTATTTTCTGCAGTTAAATGCATCTATTACTCTTAATTTTTGTCATTAGTCATTCTCATTCAACACCTATCCTCCAAAGGTCACTGGTTTTGTGAGTGATTAAGAGCTGGCCAGTTATTGTGTGAATGATCTGACCATTGGTAGGGTTGCCACATTTTCATATGTACAGGATGGGATATATTCTGGAGACACCAGATTGTTTAGGCCAACACATACCCACGGTCAGTGCAGGGTTTAGAACATTCAATATTTTCCTAGCTGAAAGCTTATTCCTTTAGCACTTTAGTTGCTTATTCTGTTTCTTGTACGAATTACGTATTTTATATCCTGACATGACTGCTTTAGGCAACTGTTACATGAAGTATGGTACATAGTTATTTCCTACAATCACAAGACATTTGCCATTGTATCATTCTTGGTCAGGACACACCTACCCGAACAGTGACTGTCCCTCACACAGTGGGTCAGGAGGCACCCTGTTTATGTCAGTGCCTTAATCACCCTATTTCCAAGTGCCACTATGCGAATGTGTACAATATATTCTCTCGATTATTCATGTGGGGAGATGTGCATCACGGGCAGGTGTTTGATCCTGGCTACTAGGTTCTGCATGACCATCTAGGGCTGAACAGTCTCGTGCACCACTACTGCACATTCAACTTGTGTCCGGATGTCTACAGGACTGGATATCGTGTCGTGATACCAAGTCTGATGTTTACACAGGTTACTTATCCCATGAGGGATATCCAAAAATTGAACAAGACCAATACCGTCCATTCTTTTGGATTTACAAAAATGTGTTAGGGTTTTACATGCAAAGGATACATAGTTTGCAATCCTGACACTGCTGAGGGTGACACTGCCTAATGCATATGAGTAGTGGTCACTATGTGTAGATATGGCTGCACCAAGCTAGTAGGCCGAGTATGGCTGGATTTGGGGGATGTTCAGGTATGGGGGCGGGTTGTGTGCTGTGGAGGGGATGATGGGTACTCAATTATGCATTCAGGTGTGTTGCATTTGGATGGGCCAGTTCCATCCAGACCATTCTGTGGGTATGTGCCGGTGACGTTTCTGTACATGTGTATCGCACATTTTAATATTCATATGTTTGTGTGATTGTGTTCTACAGTATAGCGTGTCAGGTTGTATTGCAGATGTGTATACTTGTTCTTTGTGTTTCTTTCCAATTCACCCGCTGCTCCCTCATACACCTCCAGTTCACCTATTCTGCATCGAACACAGTCTCGCCTTTGTGGATTATACCATTACCCATCCCCCCACACACATATTCCTGACACTCCATCCATCCCTTCTTTGGTTGATGGCCCATGACACGGTCAAGGGAACACATTGCATACACTACATATGTCAGGTACCTGTATGGTTGTGTGGACTACCCTGGCATGGTTCACCTTCCACATGCTGTACATCACACACATAGGTACCCACCCATACTTAACTTTCATGACATGGTTGGTACACCCGGGTAATACCCATTCAACTGTGACACATCCTGACAAGAACGGCTTGGACCGCATATGGGCAGATTTTGACCGACTGCTCTGACCATTGGTAGGGTTGCCACCTTTTCATATGTCCAGGATGGGATATATTCCAGACACAAATCAGATTTTACAGGACAACACATACCCATGGTCAGTACTACAGATAATACTTTTGTTTTCTGCCTACATGTTAGCTTATTGTTATAGCAGTTTATATGCTCCTTCTGTTTCGTTTTCTTGCTTATTCTATTTCTTGTCACATGTGGTATGTTACATATGGACATACCTATTGTATGTATCAAGCAGAACAAACACAGAACCGAGAATAAAGCAAAATCCAAGGCTACAGGACCCGAATCTCCAAATGATGTAAATTCCAATCCAGTGGGTTGAAACAGCTCCTTTATTGACACAATACCAAACCACACAATAAATCAACCAAGCGCTTTCGCTCGGTTATTACCGAGCTTCTTCAGAGTTAAAATACTTTGTAAGATCATTGGCCATATTAAATACTAAATACAAGGTCACATGGCATACCCTCCTCCCTCTAGTGTACCACCCCTAATCAGTTTTTAAAAATATAGTGCATGTAATGTCTCGTTGGCATGTTGAGAACTTCCAATCTAAAAAACCAAAACTCAAAGTATAAAACACCAGTATCAAAACTTATAAAATGTATACTGTATAAAATCCATATAAATAAATAAATAAGTGTAAATAAATAAATAAATAAATAAATAAATAAATAAACAGTCACTTCTATGCAAGGTATACATAGAGTAGCTAACTGACCAAAACATAAAAATACATACATTACAAATATTATAAGTAATAAGGTTAAAAATCCTCTTGTAAATCCATTTATAATCGTGCTCTCCTTAATTTAATCACACTGTTAATGTTCAAGGCTTCATTCATTCCAGGCGGTCTAACTGCATCCAGCCTTAGCTGCCAAAACAGTTCCCAGTACTCCAATCTAGCATGGTTGGTACACCCGGGTAATACCCATTCAACTGTGACACATCCTTACAAGAACGGCTTGGACCGCATATGGGCGGATTTTGGCCGACTGCTCTGACCATTGGTAGGGTTGCCACCTTTTCATATGTCCAGGATGGGATATATTCCAGACACAAATCAGATTTTACAGGACAACACATACCCATGGTCAGTACTATGGATAATACTTTTGTTTTCTGCCTACATGTTAGCTTATTGTTGTAGCAGTTTATATGCTCCTTCTGTTTCGTTTTCTTGCTTATTCTATTTCTTGTCACATGTGGTACGTTATATATGGACATACCTATTGTATGTGACTATTACATGCGATGTGGGATATATTTCTGTCATAAGGTCGCTGGATATTTACATTTATAATGGTTTTGGTATGGACACAACTGCCCAACTGTGCACTATCCCTCACAACGTGGGACAGCTGGTAACCCTGACCATTGGGCTAGACGTAGCTATTGGCGGCGCGCTAACATGATGCGTTTCACTTCCACTTGGTATAACTATCTACACTGCGGTAGAATATGGGCACACGGTTTTCAATGTCATTTGTTCGAGGGATGGAGACTCGATATTTCCTACCTTGCATTTGTGTTTGCTTCTTAATTTTGTGTTCGCAAGAACAGTCTTGCATGCTTTGCATACGTTTCAGTATCCACAGACACTGACAGGTGTGATTACTATTGCAGGCAAATTGTTATATTCAAGCATTTTAGGTTGCACGTCGACAGCCGACATTTCCATGCCTCCGTACGGCACTTCGACACGCCCTATGCACTCGCGCTTATTTCCTATGCACGTGGCTGTGGTGGCAGTGTGCCTTCATTAATATGCATTTGGTGCTACTGCACCATCTACATGCCGCACGGTCGGCGCAAGCCTAATGCCGGCCTTGGGCCGAGCTTCATGAATCCCGGGCAATGTCTTTGATCTATTTAAATACAAATGAGATATAACTTGTTCTAGAGGGATTTTGAATATCTGATAGGAAAAGCATTTGTAGAAGTCACTGCAAAACCCATCTGAGCCAAAAGAGTTACCCTTTTTTTAAATGTTTTATAGTGTTTATAATTTCTTGAATGGAACTGTGATTCTTATAGTTTAATGTGTGAAGATTAATGTTTGGTATTTTTAATTGATATAAATATCCTCCTCATTATTGTTTGTAGTATGTGTGCCATATAACTGTGAATATATTTTCGTGAAAACTGTTATAATATCCTTTGTGTTGTAATAATTTTATTATTATAATGTAATTCTTTTATTAGAGGTTTCTGATGCTAAAGTTTTGTTCGGGGCGTGTGCCCATTCTGAGTATTTTGCCATTTTGGTTTCCGACTAAGATAGTTGGTTTAATTGGAGAAGATTTCATTCCTTTTGCAGTTCTTTGATCTATTAATTTATTTCATAATTATTGAGTTTGTTGACTTCTTTGAAAGTTAGCTTTAGTTTTAAATTTGATTTTTTTTCTTTTTGTTGGAAAGGGCAGGTTTCCTTATACCTAAGTCACCAATAAGTAAGTGCTACACCCCACTTCTTTTATGTTGGCCAGGTATCATCATTTGATGTAAATCTTATGGCCTTTTGATTAAAGGAAGAATTGATGATTAAAGTTTAATAAACGATGTTTAATGAACAAGCCATTTGATGAGAGGGATTTTCATACAAAAAATGGTGCCAGTGTTTGAACAGGTCATTATAAAATAAAGGTACAGGTGTTTAAAACAAACAACGTGGATATTGGAAAATTTTTGGCACGCAAAAAGTGAATTTAGGACATTACAATATAAGAGGTGGTGGGAATATGTGTTGCTGCTTCTTCAACGTTACTAGCAGTGTACCCCGAGTTCTGTCCTTTGGCCAGTCTTCTTTGGGATTTACTTCTCAGAGGTCAAAGCTAATGTTAAGGGTTTATAGGTGAGCAAGTTTGCAGATGACTGAAACTGAGTGCCATCATAAGCTCACCAGACAACATTAAGATTCTCTAAGAAGGCCTGTTCTGAACAAATAGCCAGTATCAAAACCTTGGACTAAAACTAAACGTTGAGTGTATAATCATACCATTGATAGCACACCCCAGAAAATGTATCCCATAGTTAGGGAACTGGGAACCTATGTTGACAATGAGATATCCTTTCATCACCATGCATCTACAGCTGTAAGGAAGTCCCTTTTCACTACACAGCTTATATCTAATGGTATTTCATCTAGATTCAGGGATGTAATCATTCCGCTGTACTTTGTATTCATTTGGCTGATCATAGAGTATAATGTCCCTTTCATTATGCACATGACCAAGTATTTGTCACAACTGGAATGACCACAATGTTTTCTTACTAAAAAAATTTAAGGGCCTAAATAGTAAAAGCTAGGCAGACCATCTTAAAGCCTTGTCACTCTTCTCAGTATCATACAGGCTGAGGTACGACCCGTGCCTTGCATATATATATTCAACAGACTTTTCTGTCAGGCCAATTACACCTTTACAGCTCCAGTGGTGTCATAAACACTCACTCAAGGGATCTCAGTCTCTTTTGCAAAGTAAATAAAACATGTTGAAAAGACTGGTATGCATCACATAGAAAACTGCTTCTTTGGGACTGTCTTCCACTCCATATAAAACTAAGTACTTTTCCTATTCTCTTTAATTGTAATATGGATGAATAGATGAGTGACCTCACATTCACTCATGGTTTAGCATCCTGTTCCAAATGAATAGTGGAAATTTAAATGTCCCAACATGTCCTTGGTTGGCCTGTCTCTGGTTATTAGTATGCAAAATATGAGGGTATAAACCCCTCCATCACTGACTGGATAGCCAGCTGACTTACAGACAGCACTCATGACTAAGGAAGCCTAAGTTCCCAAAATGCCAGTTACTAGTGGGGTGCCACAGGACTTTGTGCTGGTGCCGCTTCTGTTTGACATCTACTTATCTGGGGTCAAAGCTAACATCAAGAGCCTCTGGCTGATCAAGTTCACAGATGGTTGATGGTTGCACATTGGGTGCAGTTAATCAATCTTCCCAAATGCAAATACCCCCTCCCGAGAAGCCATTGTCTAAAACTCAAGGACAAAAAGTGCATTGTAGTATCGTTCAGAAGGAATACCACACCATCAGACTACTACATCTACTACATTAACAATACACCCCAAGAGTAGACTCTGCAGTCAAGGATTTGAGAGTGCATGTAGAGAATGATTTAGTAATTGACCATCATTTGTGCACTGTAGTGAGGAAATCATTCTGTGTTGCACAGCTTATAAGCCAGTATATCACATCCAGATCCAAACATGTCATACTTCTATTGTACTCTGTTCTCATAACACCAGTCCTTGAGTATAATGCCCTTTTAGTATGTACCTGACCAGGCATATGCAACAACTGGAGTAGCCAGAGAGATTCCTCATAAAAAGAAAACATGTGGAAAACAAGTCCTATGCAGACTGCCTGAAAACCTTGTCTTTATACTTGGTCTCCTATAAGCTACTGAGAGGCAACCTATGCCTGGCCTGCAAAGCATCCTCTGATCCATCCCTAAACAAATAGCATCAGGAACACCAGATCCAGGGACATAAACGGTCCTTTCTGACTCAGTACAACAGCAAACTTTTCATTTCTTCTAGCATGTCAAAGGGTCAAGTTCCGTTGCTGCTAGCTCTCCTACCAGAATCTAGAATATTGATATTGAGTACAAAGTTACAATGCCCTCATGTACCTCTCCTCCTCTCCTCCCCTCCCCACAAAACACAAAGAGATGCGAGGATATGCAAACTATAAAACCAGACTGGGCTCTCAGCTCAACTCAGGGACTGGCAAACCAGGACAGGAGGAGAAGGCACCGCACACCATCCTCACAGTAAACTATAAAGACATACGCCACCCTTCTCAAACCCAGGAACCCCACACTTTCTCCTTCTGAGATGGAGAGAGAGAGTATATCCAAACGCCATCATATTATGTGACTTCAACTATGAACATAGACTAGGACTAACACTCCTAGTAAAAACTACTTATCACTCATAAAATCATCCAAGGCCATTTGAGAGAAAAAATCCAAGGACTCAAAAGACAATCATAAGGCCAAGAGTGGACAGACTCAAAGCCAGTCTGGCGGTGTCCCCCAGGGGCCTCAGTTGACTGCAAACTGGGCGCTATAGTTGAAAATGTGCCTGATATACAAGGCCATGTCCAACCCGAATTAATGGACGGCAGATAGCCTAGTATTACCCTTGCGTAGTAAACCCCCGAGGGATACTCAACCTACCTCCAAACTCACCTGAGTTACCCCTGTGAGTAAACCCTCGAGGATACAAAACCTACCACAAAAAACTCAGTCTTCTTAATTCAGCAAAGTAACAAAAAACTAGTGGCGGCAGGCTCAGCTGCCCCCTTCTCTTTTTTGGACATTTCCTGAGTTACCCCTGTGAGTAAACCCCAGGATTTGGACATTTCACCTACTGGAATCTAAGGAACTTCTTGCCCTGCCCCCCTGGTAAACCCCTCTCGAGGATAACTCTTCCCGACCCACTTGGTGACCATACCACCTTACTTTACCGCTTCCCTATATCTTTATTAACCGCTCACTACAAGAATACACAGTTCCCAAATCATCTGAAACAAGCCTTTTATATACGCTACATAAAAGGCGGTACAATAATAACATTTTTAATTTCCCCCCCCCATCCTGTCCCCCCATTAAATGGAAAAAAATACTCTCTCTTTCCTTAGTACCCTACCTTCAGGCCCTTCCCCAATCATCTCCTCTGGGTCTCTAGATGCTTTCTCTTCCCAGCAATGGATGCTATGTAATCATCTAGCTCTCAATGCTCAAAAATGTACCAAACACTTGGCATGCTTTATAGACAGAATGCTATAACAAAATTGCAAAATTGCCCACCCAGCAAAGTCCTCTAATGTTTACATTTATTCTATTACTTGTAGGTTTCTTCTTATTGTATTAACTGTATGACTGCTGTTAAATGTTGAAAATACCTTCTGTTATGGAGCTTTTCTCCAGGACTCCATTGAAAAGAAGTCTGGCTTTATGGCCCAATGGATCATCCTGGGCGAATTGAAATAAATAAATATAAATAAATAAATGAACCTATGAACCTATGAACCTATGAACCTTGCCAGCAACATACATAGAACATGATGGAAGAACAGGTATGTATCTCAGAGTCTCCTCCTTCTCTGGATCAGGCTTCCCATCCATGTGAAGCAGACTTTTTCCATACACTTATTCAAATGAAACTTGTATAATTGGATAGCGAACCCTAAATATACCCTTGGTCTGGCACCTATGTCTCTATTAGGGAGAGAACGCTTGTAAATGCTTGTCCACCCATGCCCAAGTATATATATATATATATATATATATATATATATATATATATATATATATATATATATATATCATCATCATCATCTTCTTTCGACTGTTCCCATTAGGGGTCACCACAGCGGATCACCTGTTTCCATTTCTTCCTGTCCTCTGCATCTTGCTCTGTCACACCAACCACCTGCATGTCCTCTCTCACCACATCCATAAACTTTATCTTAGGCCTTCCTCATTTCCTGTTAACCGGTAGCTTCATCCTTAGCATCTTTTTCCCAATATACTCAGCATCCCTTCTCAGCACATGTCCAAACCAATGTAATCTTGCCTCTCCGGCTTTGTCTCCAAACCTTCCAACCTGGGCTGACCCTCTAATATACTTATTCCTAATCCTGTCCACCCTCGTCACACCCAGTGCAAATCTTAACATCTTTAACTCTGCCACATCCAGCTCAAACTCCTGCCTTTTTGTCAATGCCACTGTCTCCAACCCATATAACATAGCTGGTCTCACTACCCTCTTGAAGACCTTCCCTTTCACTCTTATAGGTACTCATCTGTCACAAATCACTCCTGACACTCTTCTCCACCCACTCCATCCTGCCTGTACTCTCTTCTTCACCTCTCTTCCACACTCACCGTTACTCTGAACTATTGACCCCAAGTATTTAAACTCATCCACCTTCGCCACCTCTACTCCTTGCATCCTCACCATTCCTCTATCCTCCCTCTCATTCACACACATATATTCTGTCTTAGTCCTGCTGACCTTCATTCCTCTTCTCTCTAGAGCATATCTCCATCTCTCCAGGGTCTCCTCCACCTGTTCCCTACTCTCACTACAGATCACAATGTCATCTGCAAACATCATTGTCCATGGGGACTCCTGTCTGATCTCGTCTGTCAACCTGTCCATCACCATTGCAAATAAGAAAGGGCTCAGAGCTGATCCTTGATGTAACCCCACCTCCACCTTAAACGCATCCGTCACTCCAACTGCAGACCTCACCACTGTCACACTACCCTCGTACATATCCTGTACCACTCTTACATACTTCTCTGACACTCCTGACTTCCTCATACAACACCACAACTCCTTTCTAGGCACCCTGTCATATGCTTTCTCCAAGTCTACAAAAACACAATGCAACTCCTGCTGACATTCTCTGTACTTCTCCATCAACACTCTCAGAGCAAACATCACATCTGTAGTGCTCTTTCCCGGCATGAAACCATACTGCTGTTCACTAATCATCACATCACTTCTTAACCTAGCTTCCACTACTCCTTCCCATAACTTCATGCTGTGACTAATCGATTTAATCCCTCTGTAGTTACTACAGCTCTGCACATCACCCTTATTCTTAAAAATCGGTACCAAAACACTTTTTCTCCATTCCTCAGGCATCCTCTCACATTCCAAGATTTTATTAAACAATCTGGTTAAAAACTCCACTGCCATTTCACCTAAACACCTCCATGCTTCCACAGGTATGTCATCTGGGCCAACAGCCTTTCCATTCTTCATTCTCTTCATAGCTATCCTTATTTCCTCCTTGCTAATCTATTGTACTTCACGATTCACTATCCCTACATCATCCAACCTTCTCTCCCTCTCATTCTCTTCATTCATCAACCCCTCAAAGTACTCTTTCCATCTCCTCAACACACTCTCATCACTTGTGAGTATGTCTCCCTCATTATCCCTTATCACCTTTACCTGCTGCACATCTTTCCTAGCTTGGTCCCTCTGTCTAGCCAATCGGTACAGGTCCTTTTCTTCCTCCTTAGTGTCCAACCTTTCATACAACTCTTCATATGCCTTATCCTTAGCCTTCGCCACCTCTCTCTTTGCCATGCACCTCACAAAACCCTTGGGAACCAACACCTATCAAATTTTATTGGGTAGTGTGGTTACGATTAAAAAGGCACCTTGGGTCAATAACCTAGTATTCTGGTATGAAACCATGATACCATGAGACTATAAAGCTATGCTTCTTAAGATCCTCACACATCAATAACCTACTAAATGCTTATGAACCTTAAAACCTATAATGTATCTATTACCAATACTATATACTCTAACCATAACATCTGCTTGACATGCATAGCAAATGGCTTCACTAAGCAGAGCATTCTTTGACGGGCTATCCAGTCCTTGTGACATCTGGGTTATATAACATTAGCTTACACTATGCAGTATGACATTATAATACATTCCATTGAATGCCAGTATTTTGACAACATGACTGTGAAAAGACCTTGTAGCAGAATACCTGTGTTGTCAAAGGTGTAAGCATATTAACCAGTGTATTAGCCAAACCAAAGTGAAGCTGGCAAATCGGTCAGTAAGCAGATGTTTTTAGACCAATCACTCCTCATTTAATTCAGATAGCAACACTGCAAATTTCAAGGAAAGCATTTATCTTGTTTGGAAGAACTACAGATAATTATTCATTTTGTCAGATTTTTAATCAGACTTGGCAAATTGCATTTGATCAAATATCAAGCTGCATCTAAATGATAACTGTATTGCCACTCTTCCTTGTTAAAGCTTTGTGTGACTCCCTTAATATGCAGTTTATTCCTAAATGTATTCTGTTTTCTTACTTGTGTAACAGTGGTCTCACTGGCATGGATCAGTTTCTAAATGACACCAGTCCTGACTTGTATTATTTTCAAGTGAATCTGCACATGATATATCTTGTACTAGGTTCACAATGGATGGTTTGCACCCTTTCACATATGTACATCCTTAATTCTGGACCTATCATTGTCTGATTCAACACACCAACACTGCAGTGTATTTATGGATGCACTGATCTTATTAACTGATTAGTTAAAGAGCAGGAAACATTTTAAAACAAATGGATTTTCAACCCCTTTTCTTTTTATAGCAAACATGCACATTTGCATTTGCAGATTGGTCAGATTTTAAATATTTTCTGGTCTGCTGTAAAAATGTATAGTTTTAACCCAGTACTTACATGAGATACAGATATAGCAGATTTAATTCTATAAGTCTTAGAAACTTTGCTAATAACTAATTGTGTGATCTTTTGTCTTGATGGCTTTCTGCACATTTGCAGTACTTGAGTGGTAATTTGCATGGACCCTTCAAACAAGACACTGTATTTCTTGACTGGAGTTATTTTTAATTATTTTCTTATGTTTTATTAAGTTTAATAAGTCACATATCATGAAGATTTATCATTGATAAAATTATAACCGGAGTGCTGTGTTCAATTAAATAACAATATTAAAAATCTGTGTCCAGCAATAACAAGCCTCAACATACTGTCTCAAATTTTACTTTTTAATTGTCCATATGTACATCTGCATGGTTCTGAGTTAAATCATTTCATCAGGCTGTCAGCCCTGAAAAGAAGTGCTTGTGCCAGTTGGCTTAACTGGTTAACAGATTAATAATAATAATAATAATAATAATAAAAGTAATAATAATAGTAACAATAATAATGTTGCCAGAAAATGAAATTCACTATTTGGACTTTATCTCCTCATAATATTAATAACATTATTGTATACTGAAAATCTGTGTTCTAATCCCCGTATATTAACAATCTAAATTGTCATCCAGATTTGATTCCATCTGGTTTAGCATAATAGTTAAAAGCAGTGAAACAGACTGTTTTTCACTTTTGAAAACAAAAACATTTGGAAAAATAATATGTTTTAGCAATGGTTATTGCTCTCATGTTATATAATGTGCCCTTGAAAAAAATATTGTGGATGTATGAAAAACACTTATTTGGCATTCAGTGTCAAAATAATTCATAATTGTTATATGCATCTGTCAACATTATGAGAAAGTAGGTCACATCTCCCTTCTCGTATAATAACAAGCATATGCTAAAGGTAGGCTAACCATTTTTTTCAGCTGTGAGACAGATCTAAATCAAATATAACTTGCACACACACTGGGCCAAATGAAATAAGTCAGAAAGAAGCAGAGAGAGGAGAGATAGGGAGAAGAGAGAACGAGAGAAAGTAATCCTAGTACAAGGATCAAACAATAAGTCTATAATGTGCCTGAAAACAGATCAGGTCACGTAAAGACATCCATTATAAATATTAATCAAGAAGGATGAAACAGCAAATCACATGCAAGAATAGCCTAGCAAGTAGCTCATAAAGAAGTTTTATAATATAATGCAACAAAGCTTTATACAGCAATGCTGTATGACAAGGTCATGGAATATGTGAACTGCATTTAAAGAAAGTACATACTCTGTAACTGAAAATAGGCTCAAGAGGCTTGTAATAGAAGCAAAACTGCAATGTGCTGCTGATGGCATTGCACTTCCAATCAGCATCATTATTAACAGATCCATAAAGGAATCATATGTCACTAAACTCTGGTGCTCAGCCTATATTCTTCCTCTTCACAGAGGCAAAAACACCAGCATCTCAAACTTTCGCCTTATCGCTCTGCGCTCACCAATCTCCAAAATCCTAGAAAAATGCATCCACCTCCAACTTATGCTTTTTCTGACCCTAAACAACCTTCTCACTCCCACCCAACATGGCTTCCGCCCAGGTCATAGCACTATAACCGCTCTACTCTCTTTCCTTGAAAATGTCAATCAAGTCCAAGATTCAGGACATTTAGTTTCTACCATTTTACTTGATCTGTCTAAAGCTTTTGATACTGTGTCCGACAAGCACCTTCTCTGTCATCTCCCAAACCTTAATCTCTCACATAATGCTTTATCCTGGTTCTCCAGCTATCTATCAGATAGATCACAGGCAGTCAAATGGAAGAACTCCATCTCTTCCTTCCCACCTACCCCAACTGGAGTACCACAGGGATCCATCCTTGGCCAGTGCTTTTTAATATCTTCATCAATAACTTTCACTCTGCTATTCCTGACACCAAAATCATTCAATATGCAGACGAGTCAACCTTAGTCTGCTCTGCCTCAAACCTCTCTGAACTGCTAAATAAAACCCAAACTGCATTCTCAACAACCGAAAACTGGATGCGCCAAAACCACCTCTCTCTAAATGCAAATAAATCAAAGATTCTACTATTCCCTCCTACAAAGACCCTCTCCTATGACAAAAACAACTTCAAAGTTTATAGTCATACCAATTCACCTATAGAAGTAGTTTCTTCCGCTAAACTACTTGGCATTACCATTGATGAACACCTCAATTTTGATATCCATATTCAACAAAATATCAAGAAAACCCACCAAAAGCTAGGCATGCTGTACAGGAACAATTGCTTTCTCTCCAACTCTACTAGGCATACTCTGACCACAACCTATCTTCTTCCTTCCTTATTATATGGAGCACCTCTCCTAACCAATCTGTCCTCCACTATCACATCCAAACTAGAAATCTGCTATAACAAAATCTCTAAATTTGCCACAAACTCCAGAAACTATACCCATCATTGCCTTACCCTACAATCCCTGAATTGGCTTGAACTCCCTAACTACCTGGACTACCTCCAATTCACCACTGCTCATAGACTCATATTTCACCCAACAAAATTTCCTGCCCTAACTAATCTCCTTTCCCCCCTACATACCCAGCAGAACTCTAAGATCTGAACATCAGAATCTAATTGCTATCCACAAACCTAAACGTCCTGCTGGCCAACATCTCCTCTCTTACTCACGTGGCAAAAAATGGAATTCCCTTCCATCTACTCTTAAGATCTATACCAAACTCTGAAAACATTAAAAGCCTGCTTTTCAAACACCTGTCCTCTAAGTGAAAATGTACCTGCCTTCACCCTACCTAATCCAAGCTTAACCTTCTGCTCCCAGTGTGTTCTCTCTCTATTTCCTGGGCTCTCTATACTCTCAACAACTCCTATAGCTACTCTGATTTGACTCAACCTTGTAAATATTGTAAATAGCATCCCTGTTTAAATGTGCGTAAGTAGAGTGTATTCACTATTTCTTTATTCTGTCTTCTCTTTTTACTCATGTTCATACATACATTGTTGCCAAACTCTATACATTAGAGTGTTTCCTCAAATGAAATTGTATAACCCTCAACTTCATTCTCAATGAAGTCTGTTAAATAGCATGACACCAAATGTGTAAATTTGTAACTTATTTTGTATATATTTATCTTTTATACTTATGTATCACTTGTATATTAATTGTATTATGCATCTTGAAGCTTTTCTCCCTGGGCCTCCACTAAAAATGGGTCATTTCGGCCCAGTGGACTTCCACAGTAATCACACTGGAAATAAATAAATAAATAATAAAATTGTCAAAAATAACAAGTGCAATATGTAAGGAGACAACAAATGTTATGAACATAATATGTGGAAATGTAGCGACCTTAGGACAACTGGTGCCCTAGGCAAAAGGGCTCCTAGTTGTCCCCCAGAACACCACCCAGTGCCCCCACACTGCTCTACCTACATCAAATAAATACTGGAGAAGTGCTCCTACTACAGCGGTACCCTAGGCGGCTACCTAGTTGGCTTATGCCTAAGGCCAGCTACACAATGCAGATGAGTACTGAGAGAAAATAAAATAATTTATCATAGGGTTTCAAGCAAGGAAGGGTCAGCATAAAGACACACACATATAAGTGAATCTACCTGTCATGCAGTGTTGCATATGAAATGGAATACAGACATATATGTTACACATTATTGTGCCCTGAGTATGACCCAGGTGACACAGAATTCTGTTACTACTTGAAGCAACAACATGCATGGATGGCAGAGTAATATACTGTTACCTTTGCTCAGTGTGTATTAAATAATGTAATTAAAACATTGTTAAATGGTTATGCTGCATTCATAAGATCAATGCATCTATAAATACACTGCAGTGTTGCTGTGCTGAATCAGACAATGGCAGGCCCAGAAGTAAGGATGTGCGCAGGTCAAAAGATGCAAAATAACCATTGTTGTCAAACTAGTACAGGATACAGCACAAGCAGAGTCATTTGAAAATAATACAAATCAAAACTGGCATCCAAGTATGTGCATTACAGAACAGTGAACATTAGAATGGTAAAGTTTTTTAAGATGTTTTATCAGAAGTGTAACCTGGTTATACAGTGGTTAGAAACATAGCCTGCATATGTTACATCAGACCTGAATATAACTACATGAGCAATGTAGGACAGACAATAAACCCATCTAAATACTTGTATAAAACACAGTGAATTATTAACAAATTCACCATGCTGAGCTGTCAGACTACTTTCACTGTGAAATTGCCATACTAAACTACTAGATTACATTCACTGCGGTACACTGTCATAGCATTTTCGATCCGCTGTTGTCCTCTGTTAGTAAACCAAGAAGGAAATGTTAACAAACACATATTCACGCATACACACATTTATGTGTGTGTGTGTGTATGTGTGTGTGTGTGTGTGTGTGTGTGTGTGTGTGTGTGTGTGTGTGTGTGTGTGTGTGTGTGTGTGTGTATATATATATATATATATATATATATATATATATATATATATATATATTCATTTAAAATTTTAATGTTGGATGCTATTTTCCAAGTTGTGACTTCCTGGATGACCACACCAAAAGCATCAATCTCATGTATTTGCCTGACTGAAGGACCCTGTAGTACTCATTACTGAGTCCATATGCTTAGAAAGTGTTGATTTTTCAGTTTGTTACTATTTTGGGAATGGAAGTTGCTGTGTTTTGGTGTGGTAATGCTGGAATAGTGCACTACAGTGAGAGGGCACCCAGTAATTCAACAGCAAACTATATATGATTGTCTTCCTTATTATAGTGAAAAACTTTAATCTTCTTGCAAATCGTTGGCCCATTTCACTGACAACATATAACATCAAAATTAAACATAAACTACAAAATACAGGATTTATAACTATAAGATAGTATAAAAGTGGGGTAAAGGAGAACCTTCTTATAACCCACTGAAATACAAACTTGAACAAATACAGTACAATTCCATTGCTGAAACCATTATCAAAAGAAACTGACAAAAAAACAATAATGATTCTGATTTTGGTGATATAAACATCCAGCCAACACACGCACACACACACACACACACACACACACACACACACACACACACACACACACACACACACACACACACACACACACACACACATCCCAACAGTAACATGTTGATTATGGAGAATGTGTGCGTGCCTTTAAAGGTACACTAGGAAAGTATAAGACAGCATGCAGTATGCAAATATTTTCCCAACATTTAGCTACGTAACAAATATTTCATTAATAAAAATTGTGGTATAAAGTGAGTGTGCCCAAAAGCAGCAAACAGGAAATTGGTTCCTCATATACAAGATCTTCTAAAGGAAATCTTTAGAAATATGGAAAGAGAACCCAGTTGCTGAGACTAACCTGTGGATTATACCTGTAAAAGGATTTATTGTAGAGCTGGAAGCTGGGCATGTAAGGGAACTGCAGCCTTGGACATTCTTTCTCTAAACAGCCTGTATCTTGGAGTGGCTATGTGGACTGAGAATTATAAGTGGTTATATCTAAGGTACTCTGCATTTTTGTTTGACTCTGCAAAGTCAAGTAAAGTTTGCCTTGCTTTACATTAACCCCCCCCTATTTTATGTGGTCATGCCACTAATATTTATTTGGGTTTACTGTGGTGAAGAATGTGGGCATTTGGCCAGTGATTTGCCATTTTTTAGTTCTTTACAGTACCTATGTTGCTAGGTACAAACTGCATTTTTGGGCTACAAATTCCCTACAATACTATGACTTTTGTGTTACTATTGTGGATGAATTTGACACATACACACACACAAACACATATACGCACGCACGCATTTATACATCCATACACACACACACACACACACATATATATATTTGTGTGTGTGTGTGTGTGTGTGTGTGTGTGTGTGTGTGTGTGTGTGTGTGTGTGTGTGTGAGTGTGTGTGTGTGTGTTTGTTTATAAAACATTTAATATAACATATAAATTCTAAACTAAATAAAACATGAACAGGTATGGAAATTCCATAAAACAGGATTTATTCCAATGCAAACCTGGTGACTATTGTTAAGAATCCCTTCAGAGCTTTACCTAGTAAGATAAAAGCACCGCATTTATATAGTCCAAGTAATCATTAAATAAGGAACGATCAGTTAATTAACTCGTCAGTGCTTGTTCTGGAAAGCATGTGCCCTGTATTACATATCAAAATGCAGATTGTTTCTAATTTGTTTCTTTGTTTATGCTAATACTCCTGGAAAAAAAACTCTGAGATGTCTTAATCGCTGTAATAGAAAAAAATCTAAAAAAGCTAAGGTCAGGAGTATGAACATTCACAAAATGCTGTGTTATACCATTGATCATATTTTTTCTTATAATCCTTAATGTACTTATGTATTTTTAATTTAATTTCAACTAAAACAACACCATAAAAATGAAGCTAATTCTTATTTGAATGTAATAATAATAATAATAATAATAATAATAAAATAAATGAATAAAAAGTTAAACAAAATACTAAACCCAGCTATTCAGTCAAAATAATTACATTACCTCTAAAAATAAAAGGCTTTTTCCTACTGCTATCATTCCTCTGCTCTTCAAGCATTATACAAAACTCACTTATTTTCCTTCACAAAAGGTGGAGGAGTCTCACATTATTTGCAACAAGCATAACTCTAGGTTTATTAAAAAGGGTAATGCCCTGGAATTTATTCATGTGCAAATCACCATACCCAAAGTTTCATACCATATCCTACCAAGCTGCAGATCACCCCTTATGTCCCTAGAATCCCATAGCTTATACCTAGACCTACAGGAGACACTCACCTTTAACCTAATAACCTATTCATGGGAGACTTTAACTATCCCTCTATAGACTGGGAAACATTCACTGGCTCATACTTGCAGGTACAATGATTCCTGGACTTTAGCAATACAGATACCCTTGACTATATATTGCACCCACCCACCAGAGGTTCAAACATATTGGACCTGGTACTCACCAATATGGGAGGGTGCGACATTCACTCCCTCCCCATTGTCACATCCTCAATGGTGAAGGCAGACCACAAAGCTGTCTCCTTTGAAATAAAAATCAACTTGATAACCCCAGAAAACCCTGTATCAGGTAGGAACTATTCTATAGCAAACTACATCCTATTAAGCAATTCTTTGTCAAAATTCAATGCCCCTCCCAACCCAAAGTTCACTGCAACATATCCAGAATTGTTCACAGAGACCCTGTTCAATTATGTAAATGGCTATATTGAGGTGGTTGTACCCACTAGCAGTAAGCGCAAAACAAACTCTAAACAAACTCTAAACACAAACCACACTGGCAGAATCCTAAACTTTAACAGAGTATATAATAAAAGGAAAAAGTCATGGTTAAAATCAGTAAGAGCAACTCTCATAATGGTAGTAGCTCTCTAATTAACTAAACAGGAACTAAGAGAACTAATTAAGTCCAATAAGGACAATTACAAGGTTAAGCTAGCCTCTTAGGCTAAGGACAACCACAAGGCTTCTACAGCTATGTCCAAAACCTCAAAAGCAGCACACATCAGTGTGCCAAACTGGTGGTCAATGGTGCCAGCATTACTGAGCACAGCAACATAGTGATTTTGCTGGCTGATAAATTCTGCTCAAACTTCTCAGAGGTAACTTCTTAAGGGCCTTTGGCTGATCAAGTTCACAGATGGCTGCAAACTGGGAGTCATCATGGATTCCACCCCATGACACAAACATCTTACAAAACGGTCTAACACAGACAAATAACCGGTGCCAGTGTTACGGATTAAAACTCAGTGCCAAGAAAGGCATTATAATGCCTTCTGAGAAACTGCTATCCAGACAAATTACTCCATTGATAAGACACTCTTAAGCGCTGATCCAGTAGTTAGGGATATAGGAACATATGTACACAATAATCTGACCTTTGACCAACATGTGGCCAAGGTAGTAAGAAAATCATTCCATGTCACCCAACTTATAAGTAAGGGCATGGCATCCAGATCCAAGGAAGTCATACTATAATTTCATTCTGCCCTTATCAGACCCATTATTCAGTATAATGCCCCCTTCGGCATGTACCTGACCAGACATATGCAACAGTTGGAATGCCCACAAAGGCTCCTTTCCTAGAAAATCCAGGGTAAAACACATTGTCCTATATGGATATCCCTAAAGCCCTATATATTTACTTGGTCTCCTACAGGTTACTGAGAAGCAATATATAGCTGGCATACAAGGCATCCTCAGCTCCAACTCTGATGGACCTTTTGCACATCTATAAAATAAACATCATCAGAATCACTAGATCCAAGGATTTAAATTTTGCTTGTGACATAAATAAGACATGTTGGTGAGACAAAAATGTATCTCAGAGGATCCCCATGGTCTGGAACAGGCTCCCCATCCATATGAAACAGAGTCCAACCCCAGCCCTATTTAAGCATAACCATGACCAATGAATAAGAAATTGTAAATTCACCCCAGGTCAGGACCCCATGTCTCTGACAGAGAGGGAGACAGTACTGTCCAAAATAACATATCCCCACACATAAAGCTATAGAAACTTCATAACTAACATCCCCCTCCTAATAAATGCCCATGAAACATAGGGACACAATTGGGTTGGGTTGCATGGCTTATAAAGACCTTAGTGGTCATTAGCCTGGCATATATCTATGAACCAATCAAATACAGCATGGCTTTAACAAACTTCATTCCTTGCGGTTATACCTATAGTCAACTTTTTTAGCTAGCTAAAATAATTGCTGATACAGACTATATGTAAATATGTAAACTGTCTTCATTAATATTATATGTAAATTTCCTTACTTCCTGAAATGTTTCAAACTAGTCCTTTGTAATCATTATATTTTAATTGGTGTGTATAACCTCTACTGTTTATACATTTCTGACTATGGAACTTTTCTCCCCGGCCTCATTGAAAAAAAGACATTACTTTTTAGACTATAATGACTATCCAAGTAAAACAAATGCATCTAAATAAATAAATATAACAGACTTGTTTCTACCTATCTAAACTAAATGAAAATAAAAAAAATAACTGAAAATAAAGTAAGTGAAAAGCAGAACTAAATTAAAATTGTAAAAAAAAAACCCCATAAAAATCACTGAATTACTAAAATACAATAAATAAATGAGTATTCACATTTCCACATACCCCCCCACACACACACACACATATATATATATATATATATATATATATATATATATATATATAGATATATATATATATATATATATATATATATATATATAGATAGATAGATATATACATCTACAGAGAGAGATAGATACAGATATATACATATATATATCTATATCTATCTATCTATCTATATATATATATATATATATATATATATATATATATATATATATATATATATATTCACTTCATAATCTCGAAATACTGAAATCCTGAATTTCAGTATCTCGAGACCATGAAGCCGAAAATCCATAAACCTGAAACCCCAGAAGCGCGAAATTTAAAATTGTGACTTCTACACTAAACATACCGCAAACACAAACACAAACATACACCTCCCTGCACATACACAAACACCTACCCTACATACAAGCCCCCCACACCCCCCTACTTAAATATACTAACTCCGAGGTCGCATTACACAGACACACAAAAACACCACCACACAAGCTACTTTCCCCTCGCACACACACATCACACTAACAAAACACACAGACACACACTAAAATCCTTCCCAAAACCCGTAGAACACAAGCACTTTCCTACATCTCCAACCACCCACTCACACACCTGCAAAACCAGAACTGCTAATTCTAAATCTCCGAACTTTGGGATTTTGAATTTCTTGCCTCTGGGGTTTCAGTATTCTGCACTTTCGCACTTCTGGTCTCGAGCTACTGAAATTTGGGATTTCAGTAGTTCGAGATTCTGAAGGGAACCCATTTATATATATATATATATTTATATATATATATATATATATATATATATATATATATATATATATATATATATATATATATATATATATATATATTTATATATATATATATATATATATATATATATATATATATATATATATATATATATATATATATGGGTCTACTTCATTTCACCTAACTTCCAATTCACTGACTCCCATTTGACTGAGACCAAATGACTGAAATTTCATTTCACTGACACTTCATTTTACTGACAGTTCATTTGACTGACAAGTATTATTAGCTTGAAAATGGAATATGCCCCCTTCCCCACTGTAGTGCGACCCTGGAGTTAGAATATATAGTTGGGGGGGTGTGGGGGGCACAGCCCCCCACTTTCTTTTCTTTTACTAAGTAATATTATATCAAAACTTAACAATATCATATGAAATGAAGTAAATAAATGTAGTTTACAATGTTTTGAGGTTCAATGTTATGAGTTTTAGATGTTTTGAAGTGTAGATGTTATGGTCTTGATGTTTTGAGTTTAGATGTTATGAAGAGTAGATGTTTTGATAGGTAACCGAATCTTCTACATAACTCATCTGATGATTCTCTAGTACTTTTTGATAACCCCAAACATTCCCAGAGGTAGTTATCCCTAAATGCCCTATATACCTGAATAAGATCTCCTTTTAAATATCTGTAAGAGACACTGTACAAGTTCAGATAATTTAGTCTTTCATAATAACTTAGATTTTCACATCATGGATGTCCTTGGTATATTTCCACTGTACTCTTTCCAATTTATTCATGCTTGTTTTCCTATAGGTTTTCCACATTGTTATTCCATACTCAAGTTTAGGTCTAATGTAACTAAAATCAATGACTTCATTATGTTTGATTTCCTAGACTTTATAAATCTTTTTATACAATCTATAGTTCTATAACTAGCATTAGCCAATTGGTTGATATGATTAGAAAAACTCATAGCTGAATCTACCCATGTACTCAGGTCCTTAAATGAATCTACAGTTTCAATCACTGTGTGCTGTATTAAATATTCACCTTTCAGTTTATGTCTCCCAAATCTCATATGCTTAGTTTTTAATGTATTTATCAACATATTATTCTCTTGTGCTCAAATGGTCAATTTAGTCAAATTATTTTGCAGACGTGCCTTATCTGTAACACTTGTAGTCAGTTTACCCAATTTCAGGTCGTCAGCATATAGACTGTAGAATACCTCAGATGAAAAAGTAAGGTCTGAAAGATACAATTTAAACAAGTAAGGGCCTAGGACAGAGCCCTGAGGGACACTGTGACTGTAACCAAGGATTTCACCTGTCCAGCTGGTGTGTGATACTTGCCATGTCCTTTTTGTAAGCCATGCAGCTAACCATCTTATCAACAGTACATCAATACCTAGTTGTACTAATTTATCGAGCAGTGTTTTGTGTATGACCCTGTCAAATGCTGATGTTAAATCTATATAAATCACATCAAAGCACAATTTTTCATTCATAGCTGTTATTATGTTGTTATAGATAAACCTTCCTCTGAGGCATCGATATGCAAAGTAAATTCCTTAGCAAAATCAGGAGTTGCTAGCACTAGTTCAGAGCTTAATACCAATTTCAGTTTCTTAAAGTAGAGGGATAAAGCCTTGAATTTAGTAAGTGGCTTAGAACTGTGTAGGAGCTGGCAAGGGGAGGATGGGAGTGAGTGAATACTGCCCACTTATACATCCTGGGGGGAGGGAGGCAGTGCTGAACTGCCACAAGAGTGACATCTAACAGGAACATTAGGCATCTGGTCACTGAGCTAGAATCTATCAAGCCCTTTCTACCATTTCTAATTATGCTATGAGCCAAGGGAATCCTTGAATTGCAGTGATAGTGGAGCTCATAAGAGCCACCATAGGGAAGGGGGTGCACCACCAGGAGAGAGGATAGGCTGCTCTGTAGGACAAGCATAGCTGGCCTGCAATCAACCACTTGACTCTTGCCACAAGCAAATGAACTCATGGAGAATAACCAGGCAGGAACTAATTGATCATTGGCTTTTCATCTGTCTGGCAATCCTTAGCTCCAATGACCATAGAATGAATGAGTCGATTGGGTGCAAGTAGAATAGCCATTGAGTTAGTTTTGCAGGGGTACAAAAAAGAGCCCATTGTACCCTAATATGAGTGTTTTCTTTTGTGTGATTTGTCAAAGAACAGGCAATAGTTGCAAAACTAGGTGCAAATTTTCTGTAATGCCCAGTTAGTCTGAGAAAAAGACTTCACCTTTAGTGTAAGGCATTGGCCAGCTTTTTATGACCTCTGTTTTTATAATTATAGTTTTGGTGTAAGAAGTCACTGATATTTGACTTCCACCATGGTCAGGTGACCTCCTAACATGTGAGTGTTGGCTAATAAGACTTGGCACTAAAATTTGATGCTAAACATTTTCTTTATCTTTATTTACTTAATATATGAAATTGTCTTTTAATTTAAAAATGGACTAAGAAGTAATGAACACATCTTGTTCATTATCTTATCCTACAGCCTTAATTATATCCTTTCTTGCTCTATTTAACATACCATCTTCTCTTTGTATTTTTTAATTTTATGTCACTTTCCTGCCACTTTCTTCACTAACATTTCTTGAGGTAGAGGGTATAGTTTCCTCTTCATTTTGGCCATGAATGAATTCCACTCAGTTTTAGGGTCTTTCCTGTATTTGTGACACGGATGAAGAGCTCTGTCATATCCCCCTTCATATCAGCCAGGTTTTTACATACTAGTTTGTTTGCCACAACATGAGCCACCACCACCTGACTCTCACCCTGCTTTTGTTTAGCCTCGTAAGTGCAGAATCCATATGCTTAACTATGATATTACCAATCACTAGTACCTTTTTATTTGTATTAGAGGATTGCTTGGGTGTAATTGGTTTGGGACATGTGATTTCCTGGTGAATCTCAGCTCTTGCCACTTACTGATGTTGTAGTGTTTAGTATACACTGCGTCTTGTACCTACTAGCCTGTTGTGGGTTGGGTAAGGCATTTTTTGTTCAGATTAATGTGTAAGTGAGAGATACTCACAGAATGGATTTGATTGTGGGAGTGCAACCTTGAATTTTGCTAGGTACTAACATATCTTCCAAAAAGACAGTGTCAAGTTAAGTGAAAGTTGATTGTCTCTGAGCAGCAGGCAATTCCTGTGCTGCCTGTGTATACCAAGTGCTATGATCCTGGCAACAGAGGATAGATTAGTTTGTTAACATTCTGTTTTGACCAAGGGTGTGAGGCATGTCTTGGAACAATAAGAAACTCTAATACTTTTTTTAGTCCCTGGGTTAAAGTATTTGTTAAGGAAAAATAGTAGAAGTAGATTGATTTATGTTTTAAACACTAAGTTAATATTTTGCAGTCAATATTCTAGTGTAGCCAAATTATTCAGTTCTGTGTGGTGGGTGAATAGAATATTTTTGGCTCATAGTTAAGGTACTGATTTGGGATATTCTAAGAAATGTGGATAAAGAAAATATGGTTTGAGTACTAGCACCAGCCAGATAGAAAATAATTGGTCTAGACTAGATATGACATCAGCTTTAGATGTACAATGATGTATCACTGCTTAACTCTATGGTTTATACACATATTACTCAAAGATGGAGTTAAATAAGGTTCCAAATAGAGAATTCAAAAATGAAAATACCTGTACAAGTCAAATACAGCATTGTTTGTCGTTCATTTTATGCTTACGCACATAGAAACATTTGACAAGGGTAATCCTGTTTCCAAAATCTATTAAAACTCAAAATATTGTAGTCTTTACTAGTCTGGTTGCAACATAGTGATGTAATACTGATTCAATGATCCTAGCTGCTGTCTTATTACATTCCACTGAAACAATTTCATTTGTAGCATGTATATCATTTTTTTACATTTCTACTACTAGCAGTGGTAATGGCAATGAATCTGGCTATGTGATCCCTCACTCCATTTCTGAAGCAAATGAACTCATTAGTTACTATTTTTGTTTCGAGGTGATTCCACCTTTATTGCTACAAATTTAAAGTTTAGAAGCTGACAGTTCAGTTTTAAATACTGTGTCATAAACTAATAAGTATTCTACCAGAGTAATTAACTTATAAGGGTTCTTGAGATCACTTTGCAACATCCACTTTCTCATACTACTAGACAATTCTATTTTACACTGACACACTGCAAGAATTTCTAACTCATTGTTTTTATGGCTATTGACATGTTCTAATCAAAGCTTTAATACATGTTTTAAGTCATGTATTTAGGCTGTTACTGGCTTGTCAGCATTAAAATTCCAGTTGTTTAATTTTATGACTTGTCCTTCAGAAGTTACACCAGCAGTGGCTGAACATTTGTTTTTTTTTAAGTTTTTGGCCCATAGGATCATAGCATCATTGAAAGTTACTAGGCTAATGCCCCTAAGGCCCTTAAAAGCCTAGCAAGTTCTACCCTTATTTCCATGATCAGCACCTATTGCCCCTGTCTAAGAAGAACATAAGTAGAACCCCCAGGGTGAATTTACCATTCCACCTATCTCAGATTTAGCTCTTTGTCATACATTTTAAAGATCATCAAATAAGATTCTACTTTATGTCATCTTCCTTGCTAAGCTTTTTCAAGGCAGAAACAGTTCTAGAGGTAGCAATTGCATTTGCCAAATTCACTAACTGACATTATAGCTTCATTGTCTTCTGACTGGTCTCAATCTTGGGTCAATGAAGGCTTTTAGTGACTTCTCCATAGTTTTTGGTATATAACAAAACAGTAAAAACAGCAGTCACTCTCAGGAGCAAAACACAATCACCACCCCTAGATCTGCCTCAAAGGTGGGTCCTGATATCCTTGTTTAAGTGAGGTTCGTTGGTTCTTATGAAAGCGTATCATTGTAGGGATCCATTTTGAAATTTTGGATCAGTTTGTCTGACCCCCCCCCCCCCCCCCACACACACACACACACACCTTAGACCAATCTGCCAAGCATGAACTACCAGGAGCACAGAGTATCAGGCAGCATAGCTACAGGAATATCAAGCATTGCAAGCCTCTCTACCATAAAAAGGTCACAATCTGAGTGTGAAGGACTGGGATGAGAATGTTCACTTCTAAATCACAGGCCATTGTTTTCTAACAGAAATGAGTGGATTGCTTTCTGCATGTGGGAGGTGGAGCTACTATAAGCAGATGGTACAATGGTGCAGCGGTTTGCATTGTCGCCTCACAGCAAGAGGTCCTCTGGTTAAATTCTCAGCTGGGGTGCCTTCTGTGTGGAGTCTGCATGTCCTCTCTGCATTCATGATGGTTTCCTCCAGGTTCTCCAATTTCCTCCCACATTACAAAGACATGTATCTGGAGTGTTTCTCCCAGGCCTCTGCTGAAAATTAGCTCATTCCAAGTCAGACTTTCTCAGTAAATAAATGTTAAATAAAAAAAAAAAAAATATGTGGAAGAGTTTAATTATTTTGGGGTCTTGCACATGCATGAGGTTAAACAGGATTGGAAGATGGAACGGTAGATACGTGCAATAGTGCCAGTACTGCAGGCATTGTCTGTTACTCTGATAGTGAAACAAAAGCTGAGTCCTTGGACAAAGCTCTCATTTTACCAGTTAGTGTATGCCCCTATCATCACCTATAGTTATGAACACTGGTAGTGACTGAAAGGATGAAATCATGGGTACAAGCAGGAGAAAGGAGGTTCCTTCATTAGTTATTGGGCTTACTGCCTGGGAAGGAGTTAGCTTGACAATTTGGAAAAACGTGGAGTACAGCCACTGCTTCTAAGGACTGGGAGAGGCCAGTTGTGATGGCTTTATAGCCTAGTGAGCATGCCCCCTGGCCTCCTTCCACTAGAGAAATACTAGATACAGCCCACAGTAAGGAAGCCCTGGAGCAGATCTTTGACATGCTTATCCCTCTAATCAGGCCTGGGAATGTCTAGGCATCTCTTAGGATGAGCAGGAATCTTTATCTCGGACTAGGGAAGTTTGGTCTGCCCTACCCAGTGTTCCAGCACCATATGTTGAATACAAACATGATATGAGTTTTGGATAACCTGTACATCCCACAGACTGCAACTGGAGGAATGCCCATACCTTCCATACTAGTGAATATGAAGGTGAGTGTGGCCATTACTGTTCTAGTTACAGAGACCTTCCAGTGGAAGCAAATTGGACATAGCACAATTAGCCTTTAAAATACTAAAAATGTTCCTCAAGAAGTTGCTGCCACAACTGCTTCCTCTGAAGGTAGGGGTAATAGCCACCCCTGTGCATGATTTTTTGAGATTTACTGCCTCACTAAAGTGCTTCAAGCTACAGATTTCTCGCATTTGATGGCTTTCACTTGCTGCCCATGGACAGCATTAAATGAACAAGAAGGGCTACCATTTCATCAACTGCTAAGTATTGGGCAGTTAGCTGGGTCTCATAACCCATATGTATATACAGCACTCTATCAATATCTATGATTCCCATATATAGCATACAAGTCATCTGCAGTAGCTGCACAAAGGAACCAAACAAAGGCTACAGTAGTCTGTTATTGCATTTCATACTACCATGTGTCCCACTGCATAACTGTAACTAAAGAATAGAGTGGCAACCCCCAAAACAGACTTCAAAGCTTTGAATGTTACTGTCTTTCTATCTATCCTTAACCAGCCAGCTGTATATTAACATATGATAGATATGAAGAAAGTACTCTGACTCAGTGGAAGGAGAAGCAAGCACTGTAGTCTTAACCTTCGGCAACTAGTTGGGGCCTCCTCAAATAAAGACTTTGATGGCTGACAACTTTAGCAGATCTTGTTCATGTTTACTGATACAAATTTTTAATGTAGTGAGCAACATGGAATGGCAGCACACTTATAGATAGACAAAGGCAACATTAATAGAACTGCTGAGATATGCATCCAAATAATAAAGCACCGATACTGAAAAAATATAGTTTAGCTACAATTCCTTGCAATAAAGTCCATCACAAGTTTTGCTGGCAAATTTTCATCTATGAAGAAAAGTCTTTCGGAAATGGCCCAAGCACTCATGAAATGAATGTAAACAGTCATGCAGGGATGTGTGGTCAAAGGTTACATCACAAAAGAGGCATGGATGCAAGACAATAGACCCCAATTAGAATAGTGTATGCATTTAAGGAGCACTGTACCAGGAAGAATATGCTGGTTAAGAAACCCAGGTCAAGAGGAAGAAACCAGACAGGAAGTGAGATGGAAGATGTGGAGGTCAAGTCCACAGAGACAGTGTATGAGACAGTCTCATCCAGGAGAGAGAAGCCCATGCTACATATTGATTGGTACTATTATTGCCAGAAGAGATGCTGCAATAACAAATTCTACTGATGTTGTCATCTGAGGGGCAAAGCAGCATGTAGAGGTTGTGCCATCACCCAAATTACCATGGAAGGGGAGGAATTAATGAAAAGTAGTGGTCATCACCATCCACCTCATGCAGGAGATGTAAAGAGGGAAAAGCCATCTATGTGAAGATGCAAATACATCCAGGAGCATGTCTAAGGTGGCAATACAGAGATGTATTGCACAGACAAACATGGAGGACCATGTTGCTCCCACAGCAACATTAATTGCACCAGATGGTAGTAAGGTAACACAAACACTATGTCCACAGCCCTAGAAAACACACGACACCCTGGGGAGTATCACCATAGATGATATTTCCTTACAACATGGAACATTTACCATGAGAAGCATCATGATGGAACATGGGAGTTCAGTTTATGTAGTTCTAACTACAGAGAGGAACTTGCATGAACTGTCTGTCTGTCTCACATGTTTGGAAGATGGATGGAACCTTCCCAACCTAAAAGTCTGTATGCCAGCAACTGTATACCATCCACAGTACTTTTGGCATGGCTGACTCCAAGAGGAATGTCCCTCTGTTGTATGTTTTGTTTGCTAGCAAAACACAGGATATGTATCAAGACATGCTGACCTACATAGGGAACTTGGCAGAGAATGTGGGAATTCAGCTAAATCCACTGTGTATCATAATGGATTTTGAGAGGGCAACAAACAATACTGCTGGGAGTGTGTTCCTGCTGCAGGCCTGCTGCAATGTCTATTTCATTTGGAGAAGATGATTTGGTACTATGTAGAAGTGCGTGTTGCAACAGAGATATGGCTTGAACAGAGTACTAGCTGTAGGTAAAACAACTGCTTGCCCTGATATTCTGGCCATTGGCTGACATTCACTTGGCATACATGGGTTCTCTGAAAGAATGACAGAGTGCAGTACAGAGCTGTTAACCTGATTTCATGGCACCTATATAGAGCAATCCAAGAGCACATGTAACACAAGTGAAACAACAAGATTGTCTGCAAACCCTCTTTCCACCAACATTCTGGTCTGTGCATAACATAATAATGGGAGATTTGCCACAAACACAAAACAGTGTTGAGAGCTGACACATGTGATTTCAAATGTTATACTGTATCCACCACATAGGTCTCTATCCATCACATAGGTCTGTATCCATCACATAGGTCTGTATCCACCACATAGGTCTGTATCCGCCACATAGGTCTGTATCCATCACATAGGTCTGTATCCACCACATAGGTCTGTATCCACCACATAGGTCTGTATCCACCACACAGGTCTGTATGGGCTGCTGATTATCAGTTCTTTTGAGCATGACAGGATTTCAGTGCTACATGATGCCATATGATGGGGAAGTTCACCAAGTGTCAAACAAAGTTTCGGAATGACAGGATTATAAGCTTTGTGCATTCCAGGGCTGAAATGCATGTGGTATAGTGTCAGTGGGCTATTGCCTGCCATCTTATTATGCAGCCTGTTCAGCAGGGGTGTTATATTGTTTCCTCAGTAATAGTCATCCTTGCTTCTGATGGCAGTGGTGGCAGTATATGGATGCAGAATTAGTTTTCAGTTTGTGGTGGTAGATTAGTAGTGGTCACACATCTACTTAAAATGTGTTGCCTGCACTTCTGGCTTCCTCTGTGCAGTACACATTTTTTCATTTTCCCATTGTCTCTAATGTAATAGCACATTTTGCTTAATACTATTAAATGAAGCTGTATTTCCTTTTCTTGATGAAAGCTGCCTGCATTGGAACCAGATTTCTACACAGGAAGGGGTTACCTGCAGGCTTTGTGATGTATAGGAATAACACATCAGTACTATTCCCTTGTTTGTCAAAGGTGTGCACACAGTGGGTATATGTATTCCTGCCACATCCTGTTAGGTATATATAACTTTATGATATGCCATGTGCCACATAATATGATCCCCAGGAAGCAGCCAACCCAGACGCCATTAGTAGAACCTTCTACTCCTGCTGCAACGGGTCCTATTGAAACCTCCAGCACATCATTCTCTAGTGATGACACTGATGACATTGATGGTGATGGACAGCAACCAGCAGCCACAACTTATCCTAGGCTTTTGTGAAGTACAGTGCATAGAACAGCAGGTGAAGCATCAACGTATGCCCCCCCATGGATATTTACATATGTATGGTGTCAGTTTGGGGTCACACAGAATAATATGATAAATACAGTGTTCTCTGTAGGCTATGCTGAAAAATATATCACCGAGTCACACTGTGCATCAGATGTCTCCACAAACATCACTCAGGAAATGAGGTAGTGAGGGTCACAACTGTCATTATTTGTACAGGTGACTTGGTGCACATGGACAGAAAGCTGTCTACAAAACCAGGAAGTGCCTGGCTACTGGTCAATGGAGGTAGAGACATGGGTCATAGAGAATGAGTCATCGGTGTCACAGATCATTTCTACTCTGGCTTGGTGGGCTTGTACAATATGGCCACTGCAGTGGCAGGTCATGAGGGAGGCACTATATATCCATGCACCCGTGTTACAGACAGACACAGCAGACCTAGGGGAAGCCTGGGACACAGATATGGCAGAATTCATTGAAAAGAACATATTGGGAGTATACACATGAGGTATTCCACCCCAGGCTGCTCTGTAGACTATCTGCCTCCTATGTGGAGAAAATCGTGATACCCCAGTTTTGACAGGAGCAAACTGTGTTGCTTGTAAAGACTGTTATATGGAGATTCTATGGCTGGATACATGCCCCTACACATGGCAGCTAAGGTATATAGGGTGCAAATGGTGGCTTTGGCTAACATCTTTATGTAAGATACCATGGATGAAATGTGTGTCACTGCAGGCCAGATGAAGTCAATAATAGCATCATTCCTGGACTCCATTAACTAAAGCAAGCTTTAAAATGAAAAAAAAAAACTACTCATACAACCTGAGACAGTAGTCACAAGCCACACCAAGTCTCATTAACCTTAGAACCAACCTCCACAGTACTGCAAATGCTTTCTCATCTCAGACACCTACTCTTTGACAAGTTCTCCCCATCAGCATCAAGGAAATCAACAATTATTCCAAATCCAGAACACAACTAAAAAAGCACTTCTTCATCCAAGGCAAATGTTCCTGTTTCAACACAGGACATATCAACTAACATGTCTACTTTCAGAGTCTCTAATCCTCTGTCAAGATTCACTGAAGATTGACACGCTTTAATATATACATGTATATATATATATATATATATATATATATATAGTTCCCTATCAGAAGCCTGAAACACTATAAGCTTGAAAATCAAAATCCTGAAACCAAAAGCCTGAAAATTCAAAATCCCAAAAACCCAAAATCCTGAAACTCAAAATCCTGAAAACACAAAATGGACATACTGACGTCATTGTGGCTTTGTTATTGTTAGCCCTGTGGTGTTAGGTCATGCGTTGGGTTCAGGTGAGTGTTGGTTTTATGTTAGGGTTAGTTTAAGTGAGTTAGGGTTAGGCAGGTTAGGCATGTATGCAATAGTGACAAATATTGGGGTTTAAGTGAGTTAGAGACGCAGGGTTAGGGACAGGTGAGTGTGACCTTAGGGTTAGGGTTAGGGTCAGGGTCAGTTGGTAGATATTAGTGTCTTTATAGTGACATATTAGCATTATTTGTGTTTTCAGGATTTTGAGTTTCAGGATTTTGGGTTTTCGGGATTTTGAATTTTCAGGCTTTTGGTTTCAGGATTTTGATTTTCAAGCTTATAGTGTTTCAGGCTTCTGATAGGGAACCATATATATGTATATATATATATATATATATATATATATATATATATATATATATATTGTACATTACACTCTGCTTGTATATTGCACTGTGCTTGTTTACTGATGCATATACACATTGTTTCTATGTAATTATTTGAACTATTCTGTTATTGTTTACATTTATGTACATTTTTCTTGTTTGCTTGTGAAGTTTTTTGCATTTCACCCCATCTGAGCCTGAAATTGTCCTGTGTTGATCAATGCACTGGCCTAGTATGCAAAAATATATAGAATAAAATATGCTTTGAAAATGCTTGGTAATATCCTCCAGGAGGCCACATCAATGCTACTGTTTTTTATCTCTCTCTCTGATTTGTAGCCTAGTCCAAACAGTAATTTTTCTATAATCCTAGTCTTCATCTCTTGAATCTTCAATTCCTTCTTAAATATCTTTTTAAAAATGTATCCTTTTAGTATTGTGGGCATACCCCCCCCCCCCAAAAAAAAAAAAAGATTCCAACAAATCTTTTTGATGTAACTTCAGTACCTCAGTGTGTATACATACAGTATGTATTTAGATCCAGTACAGCTAATCCTCCTTTCGGTTGTTTTAATGTTAATTCTCCCATTCCACCCATGGATGACCCCCTGTCCAAAATAAAATTTGTCATCCAGTTATATAATTTAGCCGCATTTTCACCTCTAGGTGAGGTTCTAAAAGCCTGTCCTAAATGTAAAACATGGAGGAGCACATGCCAATCTGATAACTGGATTCATTGCTCTTATTCCAAATTCAAGTTTTTCTGTTTCTGTAAATTATATTTAATTTGTGAAATTTAATCTCTAAATGATTCCCTCTCTGATTCCCTCCAAGTGTCTATTATCCATACCCCACCAAAACTTAATTTTAACTGAAATCATAACTGTGGACACCTCTCTTATACTTCCTCTGTATCTCATATATGTATAGCAATAGCTTTTTGTATTTTCTTCATTTATTTTATAACCAAGTAACTCACTGACTTTTCAATTCCAAGAAATGTGTCACCTAAGTGCCTCTCCAGTCTTGCAAGTATCATTATGATGTCTATATATAAACGCTAATTTAATTTCAACTGCTCCATTTGAAACCTTCTGTCTCGTATGTTCTAATTTCTATTGATAATGGTTCAAAATAGATAAACAGATGGAGCGATAAGCAACAGCCTTGCCTTGTTCCCCTTGCTAAAGGAATGTTTATCTAATAGCATGACCATAGCCTTAACCCATGCTTTTGTGTCATCATTTAACAATGAAAGCCATGTTTTTCTGAAGGTTGTTTCTTCTAAACATGTAGAGTTAGATTTCCCCAGTCTAATGTTTTTTTTTCTATACCTGAGCTGGTAATCAGTACTAGTATCTTCTCTTACTAACAATAAAGTCCTGATTGTGTTGTCAGTGGGTCAGTAGGTAGCACATTTGTCTTTGGTGCTGGAGGGCCAGAAGGCTGTTTTTTTATTCCCACTGCAGGTGACTGGATTGATGATACTGCAGTGCAGCACTGGGGTTGGGGGTGATGCACTCTTGAATGTACTGTTCTATGAGTGATACGTTAAACCAGGGTCCTATCTGCCTGAGTTGATGGTGATTCAAGTGACTCTAAAAGACCCATGGTATCTTTTAAAAACAGTATGGAAAGTTCCCTAATGCCTGGGTCAAATTTTCTCTATTAGTATAAATACCATCTCGAGTCTGCCTTGAATAGAAGAAACTGATAAATAAAATAAATAAAATGAAAGGTTCATCAAATCTGTATAAATCCAGACTGATCTTTATGGATAAGCTGAGGCATGACTTTTTTCAGTCAATTAGCTAGCAGCATTATAAATTCACCATAATAGTGATTTACTTTAATCACTGGTCTATAAGAACTTGGATATAGAATGTTAATAACTTCCTAAGATATCTTCACTATTACCCCTTTCTTCCAACTTTCAGAAACTTCCTGAGTTATTACTTCATTCATTATCTTTATCCAAATAGTCACCAAATGTTCTCCATTTATCAGATGTCTATCTTTAGTGCAGCCAACCTCAGAGACTCCCCTGAAGCTTGTTTACTTGCCTGCTGCTTTTCTAACTTCCTCTTCTGTGAACCTCTTTAATAAGTCTTCTCACGGTTACTCTGATACCTTGAGAAAAGCTAGAGGGCTCAGATACCTTCCTACCCATTCAGCGATCTTTTCATAATCTAGCTCATATCTATATAATTGTTCACAGTAGTCACTAAATATTTTGATTATTCCTTTCACTGTATTTGCTATGCCCTTGGGTTCTCTGTTTTCTTTGATAGATCATTCAATCTGTGTTTTGCTGTCTCCTCCCTACTGGCTAATGATTTAATACATATTGTTGACTTTACACAATGTATCCCTTTAATGACTAGGCTTCAAAAGTCTCTTGTGGTCATTAGCCTAGTAAACACCTATGAACCTATGAACAGCTACCTGCTGCATTAATATCATTTTGCCTTCCAATTCCTTTATCTCCCTTAGAATGACTGTAGCTTAACCCTTTCATCTGCTGTTAAGATTCTTTTTCCTGTAGTTCCTTAATTTGTCTTATGTTCCCTTTTCTCTTGCTCTGATTTTATTTGTATTCCATGCTGGCACCTAAATGCTTCTTGTAGTTCATCTTTCAACTCATTCCACTTTTGTATTGCTCCCTCCTCTAATTGCAGTAACTTTCAATTAATTAACTCTTGGGTCCATTTACTGAAGTTATTGGTCTTTTTAGATATATGTGTGGAACCAGACTTTTTAGATAGTATGTGAGGAACTTTGAATGTCTCTTCTTCAGACCCAGCTTAATTTTTAAGTCTGTCACTATGTAATCATGATCAGATATTATTATCATACTTGTGATGGTCTCAATGACCACCCCCTATGCTCACAAGTAATAAAAGTCATGTCTATCCTAGACCAGCAAGAGTGTCTAGTTGCAAAATAGCTATATTATTCAATACATAAAAATCCTTTTAGATTTGCTACATCCACTAGCCCTAAATCTTATAGAAACATCTTATTTTTTTCTCTGTCTTTATTACTTTTGCTTTATTTTTTTCCCTCCAAAGGCCTCTTTCTCATGGAAGACCATATTCCATCTTCACATTATCATTAATATTCTATCATAAAATGTAACAAATCTAACATTATCTTCCTAAAATTATTATCAGTATTTTTGGTTGTAGGTGTATGGCAGCCAGGGTGATCCTGCTTTGTTGGCGATCACCTTTTAATGCTTTATGTCTGGCCTGTTCCTGCTGCTTTCCTGCTATCCCGGTTGGATAACTCTTTCATTTTAAAAGCAGCACTCTTCTTCTAGTCCCAATAGAACTGGAGCTGTCTGCTAGCTCATACCCATTGGATGCAACTTTCCCATGTTCTGTATCCCCAAAATGCATTTCTTATATTGCTAATAACCATAAGACTGCTAATGAGTGGGCCATTATATCCACCTTCTTTTTCTTTGGTAGTGGTATTTATTCTTGATCTCTTGATGGGATTTGTCAATCCATTGACATTGTAGCTCAGAAGTGTAATCCTGTTCATCATATCCTGTTTGATACCAGTCCAACTTTCCCACTTGCCATAATGTTTTAAACTCCTGACTTCTGACAGCATGCGTCTCTAACCTCTCCCTCTTATACATGTCTGTATTCATCTGTATTGTTCTTCCACCTCCTCGTCAGTTCCAGATCACTCAGATTAATACTTATTATGAAAAGATTTCCTTTTTAACATATTGTGGCTTCTATAATGAGAGTTATTAATGTCTCATCTATTGTTCACCTTCTAAAGCAATGACATTTGCTCTGAAGCTGTTACAAACATAACATCCTTTCTCCACCTCACACACAGTGGCAATAAAGTTTGCTCAGAGACACTGCAGTACTTGCTTAGATTGCTTTGTGATACATTTTACTGTATACCTATTAGTTTGACTGTAACCCCCCTACTAATTATCATTCTTCCTTTATAACAGCTGGCACATTGAGTAATCTATCTCCATTGAGGGTCTTCCTACTATGTCCACACTCTACTGGTTCTTTATGCCCTGTCTGAGTTACTTCTATGTTGTTAAGCAGTGATGGTTATCACCCTATTATCTTATTACTTTAACATCTCATTCCTTGTTATTTTGCCCTCTCACCATGCCTCCACCGATGCATTTAACATCATCTTTTTTCTTATAAATATTATTCCCTGTACCTGTAAAACTAATATAAACTAAATCATTTTACTGATCTTCCCTCTGTTGTTACCATTTGTTCTATAACTTATAAACATATCCTCAATTTTCTAGCACTTTAAATATCTGTTAGTTCAACAAATATGACTCAGGTATGTTTCTCTGAAAGGGTTCTTTCCCTCATGGGGATAGTCACTACTATTTTACTTTAATCTTTTATCAACTTTCATCCCTGCTGTTAGGAAAACATGGTTACGTCCTCCTTGATTCATGCCAAGTGTCATGCCATCCTCTTACTCTCACTCGTTAATGTTCTCATTAATTTGACATATACACTTAAACTGTATTAATCGTTCTTATTATTGAGAAAGAAATTACAAATAAAAATGACCAAACCAGGTATATTCTAAAGACTATTACATATATACAAAATGATCAAAGATTCCAAACCCATCAGTCCTGAGGTATTAACTGGGATAACAGTTCCTTTTGAGCCTTTCTTGAAAAATCTCTCATTTATGTCATTTCATTGTTTCATTGGCCTCTATCCAATAATTCTTGTAGAATATAGTCTCTGTCCTTCAGTGCAGTGTACACATCTCCTTGACTCCTTCTCTTCATTGCTGACAACTAATATTCATAGGTTCATAGGTAGGTAGGTTCATAGGTAGTGACTAGACTATCAGCCCAAGGGCCTAAGTAAGCCTAGCCAACAAAGTTCCCTGGCTTACGCCAACCCAAGAAAGTTAATTTCCTGTGCCCCTGTTGAGCAGAGCCACAGAAGTGATCCCCGGGGTGTATTTCTTATTTCCCATCCACTCATCAAGATTTTTCTTGAAGAATGTTAATGAGGAACTTTGCTTGACATAGATGGGTAGCTTGTTCCAGAGTATAGGAGGTCTCTGGGACAGGAATCTATCCCTCCAGCATGTCCTGTTTATTGTGGTGACAAGGTTTAGGTCCCTAGAGCATGTAGCTTGGAGGGATTGGGATTTCTTTTTGTGTAGCATGTCCAACAGCTCTGGGTTTGACATAGCTTTATATGTTAGGCAGAGATCACCTCGGAGTAGGCGATATGCTACAGAGTAAAGCTGGAGTTTTTTGAGATGATCAGTGTAGGGCATCTGTTTGAGGCCAGGATTTCTCTTTGTGAGGTACTTCTGAGGCCTTTTCAGCTGCTGCAGATGCCTTGTGAGGTACATTCCAAAAGGGGCATTGTACTCTATAATGGGTCTAATGAGTGTCAATTAGAGGGGAACAATGACCTCTTTTTTCCTGGATGAGAACCCTTTTGTGATGTGGTGTGCTATGTAGAAAGATTTCCTGACTACTGTGGCAATGTGATTATCAAAGGAGAGACTACCGTCCACCTGGGTCCCAAGGTCTCTTATCACACATTCTGTGTTAAGAAGACTGCCGCCTATGTGGTAGTTCATGGGTACACAGTTTTTACCAAAGGGGATAACAATGCACTTTTTGGCATTGAGCTTGAGGCCATGGCTCTGACACCAGGCATCTGTCTCAGTGAGGCCCTTCTGTAGGTTGTCCACATCATTTGGGAACTTGACTATAGCTCCTAGTTTGCAGTCATTTGCAAACTTTATTAGCCAGAGGCCTTCTGTGTTAGCCTGTACTTCAGAGAAGCAGATACCAAGCAGCAGAGGTCCCAGGACTGAACCCTGTGGTACTCCACTTGTCACTGGTTTGAAGTCAGATTTGGAGTCTGCAACTTTTACAGTGTGGGTTCTGTCAGTGAGCCAGTTAGCAACCCATCTTGTGACATAGGGATTTATACCTAGTTTAGTGAGTTTAGCTATAATTCCAGAATGGGGGATGGTGTTGAAAGCCTTGGTGAGGTCAAGACAGGCTGTGTGCACAACCTTACCGTCATCTATGGCTTTGGTAACTGCCTCAAAGAAGTTGACCAGGTTCAGGAAGCAAGATCTGCCTTTCACAAACCCGAACTGGATGGGGTCCAGAGTTTGGAGGTTACCAATGTCTTTGTTTATGAATTCCATGATGATACGTTCCATGGCCTTGCAGACGAGGCCCATCAGGCTAATAGGGTGATAGTTCCTAAGATCAGTGGTGGCTCCCCCTTTGTGGAGTGGGATAACTGTTGCTGTGTGCCATTCAGTGGGCACAAAGCCTGATGTGAAGCTATGATTGAACATGGTGCTTAGGTGGGGAGCCAGTTTGTTCTGAAGTTCATGTAAAAAGCAGCCTGGGATGTTGTCCGGTCCCATGGATGCTGTGTTTTTGGCTTTACAGAGTGCTGCTTTTACCTGTGAAGTTGTGATTACAGGGACTCTGCATTCTTCCTGTATAGATATGGGCCCTTTAGGGGGTGTGAGGGGGGTAAAGATAGCCCTGAACCTATCTGCCAGGATGTTGGTAATATCAGTTGGTTCTGTAATGTTTGTGCCATTGTGCTGCAACTCAGAGCAGATCTGGGTGTTGCCATTGAGATTCTTGACATAGCTATAGAATGCTTTGTGGTTGTCCTTAGAATCAGTGGCAATCTTGTTTTCATAGCTAGCTTTGGAGGATCTTATAAGGGATCTCAGCTTCTTGGTGAGGCTGACCAGGGAGCTCCTCCACTCATGGGATTTTACTCTCTTTTGCAGCAATTTCTTCATTCTGTTGTAGAGTTTGTTTATGGCAAGGGACCACCAGATTGGCTTTCTTTTTTTGGAGGATAGCATCTTGGTTTTGTTTGGGATAGCACGATCCATGCACTCGTGTAAGGGATTATAAAGTGCATTTGTGTAAGCTTCAGCAGTCGTAACTGTATTGCCCATCTGCATCAGTTTTAGATCTTCCAATGAAATCCACTACTCTCTCCTTTAGTTTCCTCTGCAGTGACAAACAAAGATTTCAAAGCATCAGCTAGGTTATCAAAAGCTAGAGGACTGTCAGGAAACATAACCTCTAGGGCAGCCAGGTACAGAAATTTAAATATCAGTTCCTGACAACTACATCTACTTTGAGATGAGACAAATAGCTTGCCACCATTTCTTGGACTGCCACTGAAAAATGCATATAAACAAAAAATCTAGCCCCACCATATTTTTGTTTCTGCCCCGGGTTTCTAGAGATATGAGAGGATTTATTCTTTTAGCTGGTATGTCTTCTGTCTTCCCTTTGTTTAATCCAGGCAGGCCAAACTGCTGATTTCAATGAATTTTCATCTAGTCATCATCGAGACAAGTCTGTCAGTTTTGTTTTCATAAAAGCCATACATTATCTCTCTCTCGTTCATTCCCTCTGCTACACCACTAAAATGGAGGGTTTTCCTTCTTCATCTACCCTCTTGGGCTCTTACAGTGGCATTCATAAGATCTAGTCATGCCTCCACAGTGTTACTTTTGTTTTGAAAATTTTATTTTCATGTATTAAGTGATTGGAGGATGTCTGCATGTTCACTGACTGTATCAGTTACTTCCTTAACTTGGTGATCATAGCCTTTCATGTAATCTTCAATCTTCATATTCATGTGCTACCTTTCTTTGAAATTGGTGAGAATTGACTCCATACTTACTGATTCCTCTATACTTTATCTTTTCTGGCACATTTCTATAATCATGGGATTTTGCACCTTATTTATATTTTTACCTTCTGTTTTGTCATAAGGTTACTTAAATTGACACAGTCTACTACTAACCCATTAAAGTTAGCTCTTAATTTGGGCTAAATTATTTCCTATGGTTTAAAACCTCTTTTATATTATACTGTCAGCCAGATTGGAGCTTCCGTTAGTCCTGTCCTGAACATGCCATACCAGAAGTCCTAAATTTAATGAGGAATTGTATGAGCTGTTAAATAAGAAGCATGTTACTGGGGTTTTTAAATATGGAAGCTCTTGAATAGCTTCATAATAGATATCCTTTAAATACGCTTTCTATGCAGTCCCAAAAATTCATAAAATATGTGGAATCCCACAGGCAGTCCCATCATTTCAGGTGCTAGGGGCTTCCAACACAATATGGGATTATTGCTAGATAGTATTTTAAATAATTTTGTGGATAAATATGAATCCTGTAAAAAATGTCAGGGAAGTTCTACCACATATAAAAAATACAGAGTGCATGAAAAAGTACATTGATTTAGTTTAGATGTTAGAAATCTTCACTCTAGCTTCTCAAATATTTATGGAATTACTGCAGTGGCACAGTTTTTGGGAGAAAGACAATGTCCCTTTGTTTTAATGGTGTTACATTTTTGTTTGTCCCTCATTTTCAAATATGCAAACTAAAGAGTAAAAAGATCACAGAGATAAGCTACTCATTAAAAAGCAAGACAAGCCCAGCCAGGCTTGAGTTTTTATTGGGTAATACTCTAAAACTCCTAGTAGTGGAGGCCCATGAATATACATAAATGGATATCAAGAAGTTGCTGTGTATTTTGGATTGGGTCTGAAAATTCTACACGACTGGGTTTAGCAAAAGGGACAGTCTCTGGGGATTCTTTCACAATTGGAACTTTGGGGGTTACATCAGGATTACTTGAAGAAAGAACACTGTCTTCTGGAATTCAAATAGGTGTAGAATAACTCGGAGAAAGAGAGTCATTGGCACAAGCAATCTGCTGCATCACTGGATTGGAAACTGGTAATATATGTCTTCAATTCCTTCTGAGATACATTCTTTAGATGTTTGCATTCTCACAACTTTCCTTGTGTTAATGGTCTAAGAGTTTTACTGGACTTACCATAGTACAACTTTTGTGACTGATGTTATCTCGAAAATTGCTTTTTGACTATTGTGTTGTTCTTTGCATTTAGTACTAAAAATTGTTTACTGACTGGAAGAGTTGTTCTAGTCTATCTGGACATCAGTCTCTGAGCAGGTGAACCAAGCAAGTTATCTAGAGGAATGTTTCTGATATTAAGTTGGTTAAGAAAAACATTGGTACCATCTCCAACAAGTACTTTGCACTTTGAACTGCACACTCGGCTAATTCATTAGACTGTGGATACTCAGGGCTACTATTAACATGGACAAAGTCCCAAGACTCAGCAAATTTCTTGAACAACTGTCTTGTAAACTGTGCACCATTGTCATAAATGAATTTGTGCGGACTACCATGGACAGAGAAATGTCTCTTCAACTTCATAATGACAGTGCTAGACATTAAATTAGGAAGAAGAGGATCAATTTCAAACCAATTTGAATAAGAGACTACAGCACTAAGTAATGCTAACCATTCCATTCAAAAATATCAGTAGCAACCATCAACCATGGTAATTCAGGAATCTGGTTTAGATTAAGTGGTTCTTTTTGTTGGTGTGATTTAGTGCTGTTGCAAATTGAACATGCTAGAATTTCCTTCTCTATATCTTTTGACATAGAAGGCCAAAATACTATGCCTCTTGCCCTTATTTTGGTAGAATCAATACTCAGGTGACCACAATGCAAAATGTTGATATATTGCTGTTGTAATGCTTTAGGAATTACCACTTTAGGACCTTTCATGATTATTCCATCTTCCATAATGAGCTCATCTCGGTAAGGAAAATACTGCTGAATATCAAGTGGTAAACTGGTTTGTTGCACTGGCTATCCTTGACTGATAATGTCTGTCAGTTTCTGGAGAACTGGATCTGATGCTATGTGATTTCTGAGTTCATCAAGATGCAATGATGCTAAATTTCTGACTTCTATGAGTTCAAAGTCTGCTTTCTCATTTGCATGCTGTTCTGTTATTTGTTTGGGTTCTAGTGACAAAGTATCAGAAAGTTATAGATATTTGCCTTTTGTAGAGACAATATTAAGATCGTACTTTTGCAGTTTTAACATCATGCATTACAAGTATCTGGGGCTGTGTTTATTGGCATTTTTAAAATTGTCACTAGATGTTGGTGATCAGCCTCTATTTGGATAAGTCTTTCATAAATGTAGTAATTGAACTTCGAACATGTGAACACTACTGCCAAAAGTTATTTTTCTATATGTGCATACTGCATCTCTATCTGGGTTAAAGTTCTGGATGCATAAGCTACTGGTATGCTTCCTGAAGATATGCTACGCCAAGGCCTTACTATGAAGCATCACAAGAAAGAGTTACAGGTTTATGAACCTCATAATTCGCAATGTGGGTGGACTGGCAATTTTCTTCTTCAGAATATCAAATGGTCTTTGGTGTTGTTCCAACCAGGACAACAACATTTTTGCATGTCAACTCACATAATGGTGTAGAAAGCTCACTCAGGACTGGGATAAACTTTCCTAAATAGTTTACCGTACCTAGAAAACATTGTAAAGATGTGTAATTCTCTGGAACTGGCATCTCAAGAATTGCTGGTTGCTTAGATGGCTCTGGTTATAAACCAGAATTGGTAAACAAATGCCCCATGTAAATAACTTCTTTCAGTTTGAATTTACATTTCTGAGGATTCAGTTTAAGACTGACTTCATGTGCATGATCTAGAACTTTCCTGAGATTTCTATCATGTTCATTTTCACCATTACCCCCTATAATAATGTCATCTGCTATAATAACACATGGATAACCAGAAAAAAATTGCTCCATTGCACATTGAAATACTTCACTGGCAGAATTTATTTCAAATGGCATTCTCAAAAATCTGTATCTATGAAATGGTGTACTAAACGTGGTTAACAAGGAAGATTTGTGATACAGTGAAATTTTCCAAAAGGAACTTTTTGCATCTAAGACTGAAAAAATGATGTCATCTGGCATGAGAACAGAGACCTCTTCTACTATACACATCGGATGATGAAGATGTTTAAGTGCTTTGTTTAAGTCTCTTGGATCAGTTCATATCGAATATCATCTGAGCTTTTCTTATGAGCTACAACCATGGAGGATACCCACTCAATCGGTTCTCCTAATGGAGTAAGGACACCTAAATTCACCATTTTGTCTACTTCTGCTTTTACTTTGCTCTGCATTGCTATCAGAGTCTCTCTTGCTGGTCTGACAACTGGGCTTACTTCATGGTTTAACTTCATGTATTATGTATGTGGAAGTTTGCCAAGCTCGTCTTTGAAAATATCAGCATATTCACTAAAATATTTTGTGTAAAACTATTGTTGTTGTTCAGACTTATATGGCGCACCTCTTTATTAAATGAAATCAGTCCCATTCTCAGACTGTCTTTGGGGCCTAACAGTGACTGTACATGTCTTTTTTACTATGTAAAACTGCAACATTGCATTTGGATCCAGTACAACTTTAAGCTCTACAGGTTTCCCATTAATCTGCACAGAACAAAATATTCACTCTTTGCTGCCAACTGATAGTCTAGTGTATAAACAGTTTCATCAATCACAGAGACACCATCAGCATAATAAGTTTGCTCACAGCTCTCTATCTGATCTATTTGCTTCTTCAGATGCTCTCTTTTAATAAAAGATTGTGCCACTTTAGACTTGCAAAGCCTTTTGAAATGATTCCTCTTTTTACATTTGTGACATTGCTGACCAAAAGTTAAACACTTTTCTCATTTAGGTTCATGACTGTGTCCGCAATTACAACAGTTAACAATGAGGTTGGCTGTGGCAGCCTTCAGTTCCTATTTCTTTTTCATCTTAACTTTATGTTGTACACTATCAACATTCGCATTGACAGATACTGCAAGCATGCTTTTCTCATTTGTAAGCATATTTGTGTGCTTTTCTGTAATCTCATGTATTTGACAACTCTCTATGGCTTTGCTTAATGTCAATTCACTATATTGAAGCAAAATCGTTCTAACTGCTTCATTATTAACATCACATACAAGATGGTCTTTTATTAGCTCACCTCGTAAATCACCAGATCTACATGCTTTTGCTTTATTTCTTAAGTCAATAATATGTGCTGCTATATTTTCAACAGGCTTTTGATTTCATGTGTAAAATATGAGCCTTATCATTATAATATTCATTGAGGGTCACACATTTCTCTAAATTTACGTTTTAAGCACTCAGGATCTTCCCATGTTTCAGCCTGTATCACAATATGGCAGTTCTCCTCCTCCCCTGCATATACAGCAGGTGCATACACAAATGAACATTTCCTCTCAATGGCTTCCAGTCCAGCTAAATTAAGAAGTATGACCGCCTTTGTACATGCATATTTATCAGAAAATGCAGCCCGTATGAAAATATCATATTCTTCCTCAAGCACTTGCCAATTCTCTTCAATATTATTATCAAACACCAGTGGTCCAGGTCTGTGAAATCCCTCTGCCATAACATCAAAATTCATTTAAATATAAGCATAGATCAGGTACTTGTAATTTTTCCCAACTGCACAACAGTCTCACTGAAATGGCTTTATTTTAACACTGCACTTCGAAAAGCTTTAGTTAATGCGAAAAAGTCGTATATTACAAAAAATATCAGGCATTTTAGCTTTTTTGAGCATTTTAAACACTTCAGAGATTATTACATGCACTTTAATAATTAGGTTCCTATCTTGAACATTTCAAATAACTCGGTAATTAAACACTTTGAATACACTGCCACATGTTTGGCGACTGAAAATCATTTAAAACAAATTTAAGTACCTTTGAATAACTACTGACCTGTTTGTGAGTTGGATCCTGTATATTTCTCCACTTCTAACTGCGTGCTTCATAGTTTGTGAGCTGCTTCAACTTTGTATCCATTCTGAAACCATGTTACATGTCCGGTGTATCAAATGAGACACTGAGGCTGGGTATATGTTCAAGTCATTTATTGTACCTAAACACATCAGGAGTTGTAACTGGTACATGTACTTTGAACTTCATAAACTGATTGACTTGTTACTTCAAACACACTTGCATGTGCATCTCCATTCATGCCTGCATTCACTCTGACTGACTATATAAAATGGCACTGAACTTGCACGTTCTCAGTAACATATATGAACATGCTATCTAGCTACAGTGGCTGATTAGGTTCAAGATACACACTGATCTACACTCATCAGTACAGCATAAGTTAATTGTTTGGGTATAGTTAAGAAACATAGAGCTAAAAATTAAGCCGTTTGTCCATTAACATTAAGTTGCCCGCAAAGTATCCCAACAAAAATCCAAACAGTGATCATTTTACCCTTGTCACTGTCCCTTATAAATCATAAATTTTTACATTCATTCAGTTATGCCAGACTTCAGAGCTTCACTCTTCTTATTGTTCAATAAATGCATCTGGATGTAAGGCATTTGGCTCTATTAACTTTTTAAGTGCATTAGAGTAGTGTGTAAAAAGACTCCTTGGTGTCATCTAATGTTCCCCCTGGCTTTGGAAGTCTTAAGCATGGCCACTGTATATCACAGACCATTAAATTCAGTCAATGATATCAGGCATTAGAGTTTTGTATTATGCTTTGATCTGCAAAGCCTGAGTTCTATTAATTTTTTAAGTGGATTAGGGTAACATTAAAGAGTCTCCCTGATGTCTAATACCCCACCCAGTACTTTTGGGCTAATAAGTCTGTTGTTTCATTCACTTTTGATGCAATTTACATTATTGTTTAAAAGTCACTGGTATCTAGTGCCCACCTCCCCACCATTCAATATTGTAGGAATTGCTTGCTGGTCAAGGGAAATATGAGGTATGGTAGCGACACACACAACCTCACACAAACACTCACCATACATTGAAGACACACACACACACACACACACACACACACACACACACACACACATACACACACAATCTTCACAAAGTAATCACAGACATACCTATTCATCTATAAACAAACAAACATTTATTGCACACATTCACACACAAGCACTTACACGTGCACACACACACACACACACACACACACACACACACACACACACACACACACACACACGCACACACACACACACACACACACACACACACACACACACACACACACACACACACACACACACATCTACACTACATATCCGATAAACTCCTCAACACTTAACTTTAATGCAGTCTCACCCTTTGTAAGTAATAAGGGAATGCAAGCTTTTGGCCAAGTTAATTACCATGGCTTGCTGTAAGGATTTACACAGATGACCAGTTTTCTGAATCAGTCTGCTGTGTAAATAACATATGGCAGGCATTTTGGTGGAAAGATCATATGGTTAATTACCATATGCTGTTCCTCTGCAATGCTTCATTGGCATTTGCTGTAGGCCAGAGAGACAGCTCACCATAGTGCTGTACTTCTTTGATATAAGCACTGCAGGAGGGCTGTCTATGAATCATTAACAGCTACCACCAGTGATAAAAAGGACTTACTATTGGTGGTATCTTTCTAAACTCCAACCAAATTATGCTAACAAAAGTTTTATTGTGTGTTGAACTGTACTACCTTTTCTGATGTGTTTATACATATAATTAAGAATAATTGAATATTTACGTGTTTAATTCAAGTTTGAAGAGGTAGCTATCCATATGCTATCATCTCGTATTCTACACCATTAAATGTAGGGAAACTTCTTTACCTTGTAAAATGTTTTTTTCTAATCCGAATAGGAATGGGAAAGAAACCGCTTGGCCATCCTTGTGAGTTTGCCCTTTTTCCCAATCCTGTGATCTTGGAGTTGGCATATTTAGTAAGGGGAGTGTAGGGGCCAAAGCCCCCACTTTGTCATGTTTAAAGTAGTGTGTAGTTCATGGTAGGGCTAGCGATTTCTATCCCAGGGAAAGAATTTGCTCATTTGGGTTTTTGCTATTATAAGAGTTTGACTGTTACGGGTCAATGAAAAGCCGTTCGATATAATGGCTTTTCGATAACTTATATATAATATAGACCCTCATAAGATGTGGGTGCTTTGATGAACTATGGCATATAGGTCAAATCAAATGCAAGCTGAAAGTCAGAATACAAGAACATACAAGGGTCGTCAATAATAAAGTACTAACTAGACCTGTAGCCATGCATGTAGTGGAGAAACACCATGGAAGTTTTGAACCTCTCAAGTCTCCAGTGCTCACTTCAGTCAACTTGTCAGATGAGGGGTAGGGGATGATAAAACAGAAAAACTGAATAAGTAAGGAGCACAATTCATTTTGAAATATAACACAGACTACCATACAGAGGATTAAATTAAGAAATTCAATGGCATCTGAATAAAGGTTTTGGTAACAATTCATGTTCTTCCTTTACAGCTATATAATAAAGATCACAAGTATTTATTAAACAGTGAATGTTTATTGAGTAGTTTACCTAGTCATGATGTATATTAATGTTTCGTTGAAGTTTAATGAATGTTATACAACACAGAAGTAATGTATATAAATGTGTTTTACTGGCTATTTAATTATTTATTTTGTGGACACCATGTCTTATTTTCCTGCTTCTGTCCTCATACCTGTGGTAGATTGCTGACCTAGATGTGGACACCCTGTCTTAACTTTCTGTTTCAGTACGCTTGATGGCCACGCCCTTTCTTACTTTTTCTGCTAATTTGTACCTATTATCTTCCTTTGTGTATGCCATCCACCCCTGTTCATCTGTACTGTTCCACTTGTTTGTATCCCCCAGTGCCTCCCTTCTTCATTCTACCACCTTCTTGCTTTACACTCCTCATGTCTTCCCTTCTCTCAGTGAGCATGAAACCTGAGTATTTCCTTGCACATATTTGTATGCATACCTTCCCCCACCCCCTACTTTACCTTACTATGTTCTTTTTATTCCCATTTTCCTACTCTTCTATATCCCCTTTCCATCCCTTTCATGAAGCCAATAAGGTATCCAGCTTGCTGGGCATCCATTGATTTGTCTTTATTATCTGCTATATACTTTTTCTTTGAATTATGCAGTGACAGCCTGTCCCTGCCAGTGACAGCTTATGCTACCTGCCACAAACGTTTTTTTATGTGTTTCATACAATGAGGCCTAAGGTTGCTTACCTTACCCTTCTTCTTATGTTCTCAGCTACACCAATCTGATTTGCTTATGATGTTTCCCTTCTTTCTGATGATTGGAGCAGTATGTCCCAGCTTGGTTATTCATGTCTACATTTTGCACTGCTGTATAATCTCTGTTTGTGGCTTAAGCAATCCATTGCTCTGAAACATACCTCTGTGGATCATAGCCTTCATTTTATGTTTTGCTGACTATTTGGTAAAAGCCAAAACATTATTTATTATTATTATTATTATTATTATTATTATTATTATTATTATTATTATTATTATTATTAATTGCTGCACTAGCAAGCTACATATGCCGCAACTATATATCTTATGTGTAGTTTTCAGCACATTTAACAATGGAGGAAAAATATGGGATCATAAAGCTCTAAAATCACGTATAACTTAGTGATTTGGCTCAGAATAACAGCTGAGGAGTGGAAACTGCATTGAATTTTGATAAATGATGAATTAAATAAAAATTATAAAAGAAAGGAAAAACATGCTATTACATGTATTATTAATCTGCAAGACACATAGTCCTCATACTAGAAAAGAGAAATACAATGAACTAAAAATAAATATCTGGAGGTTAATACAGGAACAGAAACAGTTTCATAGAATAAAGCTAAAGATAAATTGCACAACTCAAAAAAGACTTATAGAATCTAAATAATTTCAAGTAACATTATAGAAAAGTCAAAGAAAGGGAAATAAATTATAAGGTTGGGCTAATAAGAGACATAATAGAATAGAATCATAGCTAATTCAAGACATTATATAAACAACAGAACAGTACAGTAGGCAAATGGACTGGGGAACTGAAAGAAAAAAGAAATACAGTCAGTTAAAAAAAAAAAAGAGGCTAATTGGGGATTGACAATTGCCTCATCCATGATCGTGGGCAAGCCAGTACTGTTTACATTGTGTGCACAACTAGCCTCAGTGCTAAGCATTTGGTCAAGCCATTGTGTGAGATGAGCAGCTCCTTTTAACATCCACAGTACAACCCCATGGCACACATTGTGTTAGAGTACCTTGTGGTCAGTTAAAAGTATGAGCAGCTCAGGTAAACACAGAATGTGCAACTATAGCAACTGCAGAAATGGACAGAAGAGTATAAAGGGAATTGCCCACCAAAGTAGGGTTGCAATACACAATGGAGAAGGTGGTATGATAATATTTAAATGTAGAATAATGTTCAACTTAGATATGATAAGTAGGATACAGTAAAGTGTCATGATGTACCAACCTGTCCTATGCCTGACAACATCAAAGTTTTATCAGTGGACCGGTACTACAATGTGAATGTCATTAATAAATAACAATATGAAGCCATGAAGAAAGCTGACCCATCAATTCAGTACACTTGCATTATATCTTCAGTTCTTTAACAAGGTAAGCCACAACAGCATCAGACCGAGGGTGTCATAAAACACATCTTTCATTGAAATGTTAGGGACATGAATTCATGCCTTTCCTAGTGGTACTCTTTCTATCAGTGAACTAGCAAGGTGAGCCACAGAAACACTCAAACTGAGAGGGTCATAAAACATACATTTGCAGCTTGAGAGCAAGAAAAGAAAGATATGCGTCAAGGAACTTGAGCCCATTCCTTTTCTGGTCATATTCAGTCTACTAGTGCATTAGCCAGAGAAGCACTCACACTAATGATGTCATAAAATACACATTTATTTGGGAATGTAATATGTTTACAGACTGCAAACCAAACATTGTAAAACAGTAACTAACCATAAGAGATTTAAAGCTCTCCACCCATTGCAGTTACACTGTAAAAATAATTTTATTATTTTATGAGTACACCATGCCATACAAGCAGTTAAACTAAAGGCAGTCAGATGTGCTTGATGCTGTGCATTAGCACTCAGCTCATCTGTGCAATCAATGGCAACAGAAGTAGAACATGACATGGATCAGACTTCATTTTTGCCATAGGATAACAAGTGGCATTCCTCACTGGTTATGTATGTGCATTGATGTTGCTGTCTGTAATTTGCTACTCAACATATGACCACAGAAAGATGACTTGGTTTTATAAGCCCATTTGTGGTATGTGTGTGCAGTGTGTGTGTGTGTGTGTGTGTGTGTGTGTGTGTGTGTGTGTGTGTGCTTTTTTTGGGGGGGGCATATAGGACAAAGATGAAAATGGGAATCAAGAAGAGTGTTGAACACAAGGTGAGCAAATAAGGAATGAGCAGGATAGAGGTAGGATAGAAGCATACATCTCAACGTCTTATCTCACTAATCCTGGACAAATGCAAAAAATAGTTGGAAAAGTTAATTACTTCAATTCTCAATGATTTGTCATAAAATTATACATTTAAAAGGAACATATTAAACAATAAATAGTGATGGCTGGTGACTTCAAATCAAAGGGGAGCTGGAGAAAGCAAATGAAGGGGTGGAGTGATAAATTCATCCACAGACTACCTAATTACCCACTCATTATAGCCACATTGATGACTATGTGCACCTAAGATATCTGACTGCAACCAATAAGGCCATCTTTAGGTGAAATGTAGCACTAGACATAGGATCATGGGAGATTATTAGGCTATTGACCCAGAAGTAATTTCAAGTCTAGCCATTTCTCCCCAATGTAATACCACAGAAATGCTAGCCAATACCCAAGATTGAATTTAGTAATGACTCCCATGTCCAGGAGAATTGTGGGCACTATCTCCAGTAAGACTTTACAGTGCACCATTCACTTGTCCAGGTTCCTCTTGAACAGTTTCATAGACATGCTCTGTTTTACTTGAATTAGTAGCCTATTCCAAAGATGCAGCAGTCACTGGGAGAAAAATCTGTTCCTCTAGAATTTCCTATTTAAGTCACAGGCCATATTTAGGTCCCTGGAATGGGAAACTCTAGTCCCATTTGATTTATAGATATGCAGTAAGTTCATTAGGTTTGGGTCTGAGATTGCTCTATATGCCAGACATAAGTCTCCACTAAGAAGTCTATATGATACAGAGTATAGTGACAGGGACTTTAGTCAGTCTGCTGTGTGTGTAATGCACATGCTGTAGTCTGTTGATCTTCTTTGTTAGAAACCTCTGCAGTCTTTCCAATTGCTGTAGATAATTTATACAGTATATGCCGAACAGGGTGAACATAGGATTCATGTCCTCCTCATTGCTCAGTGGTCCCTCCTGCACCTCCCCCATGCCCCACTTCCATTACTGGTCCCTCCTGCACTTCCCCATGCCCATCTTCCATTACTGGTCCCTCCTGCACCTCTCTCATGCCCCACTTCCATTTCTAGCCATCATGGCCCTATACAATCCAGACAGATTACTTTGTTCTTCCTTTTTTTTTTGTAACTTTGTCTTACTTTTTAACTTTTCTTCCATCTTTTTAACACATCCTAACTTGCCAAAACTCTGCTGTAATAAGTGTGGATGAAGTAATTGGATTAAACTGGGGGTCTGGGGTCAGTAGGCCCTCAGAAGTCATAAAGTTCTAGATTCTTTGAGGTGTCATGCTAAGAGTTTTTTAACAACCTTTTGATTCACTGATATCCTGCATGAAAACCATGAGTAAGGGAAAAATTCAGTATAATTTATTCTTTCAAGGAAAAATAAGTTATGTCTAAAGCTTAATTTTCAAAGCTAACAAAATAGTAGTTCCCAATAAATTGTGATAACAAGTATTGTAAAGCTATATAAATCCTATATGGAAGATGGAAGAGGTGCCCAAGTATCAGTTTGCCTACTCCAATACAAGATAGTTACCTTCTATGTACCCCTCTAATGTTAGTCTGAGATGAAGGCAAAAGCACAAATTGCCACTGACATGCAATATATAGCTGAGAGCCCAGGGGAGGAAAGTAGAACACCTGGAAAAAAAACAGAGAGAGAGGAAGTATATGCAGGCCATGTGAAGAAGGAATCTCAGGCAAAAATTGATCCGTAGAACCAAGCCTTATGATCAGGACATTTTACTCATTGTGCTACTGCGCTAATGATTAGTTGCTTTCACACAAACACACCCTGCCAAGAACAGTACAGACAGCCACTTAATGTGCACAATGCTAACATTTGTTAGGGAAAGTTTAAAAAATATGGCCAACTTATTTCTTTAGCTACTCTCTAATTCCCCCCTTTTCATAGTTATGTTCATCATAGACAACCCCTAAGACCATCAATTAAAGTAAATTTATTAACAGTGCTCAACATGGACTTCTGACTGTGTTAAACAAAAAAAAAGAGAGTGGCACAGTGAAGTATTCCAGCTGGCTTCATATAAATGCATACTAGTTCTGCAAAGCCAGAGCAATGGTTCCTTAAACTGATCAAATGTCAGTGATGTCAGGCACTTGTATTCACCAACAACAGCCTATGTACCCAGTGGTTAAAGCCAAATGTATTTACCTTTTATTCCTCAGAACCTCAGATATGAGATTGTAATACAATTAAAAATAAAATAGCAATTGGCAGCAATCATTTATTTTAACCCAGCTACAGACACACACACACACACACACACACACACACACACACACACACACACACACACACACACACACACACACACACACACACACACACACACACACACATATCAATTATAGTGGCTTATATGAATGTGACTGACACCTCAGAAGTTTGACTGCAATCAAATGAATGAATAAATACATAAATAACTGCCATAATGGAATATATCTTCTCACTTTACTTCTGTCAAAATACAATGTAACACCCCCTGTCCATACCTCTTAATTTAAGAATCAGTCAGAAGGAGATAAATAAATAAATAATGTGGCCAAAGGACCAAAATCAGAGTTAGATATTGGCATTATACAAGTAAAATATTACCAGAATAACAGGCTTTGCATTAGAAAATATTAAGTCTGCAACTGAAACATCTGCCATTATTTAGTGACTAAATCCTCAATGATTTTGCTAGAAAAAATATACATTACGGGGAACAGACCAAAGATAAGGCAAAACCAGAGATTTTGCAATAAAAGAAAAAAGTAAATGATGAAAATACAATTTTTTTAATTTTTTTTTGTTTTGTTATATATTTTTGCTGGAGGGACTGCAGCCTAGCAGCTAGTACCATAAGCTTCCCCTGGTTGGTTAGAGGGAGGTTAGATAGCAAGGAAAGACAGGTATGACTGACAGGGTGTGGGGTTACATAATGAGGGTGGGGGGACACAATGCTGAATAAACCGCAGACAAACAAAGGGAAGACAGTGTTGATGGAAGCACTGTACAGCATACAGGGGTGAATATAAAGAGGAAAGAGAAGAACGTCAGATTTGAGATTCCTTATCCCCTTGGAACTGTCACCACTGGTTGCCTCAGAAGGTGAAGTAAGCACTGGTTATGGTCTAGATTCAATAAGATGCTGGGATGTGTTCTCTGTGTGGCTGATGCATACACTCAACCTGTTATCTCCCCCACAAGTGCTGCCATCTCCTGAAGAGTGACAGAGGTTTCACTTCCATTTGCTCTCCTACCAGGCCACTGGGGGGGTACCACTGTTCCACCCTCCATTTTCTTTTAATAAAAAAAATACATTTTTAAGGAAATTCTTCTTTAAGAATGCCCTTTACATCCAGTCACACAGATGCTTCTGCATCTGTGCAACCGATGGTTTATATCTTCATCTTCCGCACCCGCATGAAATTTGAATTCTAGAAAGACATTTGGTCTGTGGATGAAGGTACAAGTGAGAGGTTGGTGTGTGCATATGTGTTTAAGGGGTGTGTGTGTGTGTGTGTGTGTGTGTGTGTGTGTGTGTGTGTGTGTGTGTGTGTGTGTGTGTGTGTGTGTGTGTGTAAGTAAGAGGTGGGTAGGAGTGTGTGTAAGGGGGGGATCATACCTCACAATTATTCATATTTTTGCTTCATATTTTTGGTTTGTTTCTCATAAAATTTAATTTCTTAAGGCAAATCTGAAGTCAGAAAATAATGGCAGACATTTGAATTTTAGATTTCATATCCTCAGAAAATGCATACTAATGGAAACCTTGTTGTTCTTTCCACTTTCGAAGGAGGTAGGGGGATGTGTGTGTGTGTGTGTGTGTGTGTGTGTGTGTGTGTGTGTGTGTGTGTGTGTGTGTGTGTGTGTGTGTGTGTGTGTGTGTCACATACCTCCCAACTGTACAGATTTTCAAGGTATGTCCAGATTTGGTCTGTTCCTCATAAAAATTCTGTTTTTTGACAAATCACTGGGATGAGCTAAGGATTAAAATTACTAAATAATGACATTTATTTGTGTTTCAGACTTTATATCCTTTAGAAAATGCATTCTAACACAAATCTTGTTATTCTAGCAACTTTCTAAATGTATCTCTAGTTTTGGGCCTTTGTTCCCAACATTATAACAGGCTTTGTCCATATTTCATGTACAAAGAGATTAAGAGGTATGGTGTGTGTGTGTGTGTGTGTGTGTGTGTGTGTGTGTGTGTGTGTGTGTGTGTGTGTGTGTGTGTGTGTGTGTTTATAAGAGGGAAGTAGCATACCCCTTACCCTCAGCTGTCCAGGAGTTTGCAGAATGTCAGATTTTTGCACCATATTCCTCCTAAAAAGGATTAAAGTTGCTAAATAATAACAGACATTTGAGTTTTAGATGTCATATCCCTTAGAAAAATGCATACTAACACAAATCCTGTTATTCTAGCAATTTTCTAAGTTTATGAGAGCAATATTTATAACCTGTCCCTATTTACTTTAGACTTTTTCTAGATTTCTTGTACTAACAAGTTGCATATGTGTGTGTGTGTGTGTGTGTGTGTGTGTGTGTGTGTGTGTGTGTGTGTGTGTGTGTGTGTGTGTGTGTGTGTGAGAGACAGACAGTGAAATGTCCTAGTTAGAGTTAGCAGGTGGAATTTATTTTCAAGTACATTTTCAAGGAATTTTGAGCTTCAAGGGTAGTGATGTTTACTGCTGCTCATGCTAAGTCTGCTTAAAACGTGCAACTGTTTTGTTTAGAAAATGGGATCACTGCTGTGGTATAGAATTTTAAAGCAGTGTTAGTAGCACACTTGCATCTTGATGTAGCGGGCTATAGGTTCTACTCCCACAACATGTATATGTGTATTTAAAGGGGTGGGGTGCTACAGTCCTGAGTATATCCTCCTTTGGATGAGATGCCTAGTAACAATGAACCTGTTTTTCAGCTTGCCACCCGTTCCCTATTGCGAAATATCAGCTTGCCATTTTTTGTACTGTAACATAGACGATTTATTCTTTAAGGGCAGCAGACACTGAATTTGTAGATGAAACACCGAAATATAGTTGTTTTCCAGCAACAACCTTTTCATTAGTGTCAGATCTCTTTAATGTGGAATTATTCAGATGGCATTTACTTCTGCAGAGATGTGCATATTGACTGATATTGGTGGATTGTAGTGACAGAAGTTTGAGTGGCCTTTTATGGTTGAAATCCTCTGAACTGGGCAGTTTGTCATTATTGGTTCATATGTTTTATTTCATTGCTTACTAGAAAATGTTCAAAACTATAAATTTAAAATGCGCTCTAACAAGTGGTGCTGTATTATACAAGGGATATAACTCAATTATTATATATTATAATTAATACAGTCAGGAAGGTGAATCAATGAACTTTTGCATGGTCCTAAAAATGTGTGCAAGGGGCCTATGATTTGAAAACAGCCCAAAGGTAAACTTAACCTGCCACTGGCCAGATGCATTTTCTTTGAATGAGGGTTTCAATGAATGTGAGTTTCAAAGGTAGAGAAGTTTTAATGCTAAGTCTGTTTTCATTGTAAGACTATTGCTTTGTTTAGCAAACATCTATCAGTGTCTGTGCTATAAAATTTGAAATAAAAGTTTTAAATTAAATCCAAATATCTGTAATCATTGTAGAAGTAAAGCATGAAACAATATGCACAGTGAGAGTTTTAAACAGTGTTTATGGCAACTGGGGAGAAATAGCCAAGTAATGGGACACTGGAATGGCTGTGGGGGGGCTGAGGGGGGCTAGGTTTACCCCCCCTGCAAAACGTCCTGCAGGTTCCCTGACAGGAGATGTGGAGGTAACTATGGCTGACTGAGACCCAAATATACTGGCTGCCTCTGATGGTGGTAGAGGTACTACTGCCACCTGTGGGGGTTGGCAGTTCTTGCCAGTGGGATAGGTGCAGATTGCTGTGCTGCTGCATATAATAGTAACAGAAATGGATAGAAACAAAAAAAGAAAACCAAATAAACGTATTAAGGAGATGGATAGTAACAAATAAGGTGTGAGAAGAGAAATACAAACAATGGAAATTGCATAATTAGCTATGTTGATACTAATACATTTAAGCATTATAACCTTTTAATAACAGGAATGTTATCAGCCTGTTTGTCTTACCATAACATATGGAGGGAGGCCTATGGCAAAAGCCTTACTTACATACAGTTTAAATTAACAAGAGCATCAGGAGCTATTTGTCAATACACCACATTTGTACTTATGGTTAGTGAGACGATTTCAGTTTTGACAAAAATAAAAATATACACATGCAAAATAAACACCCCTAATTACAATAAATATGTTCTTTACAGGAGATATACAAGGGAAAGAGACATTTATTGTATTTGCAAAATATCCAGCAAACCACTATTGATCTTACAAATATGGACAATGTAGTGGTGCACTAAAAAAACCCACGGTGGTGGTGCTGCGGTAGCGTTGTTGCCTCACAGTAAGACACTGTCCTGTTCGATTCTCAGCTAGAGCGTCTTCTGCATGGAGACATGCGTGAATGGGCGTACCTTTGTTGAAGGCTGTGCATCAGGGCTGGTAACTAGGCTTGTAAAAATCAACTACCAATCATTAGTGGACTGAGTACCGCTGTGACGACCCCTAACCGGGAAAAGCCGAAAGACACAACAACAAGTGGTGCACTAAAAATAAATATAGTTTTCCATGACGACAGAACCTGCTTTGTTTGGGGGTGGGGATGAACCTAACAATTTCAGAGAATATAGACTTAACATCATGATCCACTTGCCCACCCATACAGAGGACGGCATGCATAACTGCACTGCTAACATTTACAGACATACTACTGGCTCTGATCTATGCCAAAACTGAGAAATGTGGTACCGCTGTATAAAGGTCGCAGATTATTATTTTAATGCTTACAACCATTAATATCAAAGCAGTCAATTTTTTATGATAGCATATGTGTACTCACCCCAGCACTCTCTTACCAACTACAGTCTGCTCCTGGAATCTGTCAATTTCTTTCAATATCTACAGCGGCTTGAGATATAAAAAAGGAAAATGAAAAATTGGATAGTGGCATGCAGTGGCAAGTTATTTCAGTATTTAAAAGATATTACTTACAATGCTGAAGTGCTGACTGCACCTTAACTTCATAATATGACTGACAAAGGAGGTCAGGCTTGCATCAACTCATGTCATTGTAGTCATGAAGGCAATGATCCTACATTTGTGGGAGACCAGTAGCATGGGTAACCACCTTGGCCCAACTATTCAAGGCATCAACATTATACTGAGATCGATTGTGGCCCTCCTGCAGGAGTTTCTGTCACTTTTGCTTATCGACGATGTTAGGAAAAGTTTTGGACTCCTTCTGACACCAGCTCTGTGTTCTAAAAAGAGCACTACCATCACCTTCTCCAGCCTTAATATTTTACGGTGAAAGATCTCAGGAAAAATGGCAGAGAAATATCACCCAAAGCAGTTCTTGAGTGTTCCATCCTCAGCACAATGATAAGCCTTGACAAGCATCATATTTGCATGATGGATGACAGACTGATGTCATGTAGGTACTGTATTATTAAAGACATAACAGTCCTCCATCGCGTTGTATGCTGTTGAGAATACATGCTCTACATTGACTCTAAATAAAGATGGTTAAATACAGAATGACAATTCCCACACTCCTAAAATAATAGGCTGAGTTTGCATGCATGGACTTGCCTGTGGGTGCTAAGGCATGAGTATGGCATTATGTAGAAATCTCCATGGTGTTTACAAGGTTTGTTCATTGGACAAACTGAGTTATTCAAAAACAATAATGAGATGAGCTTGAATTAGCATGATCATCATTATCCCCAGAGGGATGAATTTACACAATGACAGGCAGAGACTAGCAATGCACTAAGGAAAAAGCTTTAGAGTACAGACTTCTAGTCAGGGCTTTGATTTATCCAGTACACATCATGACAGAGCCAGTTCCCTTCCTTCAATGTGCAACATTTTATATCTGTACCCTGCCCTTTGTATTTTCTTAGTTGGTTTGCGCATTGGTATGCATAGTTTGGTGATAGTTTTCAACACACTGAAGTATTTTTGTGATGCGGATGTCGGTGTTGTGAGCTGTAAGTCTTCTGTAGTGGACCTATATAGATATATATATATATATATATATATATATATATATATATATATATATATATATATATATATATATATATATATATATATATATATATATATATATATATATATATATATGGGTCTACTTCACTTTACCGATTAACATATAACTGAAACCGATGACATAATTGAATATTCAGAACGACAGTTTACAAAATCGAAATTTACAAGATTGAAATAAATATATTCCATGCATTACTTTGTTAGATGCATAAATAAACAATCTCCCTTCATCACATTTGAAGGTGTGAAATGGAAAATTCACAATAAATACATGTCTGTCCCTTTAAACTACATTGAGATTCATGGCAAGCTCTGTGGCACTTATTGAGCACTTTCCAACTGGTAGTTATTTTGGAAATATAATGAAGGTGTTGTTCGGTTTGTATTTACAAGAGTGTATAGGGTGTTGGGAGTGGTGTGTAACAAACGCAGCTGTTTTTCAGTAATGTAAGCTTTGCTTTTATAAACTGTCATTGTTCTGAATGTTCAATAATGTCTTGATATATGTTAATTTGGTAAAGTGAAGTAGACTCATATATATGTATATATATATATATATATATATATATATATATATATATATATATATATATATATATATATATATATATATATATATATATATATCCACACACACACACACACACACACACACACACACACACATATATATATATATATATATATGTATAAATACATATATATATATATATATATGTATATATATAGATAGATACATATATATATATATATAGATATATATATATATATATATAGATATATAGATAGATGTATATATATAGATATATATAGATATATATATATGCATATAGATATGTGTCTGTAGATATATACATACTGGGCAAAGCAACTGCATGGACAGCCTCCTGCGGACACACATTACCAATGGGTGAAGTAACCACAAGCATATCTTTGAAGCAGTCACTAAAGCCATAGATGAGGGCAAGGTGGTTCACGCAGCCTATCTAGATCTCGCCAAGGCTTTCAACACCATCCCCCACTTTGGAATTATAGACAAACTCACTAAACTAGGTATAAATCCCTATGTCACAAGATGGGTTGCCAACTGGCTCACTGACAGAACCCACACTGTGAAAGTAGCAGACTCGAAATGCAACTTCAGACCAGTGACAAGTGGACTACCACAGGGTTCAGTCCTAGGTCCTCTCCTGTTTGGTATCTACTTTTCTGAAGTACAGGCTAACACAGAAGGTCTTTGGCTAACAAAGTTTGCAGATGACTGCAAACTAGGAGCCATAATCAAAACTCCTAACTATGTGGACATCCTACAAAAGGGCCTCACTGAGTCAGATGCCTGGTGTCAAAGCCATGGCATCAAGCTCAATGCCAAAAAGTGCATTGTCATCCCTTTTAGTAAAAATTCTGTACCCATGAACTACCACATAGGTGGTAGTCTACTTAACTTGGAAAGTGTGATAAGAGACCTTGGGATACAGGTGGACAGTAGTCTCTCCTTTGATAATCACATTGCCACAGTAGTCAGGAAATCTTTCTACGTGGCACACCACATCACAAAAGGTTTTTCATCCAGGAAAAAAAGTGGTCATTGTTCCCCTCTACTTATCACTCATTAGACCCATTATAGAGTACAACGCCCCTTTTGGTATGTGCCTCACAAGACATCTACAACAACTGGAAGGGCCACAGAAATACCTCACAAAGAGGATTACCGGCCTCAAACAGATGCCCTACGCAGACCTTCTCAAAAAACTCCAGCTTTACTCTGTCACATATCACCTGCTCAGAGGCGATCTCTGCCTAACATACAAAGCTATGTCAAACCCAGAGCTGTTGGACATGCTCCACATAATGAAATCCCAAGCCCTCCGAGCTACATGCTCTAGGGACCAAAACCTTGTCACCACAATAAACAGAACATGCTGGAGGGATAGATTCCTTTCCCAGAGACTTCCCATACTCTGGAACAAACTACCTATCTATATCAAATAAAGCTCCTCATTAGCACTCTTCAAGAAAAATCTTGATGATTGGATGGGAGATAGGAAATTCACCCCAGGGATCACTTCTGTGGCTCTGCTTGACAGGGGCACAGGAAAATAATTTTCTTGGGTGGCAAAAGCCAGGGTACCATTTGGCTAGGCTTATATAGGCCCTAGGGCAACTTGCCTAGTACCTACCTATGAACCTATGTACTTCATTTGAACATGGTCATTTGGCAAAAGCATCGTTATTTGAATTCTAGAAGACATTTGTTCTGTGGATGAAGGTACAAGTGAGAGGTTGATGTGTGCATATGTGTTTAAGGGGTGTGTGTGTGTACGTATGTGTGTGTGTGTGTGTGTGTGTGTGTGTGTGTGTGTGTGTGTGTGTGTGTGTGTGTGTGTGTGTATGTGTGTGTGTGTAAGTAAGAGGTGGGTAGGAGTGTGTGTAAGGGGGGATCATACCTCACAATTATTCATATTTTTGCTTCATATTTTTGGTTTGTTTCTCATAAAACTGAATTTCTTAAGGCAAATCTGAAGTCAGAAAATAATGGCAGACATTTGAATTTTAGATTTCATATCCTCAGAAAATGCATACTAATGCAAACCTTGTTGTTCTTTCCACTTTCGAAGGAGGTAGGGGGATGTGTGTGTGTGTGTGTGTGTGTGTGTGTGTGTGTGTGTGTGTGTGTGGGTGTGTGTGTGTGTGTGTGTGTGTGTGTGTGTGTGTGTGTGTGTCACATACCTCCCAACTGTACAGATTTTCAAGGTATGTCCAGATTTGGTCTGTTCCTCATAAAAATTCTGTTTTTTTGACAATCACTGGGATGAGCTAAGGATTAAAGTTACTAAATAATGACATTTATTTGTGTTTCAGACTTTATATCCTTTAGAAAATGCATTCTAACACAAATCTTGTTATTCTAGCAACTTTCTAAATGTATCTCTAGTTTTGGGCCTTTGTCCCCAACATTATAACAGGCTTTGTCAATATTTCTTGTACAAAGAGATTAAGAGGTATGGTGTGTATGTGTGTGTGTGTGTGTGTGTGTGTGTGTGTGTGTGTGTGTGTGTGTGTGTGTGTGTGTGTGTGTGTGTGTGTGTGTGTTTGTATAAGAGGGAAGTAGCATACCCCTTACCCTCAGCTGTCCAGGATTTTGCAGAATGTCAGATTTTTGCCCCATATTCCTCCTAAAAAGGATTGAAGTTGCTAAATAATAACAGACATTTGAGTTTTAGATGTCATATCCCTTAGAAAAATGCATACTAACACAAATCTTGTTATTCTAGCAATTTTCTAAGTTCATGAGAGCAATATTTATAATCTGTCCCTATTTACTTTAGACTTTTTCTAGATTTCTTGTACTAACAGGTTGCATGTGTGTGTGTGTGTGTGTGTGTGTGTGTGTGTGTGTGTGTGTGTGTGTGTGTGTGTGTGTGTGTGTGTGTGTGAGAGAGAGAGACAGTGAAATATCCTAGTTAGAGTTAGCAGATGGAATTTATTTTCAAGTGCATTTTCAAGGAATTTTGAGCTTCAAGGGTAGTGATGTTTACTGCTGTTCATGCTAAGTCTCCTTAAAACGTGCAACTGTTTTGTTTAGAAAATGGTATCACTGCTGCGATATAGAATTTTAAACCAGTGTTAGTAACACACTTGCATCTTTATGTAGCGGGCTGTAGGTTCTACTCCCACAACATGTATATGTGTATTTTAAAGGGGTGGGGTGCTACAGTCCTGAGTATATCCTCCTTTGGATGGGATGCCTAGTAACTATGAATGTGTTTTTCAGCTTGTCACCCATTCCCTTTTGCGAAATACCAGCTTGCCATTTTTTGTACTGTAACATAGTCAACTTATTCTTTAAGGGCAGCAGACACTGAATTTGTGGATAAAACACTGAAATACAGTTGTTTTCCAGCAACAACCTCTTCATTAGTTTCAGATCTTTTTAATGTGGAATTATTCAGATGATATTTACTTCTACAGAGATGTGCATATTGACTGATATTGGTGGATTGTAATGACAGAAGTTAGAGTGGCCTTTTATGGTTGAAATCTTCTGAATTGGGCAGTTTGTCATTATTCGTTCATATGTTTTGTTTCATTGCATACTAGAAAATGTTCAAAACTATAAATTTAAAATGCACTCTAACAAGTGGTGCTGTATTATACAAGGGATATAACTCAATTATTATATATTATAATTAATACAATCAGGAAGGTGAATCAATGAATGTTTGCATGGTCCTAAAAATGTGTGCAAGGGACCTATGATTTGAAAACAGCCCAAAGGTAAACTTAACCTGCCACTGGCCAGATTCATTTTCTTTGAATGTGTCTTTCAATGAATGTGAGTTTCAAAGGTAGAGAAGTTTTAATGCTAAGTCTGTTTTCATTGTAACACTATTGCTTTGTTTAGCAAACATCTGTCAGTGTTTGTGCTATAAAATTTGAAATAAAAGTTTTAAGTTAAATCCAAATATCTTTAATCATTGTAGAAGTAAAACATAAAACAGTATGCACACTGAGAGTTTTAAACAGTGTTTATGGCAACTGGAGAGAAATAGCCAAGTAATGGGACACTGGAATGGCTGTGGGGGGGCTGAGGGGGGCTAGGTTTACCCCCCCCCCTGCAAAACGTCCTGCAGGTTCCCTGGCAGGAGGTGTGGAGGTAACTGTGGCTGACTGAGACCCAGATATACTGGCTGCCTCTGATGGTGGTAGAGATACTACTGCTACCTGTGGGGGTTGGCAGTTCTTGCCAGTTGGATAGGTGCAGATTGCTGTGCTGCTGCATATAATAGTAACAGAAATGGATAGAAACAAAAAAAGAAAACCAAATAAATGTATTAAGGAGATGGATAGTAACAAATAAGGTGTGAGAAGAGAAATACAAACAATGGAAATTGCATAATTAGCTATGTTGATACTAATACATTTAAGCATTATAACCTTTTAATAACAGGAATGTTATCAGCCTGTTTGTCTTACCATAACATATGGAGGGAGGCCTATGGCAAAAGCCTTACTTACATACAATTTAAATTAACAAGAGCATCAGGAGCTATTTGTCAATACACCACATTTGTGCTTATGGTTAGTGAGACGATTTCAGTTTTGACAAAAATAAAAATATACACATGCAAAATAAACGCCCCTAATTACAATAAATATGTTCTTTACAGGAGATATACAAGGGAAAGAGACATTTATTGTAGTTGCAAAATATCCAGCAAACCACTATTGATCTTACAAATATGGACAATGTAGTGGTGCACTAAAAAAACCCACGGTGGTGGTGCTGCGGTAGCGTTGTTGCCTCACAGTAAGACACTGTCCTGTTCGATTCTCAGCTAGAGCGTCTTCTGCATGGAGACATGCGTGAATGGGCGTACCTTTGTTGAAGGCTGTGCATCAGGGCTGGTAACTAGGCACGTAAAAATCAACTACCAATCATTAGTGGACTGAGTTCCGCTGTGGTGACCCCTAACCAGGAAAAGCTGAAAGACACAACAACAAGTGGTGCACTAAAAATAAATATAGTTTTCCATGATGACAGAACCTGCTTTGTTTGGGGGTGGGGATGAACCTAACAATTTCAGAGAATATAGACTTAACATCATGATCCACTTGCCCACCCATACAGAAGAAGGCATGCATAACTGCACTGCTAACATTTACAGACATACTACTGGCTCTGATCTATGCCAAAACTGAGAAATGTGGTACCGCTGTATAAAGGTCGCAGATTATTATTTTAATGCTTACAACCATTAAAATCAAAACAGTCAATTTTTTATGATAGCATATGTGTACTCACCCCAGCACTCTCTTACCAACTACAGTCTGCTCCTGGAATCTGTCAATTTCTTTCAATATCTACAGCGGCTTGAGATATAAAAAGGGAAAATGAAAAATTGGATAGTGGCATGCAGTGGCAAGTTATTTAGGTATTTAAAAGATATCACTTACAATGCTGAAGTGCTGACTGCACCTTAACTTCATAATATGACTGACAAAGGAGGTCAGGCTTGCATCAACTCATGTCATTGTAGTCATGAAGGCAATGATCCTACATTTGTGGGAGACCAGTAGCATGGGTAACCACCTTGGCCCAACTATTCAAGGCATCAACATTATACTGAGATCGATTGTGGCCCTCCTGCAGGAGTTTCTGTCAGTTTTGCTTATCGACGATGTTAGGAAAAGTTTTGGACTCCTTCTGGCACCAGCTCTGTGCTCTAAAAAGAGCACTACCCTCACCTTCTCCAGCCTTAATATTTTACGGTGAAAGATCTCAGGAAAAATGGCAGAGAAATATCACCCAAAACAGTTCTTGAGTGTTCCATCCTCAGCACAATGATAGGCATTGACAAGCATCATATTTGCATGATGGATGACAGACTGATGTCATGTAGGTACTGTATTATTAAAGACATAACAGTCCTCCATCGCGTTGTATGCTGTTGAGAATACATGCTCTACATTGACTCTAAATAAAGATGGTTAAATACAGAATGACAATTCCCACACTCCTAAAATAATAGGCTGAGTTTGCATGCATGGACCTGCCTGTGGGTGCTCAGGCATGAGCATGGCATTGTGCAGAAATCTCCATGGTGTTTACAAGGTTTGTTCATTGGACAAACTGAGTTATTCAAAAACAATAATGAGATGAGCTTGAATTAGCATGATCATCATTATCCCCAGAGAGATGAGTTTACACAATGACAGGCAGAGACTAGCAATGCACTAAGTAAAAAGCTTTAGAGTACAGACTTCTAGTCAGGGCTTTGATTTATCCAGTACACATCATGACAGAGCCAGTTCCCTTCCTTCAATGTGCAACATTTTATATCTGTACCCTGCCCTTTGTATTTTCTTAGTTGGTTTGCGTATTGGTATGCATAGCTTGGTGATAGTTTTCAACACACTGAAGTATTTTTGCGATGCGGATGTCAGTGTTGTGAGCTGTAAGTCTTCTGTAGTGGACCTATATAGATATATATATCTATATATATATCTATATATATATCTATATATATATATATATATATATATATATATATATATATACATATATATATATATATATATATATATATATATATGGGTCTACTTCACTTTACCGATTAACATATAACTGAAACTGATGACATCATTGAATATTCAGAACGACAGTTTACAAAATCGAAATTTACAAGATTGAAATAAATATATTCCATGCATTACTTTGTTAGATGCATAAATAAACAATCTCTCTTCATCACATTTGAAGGTGTGAAATGGAAAATTCACAATAAATACAGGTCTGTCCCTTTAAACTACATTGAGATTCATGGCAAGCTCTTTGGCACTTATTGAGCACTTTCCAACTGGTAGTTATTTTGGAAATATAATGAAGGTGTTGTTCGGTTTGTATTTACAAGGGTGTATAGGGTGTTGGGAGTGGTGTATAACATCCGCAGCTGTTTTTCACTAATGTAAGCTTTGCTTTTATAAACTGTCATTGTTCTGAATGTTCAATGATGTCTTGATATATGTCAATTTGGTAAAGTGAAGTAGACTCATATATATCTATATAAATATATATATATATATATATATATATATATATATATATATATATATATATATATATATATATATATATATATATATATATATCACACACACACACACACACACACACACACACACATATATATATATATATATATGTGTATAAATATATATATATATATATATATATATATATATATATATATATATATATATATATATATATATATATATATATATATATATATATATATATAGATATATAGATAGATGTATATATATATATATATATATATATATATATATATATATGTGTGTGTGTGTGTAGATATATACATACTGGGCAAAGCAGCTGCATGGACAGCCTCCTGCAGACACACATTACCAATGGGTGAAGTAACCACAAGCATATCTTTGAAGCAGTCACTAAAGCCATAGATGAGGGCAAGGTGGTTCACACAGCCTATCTAGATCTCGCCAAGGCTTTCAACACGATCCCCCACTTTGGAATTATAGACAAACTCACTAAACTAGGTATAAATCCCTATGTCACAAGATGGGTTGCCAACTGACTCACTGACAGAACCCACACTGTGAAAGTAGCAGACTCGAAATGCAACTTCAGACCAGTGACAAGTGGACTACCACAGGGTTCAGTCCTAGGTCCTCTCCTGTTTGGTATCTACTTTTCTGAAGTACAGGCTAACACAGAAGGTCTTTGGATAACAAAGTTTGCAGATGACTGCAAACTAGGAGCCATAATCAAAACTCCTAACTACGTGGACATCCTACAAAAGGGCCTCACTGAGTCAGATGCCTGGTGTCAAAGCCATGGCCTCAAGCTCAATGCCAAAAAGTGCATTGTCATCCCTTTTGGTAAAAATTCTGTACCCATGAACTACCACATAGGTGGTAGTCTACTTAACATGGAAAGTGTGATAAGAGACCTTGGGATACAGGTAGACAGTAGTCTCTCCTTTGATAATCACATTGCCACAGTAGTCAGGAAATCCTTCTACGTGGCACACCACATCACAAAAGGTTTTTCAACCAGGAAAAATGTGGTCATTGTTCCCCTCTACTTATCACTCATTAGACCCATTATAGAGTACAACGCCTCTTTTGGTATGTGCCTCACAAGACATCTACAACAACTGGAAGGGCCACAGAAATACCTCACAAAGAGGATTACCGGCCTCAAACAGATGCCCTACGCAGACCTTCTCAAAAACCTCCAGCTTTACTCTGTCACATATCACCTGCTCAGAGGCGATCTCTGCCTAACATACAAAGCTATGTCAAACCCAGAGCTGTTGGACATGCTCCACATAATGAAATCCCAAGCCCTCCGAGCTACCTGCTCTAGGGACCAAAACCTTGTCACCACAATAAACAGAACATGCTGGAGGGATAGATTCCTTTCCCAGAGACTTCCCATACTCTGGAACAAACTACCTATCTATATCAAATAAAGCTCCTCATTAGCACTTTTCAAGAAAAATCTTGATGATTGGATGGGAGATAAGAAATTCACCCCAGGGATCACTTCTGTGGCTCTGCTTGACAGGGGCACAGGAAAATAATTTTCTTGGGTGGCAAAAGCCAGGGTACCATTTGGCTAGGCTTATATAGGCCCTAGGGCCATTAGCCTAGTACCTACCTATGAACCTATGAACCTATGTACTTCATTTGAACATGGTCATTTAACCAGTTTCAAATCTCAGGTAAGGGCAGCATCGTTATGTAGAATTTATACATTTCTGAAATGCTCTGCCATCTTTTTTGCCTCATTATTAAAAGCAGAGCTTCATTGCACAGTCACTGGCATATAAGAAGGATGGTCACATTGTTTGCCTAGCCCTGTTCTATAGCTGGGTTTTCATAACTGCACCCACTCTGCATAGGCCAGTCATTGCACAAACTGGCTTAGCATGATGTGGCAAAGTTTTCTGAGTCCAGAAGAAAAAGTAGCTTAACTGCTGCAGAGCTGAGCTATTATTCCCAGGGCTGGGTATAGTACCAGGAGAGATTTAGCTGCAGAAAGACACATACGAACCAAAATTAAAAAGGCAAGTCATGAAGTGAATTACTAAACTAAGAACTTTGTTTCTATAAGAATGATATAAAGGGAATGAAACATATAGGAATTATATTGAATAACCAAACCTGGAAAAGTAAAAAGAAAGGCATCAAGGTAAGAACATCCAAAAATGAGTCAAGTGTGAACCATTTAAGAAATGTAAAGTTATTCAGTTAATGGCAAGATGCAAGCCAGACGGAAAGACACTTTTACAGAAAAAAAAACAGAACAAAATGTGCTTTGCTGAAGTTCCGAATCTAGCATAACAAAAAAATTAATGCAACAAAGTAGTATGTTACTGTTCTGAAGAAATTTCTCTGAAGACAACTCTGTGAACTATAACCAGATACAATTACAAAATGAAAGTACACTAACTGATAAAAGAAAGTGAAAAAATCAACTGCAGGAAATTTGAGTAAATGACATAGACTGTGAAGGATTTATATTCTTTCCATTGACTGCTTGAATGGATCTGAGGGGAGGGGTCCATGATACTCAACACACATTGTTTGACCATACAGTAATAGAAGACAACCACAAATTCCTGGATAACATAGATCATCTGTTGGAGTGCCAGGGCTGTTCTCTGTGTGTATAATTTGAAGCAACTGCCAATGGATAAAATTCCCAAGGCTGACTCAACTCTCACTCTTCAGCACCATGCCTTAACAGCCAGGGTTCTTCCAGCAAACCCTTCCTCAACAAACAAGAAAAACAAAATAATACTTACAGTTTTGAATATATATCCTTACAATGTTCGTTTTCTATGTTTTGCATTCTCTAATGCCCTAGAATAAGACCATCTTCTGTTTTATGACTAATAATTTGTATAAAGATTTCTATTTTATAAGAACAAATAAATAATGCTCATTTTGTCTTCTTTTACTGATAATTGCATTGTAATATATTTTTATATTTTGTTAATGACATGAAAAAACATTTAAAAACAGGAAAATGGTTTAGTTAAGAATGGAAGAATGCAAGAAAGTGTAATTCTTCCTCCAAAGAATGACATAATGGGAGGTCCTTCCCCCATGTTGTCCTGTGCTTATAGTGTTGTAATACAAATACCTGGTATGGGAATGAAAAATCACAACCTTCTATTATCTCTGAAGCTAAAGATGGATACACAACCTGCTGTGTTGCTAACAAATCTAGTCGGAATACAGAAATTGCCACTATTCAACATTTTAACTGAATTTTGAAAGGTTCTTTCCAATGAACGTTTTTACCTTTAGACATCCCATGAATATAAATGTAGACATCTGGGAAGGAAAAGCTTAATAAAGAGTACAAATTTTATGGGAATGTCACATATTGTCACAGCTATACACACTACCTCTTAGAAACTGTCACAAAGTTTGCAACTAAAATCCATAATATGGCCATAATTAGGTAATTATCTGCAGATCCATTCAACTAAGTGATTTGCTTTTATACAAAAGTTGCCTTCATATCACTTCTCATAAGCACTGCCTATTTAAAAATAAAAATGTTTACATAGCCTTCCACACGTTTAGACCAGCTATTTCACAAGCAGGGACTAAAGGTGGAGGTGTCTCTATTTACATCAAAAATAAATATACTTCAAGGCTGGTCAAACAGAACAATGCACTTGAGCTGCTCCATGTTCAAATCACCATAGGTAAAATCCAGTACCACTTCCTTGCAAGCTATAGGTCCCTCTCTGTTACCCAGGAAACCCATACCATGTATTTAAACTTATTAGAAACACTAACCATCCAACCCAATACCATATTAATGTGTGACTTTAATTACCCTCTCTTAACTGGGAATCCTATATGACACCAAATGTACATGCACAGAGATTCCTAGATTTTGTAAATACAAAATCTCTGAACCAGATAGTCAATACAGCAACCAGGGGTGCAAACATACTGGATCTGGTCCTCACTAATATGGGAGAATGCTGCACACCCCTACTGTAATGTCTTCTCTGGTAAGGTCAGACCACAAAATGGTCCCCTTTGAATTAAAAATAAAACCTGAACCCCCAGCTCAATCGGGAATATTCAATAATTATTCTAAGGCTAACCTCCTGCTATTAAGTGAGAACCTGGCAACATTTCAGGCCCCTATAAACCCTGAGAACACTTCTGCCTATGCAAAACTGTTCACAGAAACCCTGTACAAGCATATTAATAACTGCATAGAGGCAGATGTACCCATCAAGAAGTATAGAACTAACTCAAAAAACAAGCCACCCTGGTGGAATCACAAAATCAATCAGATGTAGAACAGCAGGAAGAAAATCATGGCAAAAAATAGGAGGTGCAGCACCCAGAAGGATAAAAGCACTCTCATCAAACTAAACAAACAAATCAGAGGACAAATAAAGTCTACCAAAGCCAAATATGAGGTAAATTTGGCATCCCAGGCCAAGGAAAACAACCACAAATCATTCTTCTTTAGCTATAGGGTGGGAGGATGGCATAATGGATAAGGTGTTTACCTTGGAGACACAAGGTGCAGGGTTTGATTCTCACATAGGGTAATTGGCTAGGCTTAAAATGGCCCATAAGGGCAGTTAGCCTAGTACTAACCTATGAACCTATGTCCACAACCTCAAAGGCAATGCACAATTGTTTGCAGAGCTCATTGTAAATGGATCCACGTATACTGAGCCAGAATATATAGCAAACCTCCTGGCTGATAAATTCAGGTCCAACTTTACTCACCTCTCCCCCTCCACCTTCCCTCTGGAAATATCTATAACTACCCCCTACTATCACTAGAGAACAGGTCCTTAATGCTCTCTCTAAGACCAAGAACACTGCATCAATGGGCCCAGACAATATCCCAGGATGCCTTTTAAATAGCATGAAACATGACCTATCATGGCCTCTGGAATTATTATTTAACTGTAGCCTCCAAGCAGGCTTTGTGCCTCATGAATGGAGAAAGGCAACAGTCATCCCACTGCACAAAGGTGGGCCATCTACAGACCCTGGAAACTACAGACCCATAAGTCTCACTAGTCTTATATGTAAAGCCATGTAAAGAATTATCAAGGAGATGATCAATAGAGATATAGTAAACCTCCAGACACTGGACCCAATTCAGTTTGGTTTTGTCAAGGGCAGATTGTGCCCACTCAACCTGGTGGACTTCTTTCTGAAGGTGACCAGAGCAATGGATGAAGGTAAAATCGTTCATACTGCCTACCTTGACATGACCAAGGCATTTGACACAATACCAAACGAAAACAGTCCTTGAACCAAATAAGGAATCAGATGCAAAAAACAGAGAATACAGGAAAAGAAAAATAATCTGGCTCCACACAGCAGTGAAAATCAATATGTCGTTTATTATAGTAAGGTAAGCACTTTCTCAGAATAACATCCGCTTCATCAGACCAACAAAGATAGAATAACAGTTGCATTTTTAAACACTAAAACATCCAATCAAAAATCAGATAAAATGTGCATCTTAGCTAAAAGCCATGTGATAAAATACATCTGTAGAATATATAGATCTTTAAAAAATTTAATAAAAACAGACTAAATGAACAATATTAAAATGGTAACAAATACAATAGTAAAAAATAATAAAAGATGGACTATTGAAATATATATGATAAAAATTAAAAGAGAAATCAATGCTTTAATGGCCATGCTTTAAGGAAGGGTTTCAGGGAAACTCTGTTGTTTAAACCAGGAGGTTTATCAGCTCGAAAGCACAAAATCCATTTCTGCTCACTAGATTCTGTTCTATTATTTATGTCACCTCCTCTCTTGGTACAATGCAGAATCTCTAGTACCATAAAGCTAAATTTATGTTCTTTACCCTCTGTAGCTACATGTAGTGATAGTGCACTGGTTTCTTTAACATTCCTAATATCCCTAAGGTGTTCAAGTACTCTATCCTTAAACACCCCATTTGTTTTCCCTTATGTAAAATGAGAAGCAGGTAGTACAATAGCAAAAATAGACAACATTTTTTGTTCGACAATCTAAATAAAAAGCAGTATCTATCTTAAAACCCAAAGTGGGATGTGGGAAATGATTACCAATGTGTATATGTGTACAGGCCATACAATTCCTACACATATATGTACCAAGTCTATCAGATATTATAGTTGATATAGTATTAAAGGATCGATAACAAAGCTGACTCTTAAGTGATCTATTATTTCTAAAAGCAAAATCTGGTTGTGTGCCAATGACCCCATTCAACTCATGCACAGTAGACAGAATATCCCAGTTCTTTTTAATAATATCACATGCTACATGCACATTACTGGCAAAAGTCAATGGCATCCTTAGTTTATTCCTAGAGGTATCAGTGGAAGTGTCACTTGAGAAAGTATTGTCAGTATTATCCCTGTTGTTAATACTAGTGGGGAGGGGGAAAATTATGGCTGGCACTTACCTGACCTATGCCGCCATCCTTCTGCTATTTGAGAATCAATATGTTTACTGCTATAGCCTCTTTCTAAAAATTCTTGTTTAAGTGTTTGTAATGCAACAATGAGACTATCATCATCATTAAAAAGTCTCATAGTTCGAAGTATCTGTCCTTTCAACACATTTAATTTTGTATGATTCGGATGCATACTGCCATAGTGTAGAACATTATTCTTTCTAACAGTTTTCATATACAAAGTAGTAGACACAGTGGATAAATTATTTTTAGTAACTTTAACATCCAAAAACTCTTCTTTATCAGAATATTCATAAGTAAAACTCAAGAAAGTATTTAACTGATTTAAGTATAAAAGAAACTCTTGTAGCCGCTGCTCTGAGCCATGCCACAACAAAAAATATCATCCACAATATGTTTATACCATTTGATGTTAACCTGGTATTCATTATTCAAAAGTACATGGTTAGCTTCCCAGTTAGCTAGGAATAGGTTGGCATAGCTATTAGCACAAGCTGTGCCCATAGCTACGCCAACTTATTATGCATAATAAACATCATTAAAAATAAACACATTGTTTTCTAGGATGATTTCCAAAAGTGTGCAAATAAGCATCACCTTAGTATCAGGGGTGTTTCTCTCACACAATAATTCTCTGACATTTTCAATTCCCAATTCATTGGGTATAATAGTGAACAATGATTCAATATCCAGAGTTACAAATAAACATTGTCCTAAGATAATTTCATTTTATTTAGATAGCTCATTTAAAAAACTCTTGGTATCCTTTAAAACGGTGCTACAATTAGCCAAGGCAGCATGCAAAGTCTTTTCTACAAAGATAGAAAGTGGCTCAGTTACCCAACCTCGGCCAAAAACTATAGGGCGCAATAATGTTCCTATTGTTCCTGTTAGTGAGGGAATTGTTTCAGAGGTTAACCTAAATACATCTGTAGCTGCTGTAAGCAGTTACTCTGATGCTAGCACAAGCACTGCAGCTGTGAGACCTAAAGCAAGCATGGCTTCCAGTGTGAGCTTGAATTCCACAGAGCAGGCCTCTGTGCTATCAGGCTCCACCTGTGGACATTTTTTATTGAAAGATCCCCTGCCTATAAGTGGCAGATTGAGGAATCGCCTGCAAAATCAACGTACACGACAACTACACAGCCAGGAGGATGAAATAAGGTCAGGAAAGAGATACAAACAAGCTTAGTTCACAATATCTCTGCTTTAACTTTAACTGACTCACAATTATCTGTGTTAAACAGAGGTTTAACCAGGGGCAGCTCGTGCTATCGGATTGCCGGTCTGCAGCCCTCCCACGTAGAAAAACAAAGAAAAAAAAATCTGTGAAACAAAAAATCCACTCAGACTGCCTTTATCAGCAATCCAGATGCAGAGAAAGAGGTACCCAGCAACCTGTGCTGTAGGATACCCAGGAATCTGTGCGGTCGATGACCGCACAGAACAGAGGAGCTCCGGACTGCTTCCCTTGCAGACAGGGCCAATGAGGAGTGAGCTGAGAGCTCAGGGCCATTGAGGAGTGAGCTGCGTGCTTTCTCTCAGCTCTCGCAGGGATTTCGCTGCGCAGGTGTTGTGTAGATGGATTCTGTTGGTCACTGCTGGCTGGATGGATTATGTGGCTTCGCCTGCTGGATGGGCGTCATGCAGATGGATTCTGTGGCTTCGGACATGTTCTGTTGGTCAGTGGCGATATGTTCTGTGCATGAAACAGGTAGGTGAAGACTGTGTGTGATGCCCAGTTGCTATATACTGGTGACTAGAGAGAACAAATGGTGGTGGGTAGAGATACTCAGGTTTGAATCCTGTACCTTGAATGCAGGTGGCAAGGACCTGAATTCCCTATCCACCACCATTTCTAAAAAAATTTGCAGATTTTTGCCTCATATTTGTTCTGTTCCTCATAAAATCTGTGGTTTCTGTATCTACATTTTCCTTGGCTTGCAAAGTCTGTAGTGCAGTGGTGCACTGGTAGCATTGCTGCCTGACAGCTACAGGTTCTCTGGTTTGATTTTTGGCTGGAGTGCCTTCTGTGTGGAGTCTGCATGTCCTCCCCTCTTACAAAGATGTGTCTGGAGTTTCTCCCTGCTCTGCTGAAAATTGTCTTTTGTTCCAAGTCAGACTAGTTTCCTGGTTAAATGTTTAAAAATAACAGGCATTTGAATTTCAGACTTCATATTCTTCAGAAAGTACATGGTAACACAAAACTGTTTATTCTAGCAGATGTCTAAGTTTATAACATGGATATTTGAAATTTGTCCCTATTTTTGGGAGTGTATGCCCCTATTATTGGCTTTGTCCACGTATTTTGTGCTATGGTTGAGAGTTATCTATGGTGAGAACTGAATTCATTGAATGTTTGGGGGCTGTATTCCCCCCATTACTGGCTTTGTCCACATGTTTTTTGCTAAGAGGTTGAGAGCTATGGTGAGAACTTAATTCACTGAATATGTTTGGGGGCTTTATTCCCCCATTATTGGCTTTGTTCAGGTGTTTTGTGCCAAGAGGTTGACAGCTATGGTGAGAACTGAATTCACTAAATGGTAGCCATTTAAGTTTGTCTTCCTCTCTTACACAAAACAGCTGATTTGGCATAGTGGTATGTTTCTCTGACTGTTTTGCTCAGGGTCCCCTGGGTTAAAGACGTGGCAGTGAAATGTATGATGGTAGCACAGCATTTTATTCTAGCAACTTTCCAACATTATACAAGAAATGTTTAAAATGTGTCCCTGTTTTTTGGGCTTTTGCCCCCCCCCCCCAATAAATTTCAGCTTTTTCAAGATTTCTTGTGCTGCAAAGTTCAGAGATACAACTGTGTGTTGAGCAGATTTTACAAGGAGCTGAGAGCTGCAGGGGAACAAAACTTTAGTGCTGCTTATTCTAGGTCTGCTTGCATTGTTAATAGCACAACAGGTAGTGCACTTGCTTTTGATGCATAAGGTTGTTGGTTCTACTACCACAATAGATAGATGCATTGCTGATACTGTATGTGTTGCAAAGTGGGTGGATGCTGCAGTCCTTTTTGGCAAAGATACCTAGAGTAGTAACTATGAACCTGTTATCAGTTTGCCATACAGCCCCTGTTGCAATATTACTAGCTTATCATTTTTTTAATGCATGCAACATAGGCAATTTATTCCTCAAGGGCAGCAGGCACTTTATTTGTAGTTGAATAAACAATGACATATAAAGTTGTTTGCTAGAAGCAACCTCTTCATTGTTACAGATGTCTTTAATGTGGAATTATTTAGATGACTTTTACACTTTTGTGCATATTTACTGATACTGGTGGAGTGTAGAAGGTTGAGTAGACTTTTATGATAGAAATGTTCTGAATTGGGTAGTTTTGTCATTGGTGCATGCATTTTGTTTCATTGTTTACTAATGTTCAAAACAATAAATTTAAAATGCCCTCTAACAACTGTACTGTATTGTACAAGGAATACAATTTAATACAATTGGGAAGGTATATCAAAGAGCATGTGTATGTTTCGTGTTCAAGGGGCCTATGATTTGAAAACAGCCCAAAGTTAAAGTCTGCCACTGGCAAAATGTATTTTCTTTGAATGTGGATTTCAATGCTGTTTCAATGCATGTGTGTTTCAAGGGCAGAGAAGTGTTAATGCTAAGTCTGTTTTCATTGTGAGACTGCATTGCTTTGTTTAGCAGATATCTATTGGGGTTTGTGCTGTAAAAATGCAAAATAAAACTTTCAAATGAAATCCAAATCATCGCAGAAGTAAAGCAGTATGCACATTACAGTGTTTATGGTAAATGGGGCAAAATAACCAAGAAATGGGACACTGGAATGGTTGCAGGGGGGAGGCTCCAATCGACCATGATTTTGAGAGGGGAAGGGCAGCAAACTCAGCCATGGTTGAACTATACCTCTCAGCTATCCATATTTTTGCAAAATGAATAGATATTTGCTTCTTATTTTTGGTTTGTTCCTCATAAAATGTGTGGTTTTCTGGCAAATCATTTAGGAATGAAGTCACTAAATGACAGACATTGAGTTTTATGTCATAGCCTTCAGAAAAATGCATGCTAAAGCAAGACCTGTTATTCTATCAACTGTCTTAAGTTTATACAAAAGCAATTTTTAGTAGTGTTTGTATGTTCCCCCAATATATTTGGCCTTGTCCAGATTTCCTGCATTAACAGGTTGAGAGGTACGTGCAAATAAAATTGCTTTATAGAATTAGATATATCCAAACCTCTCAACTGTCCCCGATTTTGGCACAAAATGTTGCTCTTCCCCTAATAATCCCTCTGCAAAATGGCAATTTTGGAAGAAAACATGGAGGGTTTACAATTTATAAATAAGTGTAATAATCAGTTATAGATTACTTTTATTTCAGAAATGCATGTAGATTCTTTTATTTTGTCAGCTGCTCGAGTTAGCAGTACTAATATTAAAAGTGTCCCTTCTTTGACAGGTTCCCAGCTGTAATGTGTGGCTATTTTATATTTTTGCATCACATTTTTGGTCCATTTTTCATAAAATTGTGTTTTTTTTAGCAAATTAGTGGCAAATCATTAAAGACCGAAGTTAGAAAATAAGGAAAGACATTTGAGTTTCAGATTTCGTACCTTTCAGAAAATTCATACTAATACAAGACCTACTATTCTATTATCTTTCTAAGTTTATAAGAGCAATATTTAAAAAATTTCCTTATTTTTGGCCTTTGTCCCACTTCTATGTATGGCTTTGTCCAGACATCTTGCTCTGAGGTTGAGAGGCATGACAAATGTGTCAGGGCCATCGCAGTCAACCAGAGACATTTCAAATTGTGACAAACTTGTTGCACCCCACTCCCCCATGTAGTGACTCTGGATGTGTCCAAGCAAGGCAAGGAGCAGCTATGCAGTGTAAATGTGCAGACTATCCCCCCCCCATCCAAGGTAATACAGTGGTTTTTCATCTGTCATTGATTTTGCAGAATGTTCTGGTTTCTGTCATTTTTATACTGTTGATATATGCTTATTATTCAGAAAATGTCTTTTGCTCTGTGTTTAAGTAGCAGTGCTTTAATGACCATCAGGTAAGCTTGTATGATATTGTAAGATGCGAGTAAGTTTTAATAAGCAGTATTGCCAACATTGAAAGCCTTTCTGTTGTTGCCATGCAGATAATACTTACATAACTAGATAATGTATAAGCCTTGGGTATTGAAATGCATATTACAGTATTTGTAATAAAGGCCAGGATTAGATTATGTTAAGCTCATTACAGGCTTTACCTGCAAACTAAACAGAATGCCAATCTATCATGCGTGGTCCATATCCTGTGCAGTAATCCTTTAAGCAATATATGTTGAGCTTGTTTCTTGTTTGCTTTTCATTTTTTACTTTGATCATGTTTTCCCCATGAAACAAGTAGATAGTTGTCAGGCAGCAGGTCTTTTTTGGATAAGAAACATTTTTACAAATGAGGGTATCACAGAGATTGCTACTTTGTTACTTGGTACTTTAATAAAGCTGAATATAAATTATAATTAGAACTGGAGTGCAAGGAGAAGTTATTTGAGTTAAGTGCTGCTTGTTTTTCTTATACTTGATTTTGACTGGCATTCCAGTAATGTATTTAAAAAGTAATTTATTTTTTCATGCCTCACATCCTTTTTGTTTCCATCTAGATATTAAGTAAGCTGTCATGCAGCCAATGGATTGAAATATTTTTTTTCTTCTACACTTCATTTTGTCTTGATTGTACTCCCATAATGATGGTTTGGCATGCAGGGCAGCATATTTCATTAAAGTTTTTGTGGTTTTGAGCATAGCTCCTCCCCTTTCGAGTTGGTCACACCCATTCCCATTTACCCCACCCATTCTGCTATCTCCTGCAGCCCCCATTTGATTTGAAGTAACCAGCCGCCACTGCGTTTAACCTTTGTTCCGGCTTAAAGAATGGACATAACAGAGGTAATTAAAGGCCTACACCTTTTTGGCAGAACTCTTACACTTAAAGCTATGTTTGGAAATTCTAATAATGCTGATTGTGTATTTAGAAAGCCCAGCACTTACATACCACCTAGTAATTCTACTATAGATCTGTTTCATAGGTTCAGAGGTAGATACTAGGCTATCTGCCCTAGGGCATTTATAAGCCTAGCCAGAGTGTATTTGGCTTCCTCCTCCCTATTAGATTAGCCTACTGTGCCTCTGTAAAGTAGGTCACAGAAGGTACCCTTTTAAGATTAGTTTACTGTGCCTCTGTCTAGCAGGGACACAGAAGAGATCCCAGGGGTGAATTTGCGATTTCCCATCCACGCGTCCAGATTTTACTTGAAGAGGGTCAGCGAGGGGCTATGTCTAACATGAATTGGGATTCTATTCCAGAGTGAGGGGAGCCTCTGGGAAATTAATCTGTCCCTCCAGCATGTCCTATTTATTTTTGTGCTGAAGTTTAGGTCCCTGGAGGATATAGCTCTAAGGGACTTGGATTTTTTGAGGTGGAGCATGTCCATTAATTCTGGGTTTGACATGGCTTTGTATGTCAGGCATAGATCACCTCTGAGTAGGCGATAAGCAACTGAGTAGAGCTGGAGTTTCTTTAGTCGCGCTGCATAGGACATCTGTTTGTAGCCCATGATCCTCTTGGTGAGGTACTTTTGGGGTCTCTCCAGTTGCTGCAGGTGTCGGGTAAGGTACATCCCAAAAGGGGCATTGTATTCAATTATGGGCCTGATGAGTAATGAGTAGAGGGGCACAATGACCTCTCTTGATCTAGATGTGAACCCTTTCATGATAAAGTGGGCTATATAGAAGGTCTTTCTAACCACTTTGGCAACGTGATTATCAAAGGAGAGATTACTATCTACGTTGGTCCCCAAATCTCTAATTACTTCTTCCGTACTTAATGGATTACCACCTATGTGGTAATTTGTGAGCACCTTGTTTTTCCCAAAGGGGATGACTATGCACTTTTTAGCATTTAGCTTGAGGCCGTGGCTCTATCACCAAGCATCTGTCTCTGTGAGACCCTTTTGGAGGATGCTTGTGTCAGCTGGAGATTCGATTATGGCCCCCAGTTGGCAGTCATCTGCGAACCTTGTCAGTCATAATCCCCCCGTGTTAGCCTGCACCTCAGAGAAGTATATACCGAACAAGAGAGGTCCCAGAACTGAGCCCTGTGGGATGCCACTTGTAATTAGTTTGGATTCAGACATGGCACCTGTGATTCTGACCATGTGGGTTCTATCTCTGAGCCAGTTTGCAACCCATCTTCTGATATAGGGGTTGACATTTAAGCTGGTAAGCTTATTTATGATGACCGAGTGGGGTATTGTGTCGAAGGCTTTTGCGAGGTCCACGTAGGCTGTGTGGACTACCTTGCCCTCATCTATGGCTTTGGTAACTGTTTCAAAGAAATCAACTAGGTTTAAGAGGCAAGATCTGCCCTTAACAAAGCCAAATTGGGTAGGGTCCAGTGTCTGGAGGCTCCCAATTTCTTTGTTTATGAGTTCCATGATAATACACTCCATAGCTTTACAGACCAGACTAGTCAGGCTTATGGGGCGATAGTTTCCGGGATCCGTTGTGGCACAACCTTTGTGGAGTGGGACCACTGTAGCTGTATGCCATTCTTTGGGTACATATCCTGTAGTAAGGCTAAGTTTGAACAGTGACTTAATGTGAGGGTTCAGTTCTTCTTGGAGCTCATGTAAGACACAGCCTTGGACACCGTCTGGTCCCATAGATGCTGTGTTTTTTGCTTTGGAGAGGGCAGCTTTCACCTGTGCATCTGTGATGTCAGGGAGGTTACATTCAGTTGGGATAGGCATTTGCTCCTTTAGGGGAAGGGGGGGAGAAGTTTGCACTGAATCTGTCTGCCAGGATGTTGGCTATGTCTGTAGGTTTGGTATATTTTGTACCATTATACAACAATTCAGAGCATATCTGGGAGTTTCCGCCCATGTTCCTGACATAACTAAAGAAGGCCTTGTGATTATCTTTAGTGTCTAGGGCAATTTTTCTTTTGAAACTGGCCTTTGATGATTTTATGAGGGATCGAAGTTTCTTGCTAATACTGATCAGAGATGCCTTCCCTTTTTGGGATTTTGCTCTGTCATGTAGTAGCTTCCTCCTTCTGTTGTATAGTTTATTTATGGCCAGGGTCCACCGGACCGGTCTCCTGTTTTTGGAAGAGTGAGTCTTGGTTTTATTTGGATAGCATGATCCATGCATTCCTGCAGGTGCTCATAGAATGCATTTGTAAAGGATTCTGCGGATTGGGCTGTATTATCCTCTGGCCCAGGAGCTTTGAAGGATTCCACCTCAGTCTTGAGAAGTGCAAAGTTGGCTTTTGAGAAATTCTTTACAGTGATTTTCTTGGCTGGGGGTGGGGGCGGGATATGGATGTCCAGGGAAATTTGTTTATGGTCTGATCTTACCAATGAGGGGTTTACCTCTGGTGTGGAACATAGAGTCCCCATGTTGGTGATGACCAGGTCCAATATGTTGTTCCCTCTTGTGGGAGTGGTGACCAGTTGTTTCATTGCGTTAGAGTTTATAAATTCAAGGAACCGTTGGGCGAGGGTGTTTGGGCTTGAGTAGTTTTCCCCGTCAATGTTTGGGTAGTTGAAGTCACCCAATAACATAGTGTTTGGAGAGACCTTCATATTCTCCAGTGTTCTCAGGAATGCCAAGTGAGGTTCCTGTAATAGGGAGGGTGTTCTGTAGCAGGCTAAAAACTGAAAGGCAGTTTTGCCGACTGTTAGTTGCACATGGATGGTTTCCGATGCTTCATGCAGTGCCACTAACCTGGAGATGTAGGTATCTTTGATGAATATAGATACTCCTCCTCCTTTTGTGCTTCGGTCCGAGTTTTGGGGCCGAAACGCATGGCATGAGTTATAACCTGGTAGTGCTGGGGTGCTCTCAGGAGCCTTGAACCAGGTTTCTGTTACTGCACAGACATCGATTTTCTCCATACTGAGGAGAGCCTTGAGTGTGTGCATCTTGAGATTTAGACTTCTGGCATTGAGTAGAATTACCTTTAGTTTTTTTATCCTTGGGTTGTCGATGGAGGTGGGTTTGTCCTTTGAGCCTTGCCTAAAAAAGGCACTATGGGGGTGGCAAGAGCCTTGGCCAGTATACGAAAGCCTAAGGGTGATAGGTGCAAGCCATTCCTAGCGAAGCAACGTGGCTTGTCAAGCATGTCATCCCAGGCTGACATACACTGGATCCCCTTTGAATGACACCAATACTTTAGCCAATTGTTGAAACTGACCATTTTGTCTTTATACTGTGGCATCCTTCTTGGTGAGGGCAAGATGCTACTCAAGGTCAGGGTCATACCAGCCTGGGCTACATGGTCAGAGAGCTCCTCTATGTCTCTTTTCATGTAGTCCAGGGAGGTACATCTCAGGTCATTCACACCAGCATGGACAATGACTGAGTCATACTTGTACTTGCTTTGAAGTGGCCTGAGTGCTTGCGTTATGTGGCGGATCCTGGCACCCGACAGGCAGCTTACAGTGACCTTCTCCTTGTTCAGTCTGGTGAGCAGGACGTCAGTGTGCCAGACAATAGAGTCCCCTATAACAAGTGTATTTGGTGTGTTGTTTGGCCTTAAGGGCTGTGACTGTGAGGCACACTGATTTTGTGAGATATGTGATTCGTGGGTATTGTTGAGGGGTGGCTGTTGCTTGGATATCTGCATAGGAGGTCTTTGCTGTTTAGGCAGATTTTTATTTAGAGCCTCCAGTATGTTTTGTGTGTTTATGTGTTGGGTATGCAGATGCAATAGGTCTGTGTGAGACTGGATTTGTGGTGTGGGTGGTTACCTTTTCCTCCTGACTGACTGTGCCAGTCTTGGGTTGAGAGAGCTCTGCCTCCAGTTTGGCTGTGTAACTGCATCTCTCACATGTATTAGAGTTTGTTAGAAGGAGGAGAGGGTTGTCTGTGTACATAAGGCAATTGTAACATTGCCTCAAAATTCCCAGATTCACCAGCTGGACTGGAGAGTAACCTTGAAACTGACCCTTGGACATACCAGATTAGTATAGGGAACTGTTTTTTTACTGATCAGATTAGGGAAGGGAACGGATTTTTCACTTGATCAGGAAGGACCAATCGGGAGCCTAATACTTATGAGAAGTCAAGGAGGGTGTAGTGCTTTAGTTAGTTAGTATTTCCTTATAAGAGCTGAGCAAGTGCAGGGCTTTAGAAAAAGAATAGAGTGATTACTTTGAGAGTTTGAACAGTTCTAAGGGAAAAAGTGAGGAACAGACTTTGTGGAGCCTGGAATAGTCTAAACCTGTAAAGGCGGCACTGCCCGACGCTGCACAGTGCGCAAAACCGCGCAAAAAGAGAGTTGTAGGGTTTTAAGACAGAGAGATCAAGGAGTTTAGAATTGACACAACATGGCCAATAAAACTACAGCTTCTAGGTAGTAACCACTCCTCCAGGGACAGGCAGACTGTTCAGTGTTAACCACTCCGACTGGTGAACACAGAGACTTCCCTTTAGCCCAAGCAAGCACTGGCCTTCTAGAAACTTCCAAACAGTTCAGAACAGCAAATCTGTAACTGAACTTTCTTAACTTTCAGAAAGTGGGGAAAAAAGCAAGATTTTTTTGTTTTTTTTTAATTTGTGTTGTAGTTTAAAGGTAGCAGAGATACACAAACAGCAAAATAATCACAACAGTGCAATAAATGACCCCACACTTGAGTGCTAGGCCAAAATCAGGTAAAATGCAGTTTTTAGAGAAAAAAACGATTTTAAATTAAGTACAACACAGGAAATACAGTAAACAGGCTCTAGATGTGTTCCACGTACTGTTACTGTTACAGATATAAACTTTAGCAAGCCAGAAAATGCCAAAACGTAGGTGGCAAAGCAGTAAAACTTAACAAAAAATCAGAAGAAAATACTTAAAAATCACAAAAGTGGCTCCTTTTCTTCTCTCAGCGTTTTCTCCCCTTGGTAGGTGCTTCAGCAACAACTAGCAAGCCTGAATAGATGCCCAAACCACGAGGCAGCTGGGTTTTAAGAGAGACAGATCAAGGAGTTTAGAATTGACCCAAAATGGCCAATAAAACTACAGCTTCTAGGTAGTAACCACTCCTCCAGACAGGAGCGGCCTTAGGTCAACTGGTTTCCCTAGGCAAAAGGGCTCTATGGTGCCCCCTATACACCACCCAGTGCCCCCATCCCGATCTACACACACCAAATAAATACTGGAAAAGCACCCCTGGTAGACTGGCGCCCTAGGCGGCTGCCTAGTTGGGCTATGTCTAACGCTGGCTATGCCTCCAGGGACAGGCAGACTGTTCAGTGTTAACCACCCCACTGGTGAACACAGAGACTTCCCTTTAGCCCAAGCAAGCACTGGCCTTCTAGAAACTTCCAAACAGTTCAGAACAGCAAATCTGTAACTGAACTTTCTTAACTTTCAGAAAGTGGGAAAAAAGCAAGATTTTTTTTTCTTTTTGTTGTAGTTTAAAGGTAGCAGAGATATACAAGCAGCAAAATAATCATAACAGTGCAATAAATGAACCCACACTTGAGTGCTAGGCCAAAATCAGGTAAAATGCAGTTTTTAGAGAAAAAAACGATTTTAAATTAAGTGCAACCAAGGAAATGCAGTAAACAGGCTCTAGATGTGTTCCAAGTACTGTTACTGTTACAGATATAAACTTTAACAAGCCGGAAAATGCCAAACAGTAGGCGGCAAACAGTAAAACTTAACAAAAAATCAGAAGAAAATACTTAAAATCACAAAAGTGGCTCCTTTTCTTCTCTCAGCGTTTTCTCCCCTTGGTAGGTGCTTCAGCAACAACTAGCAAGCCTGAAAAGACTCCAAAACCACGAGGCAGCTGGGTTTTAAGAGAGACAGATCAAGGAGTTTAGAATTGACCCAAAATGGCCAATAAAACTACAGCTTCTAGGTATTAACCACTCCTCCAGGGACAGGCAGGCTGTTCAGTGTTAACCACTCCCACTGACAAACACAGAGACTTCCCTTTAGCCCAAGCAAGCACTGGCCTTCTAGAAACTTCCAAACAGTTCAGAACAGCAAATCTGTAACTGAACTTTCTTTACTTTCAGAAAGTGGGAAAAAAGCAAGATTTATTTTTTTCTTTTTGTTGTAGTTTAAAGGTAGCAGAGATACACAAGCAGCAAAATAATCACAACAGTGCAATAAATGACCCCACACTTGAGTGCTAGGTCAAAATCAGGTAAAATGCAGTTTTTAGAGAAAAAAACGATTTTAAATTAAGTGCAACACAGGAAATGCAGTAAACAGGCTCTAGATGTGTTCCAAGTACTGTTACTGTTACAGATATAAACTTTAACAAGCCGGAAAATGCCAAAAAGTAGGCGGCAAAGCAGTAAAACTTAACAAAAAATCAGAAGTAAATACTTAAAATCACAAAAGTGGCTCCTTTTCTTCTCTCAGCGTTTTCTCCCCTTGGTAGGTGCTTCAGCAACAACTAGCAAGCCTGAAAAGACTCCAAAACTGCGAGGCAGCCAGGTTTTAAGAGAGACAGATCAAGGAGTTTAGAATTGACCCAAAATGGCCAATAAAACTACAGCTTCTAGGTAGTAACCACTCCTCCAGGGACAGGCAGGCTGTTCAGTGTTAGCCACTCCCACTGGCGAACACAGAGACTTCTCTTTAGCCCAAACAAGCACTGGCCTTCTAGAAACGTCCAAATAGTCCAGAACAGCAAATCTGTAACTGAACTTTCTTTACTTTCAGAAAGTGGGAAAAAAGCAAGATTTTTTTTTTTCCTTTTTGTTGTAGTTTAAAGGTAGCAAAGATACACAAGCAGCAAAATAATCACAACAGTGCAATAAATGACCCCACTCTTCAGTGCTAGGCCAAAATCAGGTAAACGTGAAAAACAACTTTGAGAGAAGTCTCTAGATAAGCAAACTAATAATTTTAGTAATTTATCAGCTGCAGAGATACAAGCGCTAGTTGAATTGAAAGAACTAAATAGTATAGAAATACATCCAGCTGATAAAGGAGGTGGTATTGTTGTTATTGACAAGGACAAATATATAGAATCTATGTTAAGTCATCTCAGTGACGTTGATACATATGCCATCTTACCTATGCATTTACTTAGTAGTGTCATAGAAAAAGTACAGTTTTTGATCTTTGATTTATTAATAACAGGCATGATATCTGAGCAACTGTTTTAGTATTTTAAGGTAGAACATCCAAACAGTCCCTTTGATATATGGTTTATCCAAAATACATAGGTTCATAGGTAAGTACTAGGCTATCTGCCCATGGGCATTTATAAGCCTAGCCACAGAGTGATGGCTTTTGCCTCCCCATTAGATTAGTAACCTGGGCCTCTGTCAACAGGGCTCCTGAAGTGATCCCAGGGTAGAACTTACGATTACCCATCCACTCATCAAGATTTCTCTTGAAGAGAGTCAGAGAGGAGCTCTGTCGAACATGGATTGGGATTCTATTCCAGAGTGAGGGGAGTCACTGGGACAGGAATCTATCCCTCCAGCATGTCCTGTTCATTGTTGTACATAGGTTCAAGTCGCTAGAACGAGTGATTCTGAGGGATCTCGTTTTTTTGAGGTGAAGCATGTCCATTAGTTCAGGGCTTGACATGGCCCTATAGGTCAGGCATAGGTCACCTCTGAGCAGACGGTGGCGACTGAGAAGAGCTGGAGCTTTTAGTGGGTGCTTCATAGGGTAATTGTTTAAGGCCCTTAATCCTCTTAGTGAGGTACTTCTGTGGTCTTTCTAGTTGTTGTAGGTGTCTAGTGAGGTACATCCCAAATGGGGCATTGTACTCTATTATGGGCCTAATGAATGAGGAGTAAAGGGGCACAATCACCTCCTTGGATCTGGATGAGAAACCCTTTGTGATCAGGTGTGCCACATAGAAGGATTTCCTGACCAATTTGGCTATGTGGGTATCAAAGGAGACCATGCTATCTACTTGGGTACCCAGGTCCCTAATTACTTCTTCTGTACTTAGTGGATTCCCATCTATGTGGTAGTTTGTAGGTACTTTGTTTTTCCCAAATGGGATTACTATGCATTTTTTGGCATTTAGCTTGAGGCCGTGACTTTGACACCAGGTGTTTGTCTCTGTGAGAACCTTTTGCAGGATGTTTGTGTCAGCTGAAGAGTCAATTATTGCACCCAATTTACAGTCATCTGCGAACTTGGTTAGCCACAGTCCCTCCATCTTTGCCTGTACTTCGGAGAAATATATACCAAACAGGAGGGGTCCCAGGACTGAGCCCTGTGGGACTCCGCTTGTGACTGGTTTAGAGTCAGACATGGCTCCTGCCACTCTTACCGTGTGGGTTCTGTCTGAGATCCAATTGGCAACCCATCTCATGACATAGGGGTTAATATTTAAGCTGGTAAGTTTGTCTATGATTCCTGAGTGTGGGATGGTGTTGAACACCTTAGCAAGGTCCAGATATGCTGTGTGGACCACCTTCCCTTCATCTATGGCCTTGGTGACTGTTTCAAAGAAGTCGACCAAGTTCAGGAGGCAAGATCTGCCTTTAACAAAGCCGAACTGGGTGGGGTCCAGTGTCTGGAGGTTCCCAATGTCCCTGTTAATAAGCTCCATTATAATGCGTTCCATGGCTTTGCAGACCAAGCTAGTCAAGCTTATAGGGCGATAGTTCCCAGGGTCAGTTGTGGCACCACCTTTGTGGAGTGGTACAACTGTTGCTGTACGCCATTCTTTGGGTACATAGCCTGTAGAGAGGCTGAGTTTGAATAGTGATTTGAGATGGGGGGTTAGTTCATTTTGAAGCTTGTGTAAGACACAACCTGGGATAGCATCTGGTCCCATTGATGCTGTGTTTTTGGCCTTTGCAAGGGCTGTCTTTACTTGTGTGTCTGAGATATCTGGAGTGCCACATTCTTCTGGGATGGGTGCTAGCCCCTTTGGTGGAGGGGGGGGGGTGAAGTTTGCACTGAACTTGTCAGCCAGGATGTTGGCAATGTCAGTTGGTTCAGTGTATTTATGGCCATTATGCACTAGCTCGGAGCATATCTGAGAGTTTGCCCCTAGACTCTTGACATAGGTAAAGAAGGCCTTGTGGTTATCCTTAGAGTCATTGGCTATTTTTCTTTCGAAGTTGGCCTTGGATGATTTAATGAGGGCGCAGTTTTTACTGATGTTAATCAGAGATGCCTTCTTATTTTGGGATTTTGTTCTATCTTGCAGGAGTTTCCTCCTTCTGTTGTAAAGTTTATTTATGGCCGGGGTCCACCAGACTGGCTTCCTCTTTTTTGAAGAGTTGGTCTTGGTTTTACTTGGGATGGCTCGGTCCATGCATTCTTGAAGGTGTTCATAGAATGCACTTGTAAAGGATTCTGCCGATGGGTTATCATTTTCCATTTGATTGGGAGCTTTGAAACTTCCCACCTCGGTCTTGAGGAGTGTGAAGTTGGCTTTAGAGAAGTTTTTTACCTTGATTTCCTTGACTGGTGGTGGGGGGTCAGGATATGGATGTCCAGTGTGATTAGTTTGTGATCTGATCTTACCAATGATGAGTTTACCTCAGGTGTGGAACATAGGTTCCCCATGTTGGTGATGACCAGGTCCAGTATGTTGTCACCTCTTGTGGGAGTGGTGACCAGATGTTCAAGGGCGTTTGAGTTTATAAACTCAAGGAAGCATTGGGCTAGGGTGTTTGAGCTTGAGTAGTTTTCCCAGTCAATGTTTGGATAGTTGAAGTCACCCAGTAGCATGGTGTTGGGTAGAATCTTCATACTTTCTAATGTTCTCAGGAATGCTGTGTGAGGGTCCTGAGACAAGGTGGGAGATCTGTAGCAAGCTATAAATTGAACAGTCAATTTACCCGCTGTCAATTGCACTTGGATAGTCTCAGATTCCGCGTGCTGTGCTACTAACCTGGAGGTATGGGTGCTCTTGATGAATATGGACACACCCCCTCCTTTTTTGTTCCGGTCCTGGTTTTGGGACCTTAAGGTATGGTAGGAGTTATAGCCTGGTAGTGCTGGGGTGCTCTCTGGAGCCTTGAACCAGGTTTCTGTCACTGCACATACGTCAATTTCTTCCATACTAAGGAGAGCCTTGAGTGCATGCATTTTGAGGTTTAGACTTCTGGCGTTGAGCAGCATTACCCTCAGTTTTTGTTTATTATTGTTGTTTATTGAGGCGGGTTTGTCTTTTGAGCCTTGCCTAAAAATGGCAGTATTGGGGCGGCAAGAGTCTTGGCCAGTATTTGAAAGCCCAGGGGCGACAGGTGCAAGCCGTCTCTGGCGAAGCAACGTGGCTTGTCAAGCATGTCGTCCCAGGCTGACAAGTACTGGATCCCCTTTGAATGACACCAGTAGTTTAACCAATTGTTGAAACTGATAATTTTTTCTTCGTATGCTGGCATCATTTTGGGTGAGGGCAGAATGCTACTCAGAGTCAGAGTCATACCAGCCTGGGCTACATGGTCAGAGAGCTCCTCCATGTCTCGTTTCATGTAGTCCAGGGAGGTATGTCTCAGGTCATTTACACCAACATGTACAATGACAGAGTCATATTTGTACTTGTTGTGGAGTGACCTGAGTGCATGTGTTATGTGGTGGATTCTGGCACCCGACAGGCAGCTTATGGTAACCTTCTCCTTGTTCAGTCCAGTTAGTGGGACGTCTGTGTGCCTGATGATAGATTCACCGATTACTAGTGTGTTATTTAGCCTTAGGGGCTGTTTTTGCTTGGCACAATGATGTTGTGGCGTATGTGTTACCTGGTTTCTGTTGTGGGGTGGGGGTTGCTTGGGTGTATGCTTAGGAGGTCTCTGTTGTTTAGGCAGGTTCTTATTTAGAGCCTCCGAGTATGTTTTTGCGTGTTTCTGAGAGTTGTTTTCTGTTAAAGCTATGGCTGGTCTATGTGAGTCTGGTAATGTGGTGCTTCCACCTATGCGCCCTATAGTTTCAGGACGAGGTTGGGTAACTGAGCCACTTTCTATCTTTATAGAAAAGACTTTGCATGCTGCCTTGGCTAATTGTAGCACTGTTTTAAGGGATACCAAGAGTTGTTTAAATGAGCTATCTAAACAAAATGAAATTATCTTAGGACAATGTTTATTTGTAACTCTGGATATTGAATCATTGTTCACTGTTATACCCAATGAATGGGGAATTGAAAATGTCAGAGAATTATTGTGTGAGAGAAACACCCCTGATACTAAGGTGACACTTATTTGCACACTTTTGGAAATCATCCTAGAAAACAATGTGTTTATTTTTAATGATGGTTATTATGCATAAATAGTTGGCATAGCTATGGGCACAGCTTGTTCTAATAGCTACGCCAACCTATCCCTAGCTAATTGGGAAGCTAAACATGTACTTTTGAATAATGAATACCAGGTTAACATCAAATGGTATAAACGTTTTGTGGATGATATTTTTTTGTTGTGGCATGGCTCAGAGCAGCGGCTACAAGAGTTTATTTTATACTTAAATCAGTTAAATACTTTCTTGAGTTTTACCTATGAATATTCTGATAAAGAAGCAGAGTTTTTGGATGTTAAAGTTATTAAAATAATTTATCCACTGTGTCTACTACTTTGTATAAGAAAACTATTAGAAAGAATAATGTTATACTCTATGGCAGTATGCATCCGAATCAGACGAAATTTAATGTGCTAAAAGGACAGATACTTCTAACTATGAGACTTTTTAATGATGATGATAGTCTCATTGTTGCATTACAAACACTTAAACAAGATTTTTTAGAAAAAGGCTATAGCAGTAAACTTATTGATTCTCAAATAGCAGAAGGATGGCGGCATAGGTCAGGTAAGTGCCAGCCATAATTTCCCCCCTCCCCACTAGTATTAACAAGAGGGATAATACTGACAATACTTTCTCGAGTGACACTTCCACTGATACCTCTAGGATTAAACTAAGGATGCCATTGACCTTTCCCAGTAATGTGCATGTAGCATGTGATATTATTTAAAAGAACTGGGATATTCTGTCTACTGTGCATGAGTTGAATGGGGTCATTGGCACACAGCTAGATTTTGCTTTTAGAAATAATAGATCACTTAAGAGTCAGCTCTGTTATCAATCCTTTAATACTAAATCAACTATAATATCTGATAGACTTGGTACATATATGTGTAGGAATTGTATGGCCTGTACACATATACACATTGGTAATCATTTCACACATCCCACTTTGGGTTTTAAGATAGATACTGCTTTTTATGCAGATTGTCGAACAAAAAATGTTGTCTATTTTTGCTATTGTACTACCTGCTTCTCATTTTACATAGGGAAAATGAACAGGGTGTTTAAGGACAGAATACTTGAACACCTTGGGGATATTAGGAATGTTAAAGAAACCAGCGCACTATCACTACATGTAGCTACAGAGGGTAAAGAACATAAATTTGGCTTTATGGTACTAGAGATTCTGCATTGTACCAAGAGAGGAGGAGACATAATTAATAGAACAGAATCTAGTGAGCAGAAATGGATTTTGTGCTTTCGAGTTGATAAACCTCCTGGTTTAAACAACAGAGTTTCCCTGAAACCCTTCCTTAAAGCATGGCCATTAAAACATTGATTTCTCTTTTAATATTTTATCATATATATTTCAATAGTCCATCTTTTATTATTTTTTATTATTGTATTTGTTACCATTTCTAAGTACATATTGTTCATTTAGTCTGTTTTTATTCAATTTTTTAAAGATCTATATATTCTACAGATGTATTTTATCACATGGCTTTTAGCTATGATGCACATTTTATCTGAGTTTTGATTGGATGTTTTAGTGTTTAAAAATGTAACTGTTATTCTATCTTTGTTGGTCTGATGAAACGGATGTTATTCCGAGAAAGTACTTACCTTACTACAATAAAGGACATATTGATTTTCACTGCTGTGTGGAACCAGATTATTTTTTTTCCTGTATTCATTTGACACAATACACCACTTGGACTTTGTTGACAAACTCAAGAGGTTAGTACAAACCTGTATATCACCTGGTGGATAGCCAACTGGCTCACAGACAAGACCCAAGAAGTTAGAATTGGGGAGTCCACCTCTACAAACAGGCCCGTCGCAAGTGGAGTTCCTCAGGGATCAGTCCTTGGGCCGCTCCTTTTTGGCATTTACTTCTCAGAAGTCAAGCCCAATGTCAGTGGTCTCTGGCTGGCTACATTTGCAGATGATTACAAATTAGGAACTGTCATTGAATCTCACACTGACACAACTGTTCTCCAGGAGGTGCTGATACAGGCAAATAACTGGTATCAGAGCCATGGACTAAAACTAATACCAAGAAATACATAATGGTATCCTTTGGGAAGTCATACATCCATGGTACCTATCATATTGACAACACACACCTTAGAGTTGACCCATTAGTCAGGGACTTAGGACACATATAGATAGTAATCTAGCCTTTGACTATCACATGTCTACAGTGATGAGGAACTCATTTTATGTTGCACAATTTATAAACAAAGGTATGGCATCTAAGTCCAAGGAAGTCATTGTTCCACTGTATTTGGCATTCATCAGACCTATCATTGAGTACGATGCACCCTTTGGTATGTACCTAACCAGGCATATGCAACAAATGAAACGTCCACAGGGGTTCTTCACTAAAAGAATACAGGGCATAAGTAATATGTCCTATGCAGACCGCCTCAAAGTCATGTCCCTGTATTCTGTCTCTTATAGGCTTTTGAAGGGAGATCTATGCCTGGCATACAGGGCATTGTCAAACCCCACTCTGATGGACCTCCTGCATATTCACAAAACAAACAGTACCAAAATTATCCATTCTAAAGACTTAAACATTGCCTGTGATATAAATAGGACCTGCTGGAGAGATTGGTATGTATCCCACAGACTACCCCATCTATGGAACATGTTCCCCATCTATGTGAAGCAGAGTTCCACACTAACCTAATTCAAGTGCAACTTGGACAATTGAACGGAACACCAGAAATGCATCCCTGGTTTAGCACCTATGTCCCACATGCAAACAGGTAACCTGTAAATGGTTCATCTCCCAGGCCCATGCTTACACTTAACAAGGGTATAAGAACTTGTCAGAGATTTGGGATGTATGGTTAGGCCTAAAAGGTCCTTGTGGTTGTTAGCCTAGTAAGCGCCTATGAACCTTTGAAGTATTATTTTTTCTTATATTATTATTAGGATTTTGTGTGTGTGTTACGGTTCCACTGATGGACATGGTCTATGGTCTCATGATTTGCACTACTATTTAAGAAAACACTGGCTTTAAATCTCCCCTGCTCCCACCTAATCATACAATCACACAACAGAGTTAATTGGCCTTAACACTACTTCCTTTAGTAATGGTTAGGATCTGTTAAATCCAATTACACTTTACTACGCAAAGATAAAATCATTGGCTTCTCAGGATTTCATCTACCTCAGACTGCTCCCAGTGTCTTGAAACTTGACCAAGACTATTTTCCACACAACCATATGCACAATATTTTCCAGGAGGGGTTATTGAAACCTCTCTGGTACCCTTTCCTTGCATTTATATTATGCTGCCATCAGCTAAGCAGCACTTGTACACCAATACCACAATTACTGTTTATACATAAAACAGGCCAAGTGCTGAATATTCTTATGGTAAAAATATCTTCAACAGACTACTTGAAAGGTAAAAGCCAACAATTATTAGTACACAATTCCAATGCATATTTCATTAAGTTAATAACAAATGAATTACAAATTGCAGGCATTTAACACTGAATAATAAACATGTTTATGTGCCATGCAATCACATACATAATTAGTTTTAAATGTTCACAATAAATTGATATACTAAATATGTTTAAAGAAACAAATGGCAAAAAAGAAAAATTGTAATTGTTTGTCAGCTCTACTACTGCTGGTGACTAAACAGATGTACTGGATCTCTGTCTATTGTTGACTTGAGATTCCAAAAAGTTGTATAATTTCACAGAAAAATTTAAATCCAGCTTTAGGTCTATCCAGAAATTCAATCCACCTGCATATTCCAAAAGTAAAGAAGTATCTCCATATTACCAGTCTTTCTCTCTACTTGAAAAAGAGTAGATAGCAGTTTTCCTGTCTGAATTCAAAAGTGGACGATAACTTTCTTGTTCTCACAACATTCTAGGTCTGTCGGGCTGAGTCCAACAAATTAATGTCCAGATATGGTACTGCATTCTGGTACAAAAATGTTTGCACATTTAAGGAGCATATTTCATTTCAGGGGCAGCAGTTTTGTACCTTTCCACTGAAAATAATATTTTACTCAGTAAAGTTACATTTTCTGTTGCATATATTTTATGTGAGGCAATGTTTACAAAACAATATTTTCTATGAAAAAATAATAATTACACTTGCTTTAGCCTGGTACGACTTCTCTACAGTTCACTTCTCACTGTTTCCATTTCACGTTTTTCTTTTATTTTCTTCCTCACAGCATTTCTCCACAATCGTATTCAATCTCATTTATGAAGAATACCAAACATATGGTACTGCTACTGCGAAATAATATGCACATTTTTATATACCTATATCTGTGTGTGTGTGTGTGTGTGTGTGTGTGTGTGTGTGTGTGTGTGTGTGTGTGTGTGTGTGTGTGTGTGTGTGTGTGTGTATGTGTGTGTGTGTGTGTGTGTGTGTGTGTGTGTGTGTATATATATATATATATATATATATATAAATATAAATAAAAATGTGGAGGTAACTATGGCTGACTGAGACCCAAATATACTGGCTGCCTCTGATGGTGGTAGAGGTACTACTGCCACCTGTGGGGGTTGGCAGTCCTTGCCAGTGGGATAGGTGCAGATCGCTATGCTGCTGCATATAACAGTAACAGAAATGGATAGAAACAAGAAAGAAAACCAAATAATTGTATGAAAGAGATGGATGGTAACAAATAATGTGTGAGAAGAGAAACACAAACAATGGAAATTGCATACTTAGCTATGTTGATACTAATACAGTTAAGCATAATAACATTTTAATAACAGGAATGTTATTAGCCTGTTTGTCTTACCATAACATATGGAGGGAGGCCTATGGCAAAAGCTTTACTTACATGCAGTCTAAAATAACAAGAGCGTCAGGAGCTATTTTCAATACACCACATTTGTGCTTGTGGTTAGTGACACGATTTCAGTTTTGGCAAAAATAAAAATATACACATGCAAAATAAACACCCCTAATTACAATAAATATGTTCTTTACAGGAGATATACAAGGGATAGAGACATTTACTGTATTTGCAAAATATCCAGCAAACCACTATTGATCTTACAAATATGGACAATGTAGTAGTGCACTGAAAATAAATATAGTTTTCCATGACAACAGAACCTGCTTTGTTTGGGGGTGGGGATGAACCTAACAATCTCAGAGAATATAGACTTAACAACATGATCCACTTGCCCAGCCATACAGGAGAAGGCATGTATAACTGCAATTCAAACATTTACAGACATACTACTGGCCCTGATCTATGCCAATACTGAGAAATGTGGTACCGTTGTATAAAACCATAGATTATTATTTTAATGCTTACAACCATTAATTTGAAAACAGTAAATTTTTTATGACAGCATATGTGTACTCACCCCAGCACTCTCTTACCCGCTACAGTCTGCTCCTGGAATCTGTCAATTTCTTTCAATCTCTACAGAGGCTTGAGATATAAAAAGGGAAAATGAAAAATTGGATAGTGGCATGCAGTGGCAAATTATTTCAGTATTTAAAAGATATTACTTACAATACTGAGGTGGTGACTGCACCTTAACTTCATAATACGACTGACAAAGGAGGTCAGGCTTGCATCAACTCATGTCACTGTAGTCGTGAAGGCAATGTTCCTATATTCGTGGGAGACCAGTAGCACGGGTAACCACCTTGGCTCAACTATTCAAGGCATCAGCATTATACTGTGACCCATTGTGGCCCTCCTGCAAGAGTTTCTGTCAGTTTTGCTTAAGGACGAAGTCAGGAAAAGTCTTGGACTCCTCCTGACACCAGCTCTGTTCTCTAAAAAGAGCACTACCCTCACCTTCTCCAGCCTTAATGTTTTCCGGTGAAAGATCTCAGGAAAAATGGTAGAGAAATGTCACCCAAAACAGTTCTTGTGTGTTCCATCCACAGCACATGATGGGCATTGACAAGCACCATATTTGCATGATGGGTGTGGCATGTAGGTACTGTATTATTACAGACATGACAGTCCTCCATTGCTTTGTATGCTGTTGAGAATACATGCTCTACACTGACTCTAAATAAAGATGGTTAAATACAGGTTGACAATTTCCACACTCCTAAAATAATAGGCTGAGTTTGCATGCATGGACCTGCCTGTGGGTGCTAAGGCATGAGTATGGCATTATGTAGAAATCTCCATGGTGTTTACAAGGTTTGTTCATTGGACAAACTGAGTTATTCAAAAACAATAATGAGATGAGCTTGAATTAGCATGATCATCATTATCCCCAGAGGGATGAATTTACACAATGACAGGCAGAGACTAGCAATGCACTAAGGAAAAAGCTTTAGAGTACAGACTTCTAGTCAGGGCTTTGATTTATCCAGTACACATCATGACAGAGCCAGTTCCCTTCCTTCAATGTGCAATATTTTATATCTGTACCCTGCCCTTTGTATTTTCTTAGTTGGTTTGCCTATTGGTATGCATAGCTTGGTGATAGTTTTCAACACACTGAAGTATTTTGCATATTTGTATTTCACACATATCCATCTATATATATATATATATATATATATATATATATATATATATATATATATATATATATATATATATATATGGGTCTACTTCACTTTACCGAATTAACATATAACTGAAACCAGTGACATCATTGAATATTCAGAACGATAGTTTACAAAATCGAAATTTACAAGATTAAAATATATTCCATGCATTACTTTGTTAGATGCATAAATAAACAATCTCCCTTCATCACATTTAAAGGCGTGAAATGGAAATTTCACAATAAATGCATGCCTGTCCCTTCTATATTGAGATTCACGGCAAGTTCTGTGGCATATATTGAGCACTTTCCAACTGGTAGTTGTTTTAGAAATATAATGAAAGTGTTGTTCGGTTTGTATTTACAAAAGTGTATAGGGTGTTGGGAGTGGTGAGTAACATCTGCACTTGTTTTTTCAGTAATATAAGTTTTGTTTTTGTAAACTGTCATTGTCCTGAAGCACAGTATGTATATACATATACATATACATACTGTGCAAAGCAGCTGCATGGACAGCCTCCTGCAGACACACATTACCAATGGGTGAAGTAACCACAAGCATATTTGTGGAATGTACTTCATTTGAACATGGTCATTTGACCAGTTTCAAATCTAAGGTAAGGGCAGCATTGTTATGTAGAATTCACACATTTCTGAATTGCTCTGCCATCTTTTTTTTGCCTCATTATTAAAAGCGGAGCTTCATTACTCAGTCACTGGCATATAAGAAGGATGGTCACATTGTTTGCCTAGCCCTGTTCTATAGCTGGGTTTTCATAACTGCACCCACTCTGCATAGGCCAGTCATTGCACAAACTGGCTAAGCATGATGTGGCAAAGTTTTCTGAGTCCAGAAGAAAAAGTAGCTTAACTGCTGCAGAGCTGAACTATTATTCCCAGGGCTGGGTATAGTACCAGGAGAGATTTAGCTGGAAAAAGACACATACGAACCAAAATTAAAAAGGCAAGTCATGAAGTGAATTACTAAACTAAGAACTTTGTTTGTATAAGAATGATATAAAGGGAATGAAACATATAGGAATTATATTGAATAACCAAACCTGGAAAAGTAAAAAGAAAGGCATCAAGGTAAGAACATCCAAAAATGAGTCAAGTGTGAACCATTTAAGAAATGTAAAGTTATTCAGTTAATGGCAAGATGCAAGCCAGACGGAAAGACACTTTTACAGGGAAAAAAAAAGAACAAAATGTGCTTTGCTGAAGTTCCGAATCTAGCATAACAAAAAAGTTCATGCAACAAAGAAGTATGTTACTGTTTTGAAGAAATTTCTCTGAAGACAACTCTGTGAACTATAACCAAATACAATTCAAAATGAAAGTACACTAACTGATAAAAGAAAGTGAAAAAATCAACTGCAGGAAATTTGAGTAAATGACATAGACTGTGAAGGATTTATATTCTTTCCATTGACTGCTTGAATGGATCTGAGGGGAGGGGTCCATGATACTCAACACACATTGTTTGACCATACAGTAATAGAAGACAACCACAAATTCCTGGATAACATGGAGTGACAGGGCTGTTCTCAGGCAGGTCTTAATGTGTGTATAATTGGAAGCAACTGCCAATGGATAAAATCCCCAAGGCTGACTCAACTCTCACTCTTCAGCACCAAGCCTTAACAGTCAGAGTTTTTCCAGCCAACCCTTCTTCAACAAAAATGAAAAACAAAATAACACTTACAGTTTTGAATATATATCCTTACAATGTCCATTTTCTATTACTGCAGTGGTGGTGCTGCAGTAGCATTGTCACCTCACAGTAAGACGTCCTGTTTGATTCTCAGCTAGAGCGTCTTCTATGTGGAGACATGTGTGAATGGGCATATCTTCATTGAAGGTTGTGCATCAGGGCCGACAACTCAGCACGTAAAAATCTACTGCCAATCATTAGCGGACCGTAGTTCGACTGTGGCGACCCCTAACCGGGAAAAGCCGAAAGACACAACACAACAACATCCTTACAATGTCCATTTTCTATGTTTTGCATCCTCTAATGCCCTAAAATAAGACCATCTACTGTTTTATGACTAATAGTTTGTATAAAGATTTCTATTTTATAAGAACAAATACATAATGCTGATTTTGTCTTCCTTTACTGATAGTTGCATTGTAATATATTTTTATGTTTTGTTAATGACATGAAAAAGATTTAAAATCAGGAAAATGGTTTAGTTAAGAATGGAAGAATGCAAGAAAGTGTAACTCCTCCTCCAAAGAATGACATAATGGGAGGTCCTTCCCCCATGTTGTCCTGTACTTATAGTGTTGTAATACAAATACCTGGTATGGGAATGAAAAATCACAACCTTCTATTATCTCTGAAGCTAAAGATGGATACACAACCTCCTGTGATGCTAACAAATCTAGTAGGAATAAAGAAATGGCCCCTATTCAACATTTTAACTGAATTTTGAAAGGCTCTTTGCAATGAACGTTTTTACCTTTAAAGACATTCCATGAATATAAATGTAGACATCTGGGATGGAAAAGCTTAATAAAGAGTGAAAATTTAATGGGAATGTGACATATTATCACAGCTATATACACTACCTCTTACAAACTGTCACAAAGTTTACAACTAAAATTCATGCTATGACCTTAATTAGGTAATTATCTGCAGATCCATTCAACTTAGAGATTTGCTTTTAGGTACGGCGGTAGCAATGTTACCTCACAGCAAGAGGTTCTCCCGTTCGATTCTCGGCGTGGCTTGGGAGCGCCTTCTGTGTGGAGTCTGCATGTCCTCCCCGCAGTTGGGTAGCATTCGAAAGACACGCATGCGTAAATGGGCGTGCTTTCATTGAAGGTTGGGCATCGAGCTGGCACCTCGGCGTCTCGTAAAAATCTATTGCCAATCATTAGCGGACCGGAGTTCCACTGTGGCGACCCCTTACCGGGAAAAGCTGAAAGACAAACAACAACAACAACAAAAGATGCCTTCATATCACTTCTCATAAGCACTGCTTATTTAAAATTAAAAATGTTTACATAGCCTTCCACACATTTAGACCAGCTACTTCACAAGCAGGGACTAAAGGTGGAGGTGTCTCTATTTACATCAAAAATAAATATACTTCAAGGCTGGTCAAACAGAACAATGCACTTGAGATGCCCCATGTTCAAATCACCATAGGTAAAATCCAGTACCACTTCCTTGCAAGCTATAGGTCCCCCTCTATTACCCAGGAAACCCATATAATGTATTTAAACGTAGAAACACTAACCATCCAACCCATTACCATATTAATGCATGACTTTAATTACCCTCTATTAACTGGGAATCCTAAATGTACATGCACAGAGATTCCTAGATTTTGTAAACACAAACTCTCTCAACCAGATAGTCAATACAGCAATCAGGGGTGCAATCATACTGGATCTGGTCCTCACTAATATGGGAGAGTGCTGCACACCCACTACTGTAATGCCTTCCCTGGTAAGGTCAGACCACAAAATGGTCTCCTTTGAAGTAAAAATAAAACCTGGACCCCCCAGCTAAACTGGGAATATTCAGGAACTATTCTAAGGCTAACCTCCTGCTATTAAGTGAAACCTGGTAACATTTCAGGCCCTAATAAACCCTGAGAACACTTCTGCCTATGCAGAACTGTTTACAGAAACCCTGTACAAGCATGTTAATAACTGCATAGAGGCAGCTGTACCCATCAAGAAGTATAGAATTAACTCAGAAAACAAGCCACCCTGGTGGAATCACAAAATAAATCAGATGTAGAACAGGAGGAAGAACATCATGGCAAAAAATAGGAGGTGCAGCACCCAGAAGGATAAAAGCACCCTCATCAAACTAAACAAACAACTCAGAGGACAAATATAGTCAACTAAAGCCAATTTTGAGGTAAGTTTGGCATCCCAGGCCAGGGAAAACAACCACAAATCATTCTTTAGCTATGTCCACAACCTCAAAGGCAATACACAATTGTGTGCAGAGCTCATTGTAAATGGATCCACGTATACTGAGCCAGAAGATATAGCAAACCTTCTGGCTGGTATATTCAGGTCCAACTTTACTCCTCTCTCCCCCTTAACCTTCCCTCTGGAAATATCATCAACTATAACTCCCCCTACTATCATTAGAGAACAGGTCCTTAATGCCCTCTCTAAGACCAATAACACTGCATCAGTGGGCCCAGACAATATCCCAGGATGCCTTTTAAATAGCATGAAACATGACCTATCATGGCCTCTGGAATTATTATTTAACTGTAGCCTCCAAGCAGGCTTTGTGCCTCATGAATGGAGAAAGGCAACAGCCATCCCGCTGCACAAAGGTGGGCCAGCTACAGACCCTGAAAACTACAGACCCATAAGTCTCACTAGTCTTATATGTAAAGCAATGGAAAGAATTATCATGGAGATGATCAATAGAGGTGTAGTAAACCTCCAGACACTGGACCTAACCCAGTTTGGTTTTGTCAAGGGCAGATCATGCCCAGTCAACCTGGTGGACTTCTTTGAGAAGGTCACCAGAGTAATGGATGAGGGTAAAATCATTCACACCGCCTACCTTCACATGACCAATGCATTTGACACGATACACCACTCAGACATTGTTAACAAACTCAAGAGGTTAGTACAAACCTGTATATCACCTGGTGGATAGCCAACTGGCTCACAGACAAGACCCAAGAATTTAGAATTGGGGAGTCCACCTCTACAAAAAAGCCAGTCACAAATGGAGTTCCTCAGGGATCAGTCCTTGGACCTTTCCTTTTTGGCATTTACTTCTCAGAAGTCAAGCCCAATGTCAGTGGTCTCTGGCTGGCTACATTTGCAGATGATTACAAATTAGGAACTGTCATTGAATCTCACACCGACACAACTGTTCTCCAGGAGGTGCTGACACAGGCAAATAACTGGTGTCAGAGCCATGGACTAAAACTGATGCCAAGAAATGCATAATAGTATCCTTTGGGAAGCCATCCATCCCTGGTAAATATCACATTGACAACACACCCCTTAGAGTTGACCCATTAGTCAGGGACTTAGGACACACATAGATAGTAATCTAGCATTTAATCATCACGTGTCTACAGTGGTGAGGAAATCATTTTATGTTGCGCAACTTATAAACAAAGGTATGGCATTTAAGTCCAAGGAAGTCATTGTTCCACTGTATTCAGCATTCATCATAGGTTCATAGGTTCATAGGTAGGTACTAAGCCCAAGGGCCTATATAAGCCTAGCCAACAAGGTTCCCTGGCTTACACCACCCAAGAAAGTACTTTTCCTCTGCCACTGTCGAGCAGAGACACAGAAGTGATCCCTGTGATGTATTTCCTATTTCCCATCCACTCATCAAGATCTTTCTTGAAGAATGCTAATGAAGAACTTTGCTTGACATAGATGGGTAGCCTCTTCCACAGTATGGGAAGTCTCTGGGACAGGAATCTATCCCTCCTGCCCAGCATGTCCTGTTTATTGTGGTGACAAGGTTTAGGTCCCTAGAGCATGTTGCTTGAAGTGATTGGGATTTCTTTAGGTGTAGCATGTCCAACACCTCTGGGTTTGATATAGCTTTATATGTTAGGCAGAGATCACCTTGGAGAAGGCGATATGCTATGGAGTAAAGCAGGAGTTTTTTGAGGTGGTCAGTGTAGGGCATTTGTTTGAGGCCAGTAATCCTCTCTGTAAGGTACGTCTGTAGCCTTTCCAACTGCTGCAAATGTCTTGCGAGGTACATTCCAAAAGGGGCGTTGTACTCTATAATGGGTTTAATGAGTGTCGAGTAGAGAGGGAACAATGACCTCTTTTTTCCTGGATGAGAACCCTTTTATGATGAGGTGTGCCACGTGAGTCCCAAGGTCTCTTATCACACATTTGGCGTTAAGTAGATTGCTGTCTATGTGGTAGTTCAAGGGTACAGAGTTTTTACCAAAGGGGATGATACTGCACCTTTTGGCATTGAGCTTGAGGCCATGTCTTTGACACCAGGCATCTGTCTCAGCAAGGCCCTTCTGTAGAATGTCCACATGATTTGGGGACTTGACTATGGATCCTAGTTTGCAGTCATCTGTGAAATTCATTTGCCAAAGACCTTCTGTGTTAGCCTGTACTTCAGAGAAGTAGATACCAAACAGGAGAGGTCCCAGGACGGAACCCTGTGATACTCCACTTGTCACTGCTTTGAGGTCAGATTTGGAGTCTGCAACTTTTACAGTGTGGGTTCTGTCAGTGAGCCAGTTGGCAACCCATCTTGTGACATATGGATTTATACCTAGTTTAGTGAGTTTAGCTTTAATTCCAGAATGGAGGATGGTTTTGAAAGCCTTGGCGAGGTCAAGATAGGCTGTGTGAACCACCTTACCCTCATCTACGGCTTTGGTGACTGCCTCAAAGAAGTCAATCAGGTTCAGGAGGCATGATCTGCCTTTCACAAACCCTAACTGGGTGGGATCCAGAGTTTGGAGGTTACCAATGTCTTTGTTTATGAGTTCCATGATGATACGTTCCATGGCCTTGCAGACCAGGCTCATCAGGCTAATAGGTCGATAGTTCCGGGATCAGTGGTGGCTCCCCCTTTGTGGAGTGGGATAACTGTTGCTGTGTGCCATTCAGTGGGCACAAAGCCTGATGTGAGGCTATTATTGAACATGGTGCTTAAGTGTGTGTGGGGGGGGGCAGTTAATTCTGAAGTTCATGTAAAACGCAGCCTGAGATGTTGTCCGGTCCCATGGATGCTGTGTTTTTGGCTTTAGAGAGTGCAGCTTTTACCTGCGTAGTTGTGATTACAGGGACTCTGCATTCTTCCTGTATAGATATGGGCCCTTTAGGGGGTGGGGGGGTAAAGTTAGCATTGAACCTATCTGCCAGGATGTTGGCAATATCAGTTGGTTCTGTAATTCTTGTGCCTTTGTGCTGTAACTCAGAGCAGATCTGGGTGTTGCCATCGAGATTCTTGACATAGCTATAGAATGCTTCATGGTTGTCCTTAGAATTAGTGGCATTTTTGTTTTTGTAGCTTGCTTTGGAGGATCTTATATGGGATCTCAGCTTCTTACTGAGGCTGACCAGGGAGCTCCTCCACTCATGGAATTTTACTCTCTTTTGCAACAGTTTCTTCCTTCTGTTGTACACTTTGTTTATGGCAAGGGACAACCAGATTGGCTTCCTTTTTTTGGAGGATAGTGTCTTGATTCTGTTTGGGATAGCACTATCCATGCACTCGTGTAAGTGCTTATAGAGTGCATTTGTGTAGGATTCAGCAGTTGTAACTGTATTGTCCATCTGCATGAGTGTCATGAAGTTCACCACTTCTGTCTTAAAAAGCATGAAGTTGGCTTTGGAGAATTTTTTTTACCATGGTTTTCTTAATGGGGGGTGGGGGCAGGATGTGGATATCAGGGGTGACTAGCTTATGGTTGGATTGGACCAACAAGGAGTTGACTTCAGGTGTGGAACACCGGTCACTCATGTCGGTAATGACTAGGTCTAGGATATTGTTGCCTCTGGTGGGGGTGTGGATAAGTTGATCCAGGGTATTGGAGTTTATGAATTCCAGAAAGCATTGAGCTAAGGAGTTGGTACACAAGTAGTTTTCCCAGTTAATGGTGGGGTAGTTGAAGTTGCCCATTATTAGGGTGTTTGGTTGAACCCTAATATTTTCCAGTACATCAAGAAAAGAGGAGCGGGAAGCCTGGGGCATGGTGGGGGATCTGTAGCAAGCTACAATTTGGATTGCAGTTTTGCCCAGAGTTAGTTGCACTTGGATAACCTCGGATGCATTATGCTGAGCAACTAGCCTGGAGGTTTGGATATCCTTAGTGAATATGGACACACCTCCGCCTTTGGTTTTTCGGTCCAGGTTACATGGCCGAAAAGTGTGGTATGAGTTATAGCCTGGTAGTGCAGGGGTGCTCTCTGGTGCCTTGAACCAGGTCTCAGTCACTGCACAGATATCAATGTTTTCCATTTTAAGGAGTGCCTCGAGTGAGTGCATTTTGAGATTTAGACTTCTAGCATTGATAGCATTACCCTCAGTTTTTGCTTACCTGTTACGGTGGTGAATTTGTTATTTGAACCTTGCCTAAAAAGGCACTATAGGGGCAGCAAGAGCCTTAGCTAGTATCCAGAATCCCAGGGGCGACAGGTGAAGGCCATCTGTGGCAAAGCATCGTGGTCTGTCGACCATGTCATCCTAAGCAGACAGATACTGGATCCCCTTAGAATGACACCAGAAGCTTAGCCAATTGTTGAAGTCAATCATTTTTTCCTTGTACTGCGGTATCATTCTGGGTGATTGCAGAATGTTACTCAGTGCTAGGGTCATACCTGTCTGGGCTACAAGATTGGAGAGCTCTTCCATGTCTCTTTTCATGTAGTCCAGGGAGGTACATCTCAGGTCATTCACACCAACATGGACAATGACAGAGTCATATTTGTACTTGTTGTGGAGTGACCTGAGTGCATGGGTTATGTGGCGGATCCTGGCACCTGACAGGCAGCTGACAGTAACCTTCTCCTTGTTTAGCCTGGTGAGTGGGACATCAGTGTGCCTGACTATAGAGTTACCTATGACTAGTGTGTTGGGTACATTGTTTTGCCTTATTGGCTGTAGTTGAGTGGCACACTGAGTCTGTGGGCTATGTGTCATTTGGGTTGTGTTGGGGGATGGAGGTTGCTTGCTTTTCTGCTTTGGAGGTCTCTGTTGCTTAGACAGATTATTATTGAGAACCTCTGCAAATGTTTTTGTGTTACTATGTGTGGATTTTGGTGGTGTAGATTTAGTGTGACTATGTGATGAGTGTGGTGTGGTGCAAATGTTTACCTTCTCCACATGACTGTCAAGTTCAGTCTTTGGAGAGAGCTTTACCTCCAATTTGGCTAGATAAGTGCATCTCTCACAGGTTGTAGTGTTGGGTGGTAGGAGGAAAGGGTTGTCTGTGTACATGAGGCAATTTCTACATTGTCTCAAGATGCCCATATTCATCAGATAGACAGGAGAGAACACTGGGAGCTGACCCTTGGACATGCCTGAATAAAAACCTATTTTCCTCTAGATAAGTGAGGAAAGTGAGTACAAGAGCTGTTTTTCTCTAAGCAAGTGAGAAAAGTAAGTACAGAAACTGTTTTCCTCTAGGTAATGAGGAAGGCTGAGTGCTATAGTAATTAGTAGCTTATTTAATGCTTACAAGTTCTGAATACGTGCTGAGCGCGAATAAGCAAATTTATGTGCTAAAACTAAGAATCTGTATCTGCACTAGGCGAGTTACAGGACAGAAACAAGTGCAAATGCAGGCTTTCAAATCAGAAAGTTGAGAGAGATGGAAGAGATTGCCCAAATGACCAATAACTACAATTTCTGGGCCAGAACCACTCCTTATGTGGTAGACAGGTTACCTAGTGCTTACCACTCCCACTGATAAGCTAGAAGGCTTCCCTCCAACACAGAAAGGCTTGGGGGGCTCAGAAGCTTACATACAGTCCTGGATACAGCAAATCTGTATCTGGAACACTAGTTACAGGAAAGGTAGGAAACAGGCTTACAGTTTTTTTTACAGAAAAGTAGCAAAAACAGTAGTAAAAACAATTCACATGAAGTGCAAGCTAGCACACTTGAGTATGTAGCAATATTAGACCAAACACAGTTTAAAAAATGCAATTAAATTAAAAAGGACTACAAGCAAGTGCAGAAATAGTTTATTAGGTAGAATGTGGTAAAGAGATGGGACTGGGGGAGTGTCCCAGATCAAATCTATAGTAGGGCGGGCAACTGCAAAAGTCACCAAATTTAAATTGCAAGCCAATGGAAGGTGGGTGGGACAAAACAGTTTCAACAGAGATCTAAGCAACAACTAACAGTACAAACTCTAAAACCAAAAAAAAAAAAAACATACTCAGCTTTGTATATTTGCAGATATTTGCAGATAGATTGGAAAGCAGTCTCTCAGAACAGGGAGATAAAAGTTCCAACAGAGATGTAAGCAACAATTAACAAACTCTAAAACCAAAAAAATATACTCAGCTCTGTATATTTGCAAATAGATTGGAAAGCAGTCTCTCAGAACACATGTTCCAGCAATTAAATGCAGGCTGTTACTAACAGGTCTAATTTTATGCAAGTGATCCTTGAGTTAGATAACACACAAGCTATAAAAAACAGTTATACCAACTGAAGACATGGCATAAAATAGGGGTGGGGTGGGGGAAAAAGTTTCAACAGAGATCTAAGCAACAACTAACAGTACAAACTCTAAAACCAAAAAAAATACTCAGCTCTGTATATTTGCAGATAGATTGGAAAGCAGTCTCTTAGAACAGAGACAACAGTTTCAACAGAGATCTAAGCAACAATTAACAAACTCTAAAACCAAAAAAAATAATCAGCTCTGCATATTTGCAGATAGATTGGAAAGCAGTCTCTGAGAACACAGGTTCCAGCAATTAAATGCAGGTTGTTACTAAAAGGTCTAATTTTATGCAAGTGATCCTTGAGTTAGATAACACACAAGCTGCAAAAAACAGTTATACCAACTGAAGACACGGCAGAAAATAGGGGGTGGGTGGGGAAAACAGTTTCAACAGAGATCTAAGCAACAACTTACAGTACAAACTGTAAAACCAAAAAAATATACTCAGCTCTGTATATTTGCAGATAGATTGGAAAGTAGTCTCTCAGAACAGGGAGAAAAAGTTTTAACAGAGATCTAAGCAACAATTAACAAACTCTAAAACCAAAAAAAATATATACTCAGCTCTGTATATTTGCAGATAGATTGGAAAGCAGTCTCTGAGAACACAGGTTCCAGCAATTTAATGCAGGCTAACAGGTCTGCAGGTTAGACCTGTCCTTGAGTACAATGCACCCTTTGGTATGTACCTAACCAGGCATATGCAACAACTGAAACGTCCACAGGGCTTCCTCACTAAAAGAATACAGGGCGTAAGTAATATGTCCTATGCAGATTGCATCAGTGTCGTATCCCTGTATTCTGCCTCCTGCAGGCTTTTGAGGGGAGATCTATGCCTGGCATACAGGGCATTGTCAGACCCCACTCTGATGGACCTCCTGCAGATTCACAAAACAAACAGTACCAGAATTATCCATTCTAAAGACTTAAACCTTGCCTGTGATATAAATAGGACCTGCTGGAGAGATTGGTTGTTAGCCCAGAGACTACCCCATCTATGGAACAGGCTCCACATCCATGTGAAGCACAGTTCCTCACTAACCCAATTTAAGTGCAACTTGGACATTTGGATGGAACACCAAAAATTCATCCCTGGTTTAGCACCTATGTCTCGCATGCAAACAGGTGACCTGTAAATGGTTCATTTCCCAGTCCCATACTTACACTTATCAAGGGTATAAGAACTTGTCAGAGATTTGGGATGTATGGTTAAGGCCTAAAAAGGTCCTTGTGATTGTTAGCCTAATAAACACCTATGAACCTATGAAGTATTATTTTTTTCTTATATTATTATTAGTATTTTGTGTGTGTGTTACGGTTCCACTGATGGACATGGTCTATGGTCTCATGATCTGCACCACTATTTGAGAAGACACTGGCTTTAAATCTCCCCTGCTCCCAACTAATCATACAATCATACAATAGAGTTGATTGGCCTTAACACTACTGCCTTTAGTAAACCCAATTACACTTTACTATGCACAGCTGAAGATCAAAGATAAAATCATGGGCTCTTCAGGATTTCATCTACCTGAGACTGCTCCCAGTGTCTTAAAACTTGACCAAGACTATTTTCCACACAACCATATGCACAATATTTTCCAGGAGGGGGTTATTGAAACCTCTCTAGTACCCTTTCCTTGCATTTATATTATGCTGCCATCAGCTAAGCAGCACTGGTACACCAATACCACAATTACTGTTTATACATAAAACAGGCCAAGTGCTGAATATTCTTATGGTAAAAATATCTTCAACAGACTACGAAAGGTAAAAGCCAACAATTATTAGTACACAATTCCAATGCATATTCCATTAAGTTAATAACAAATGAATTAAACATTTCAGGCATTTAACACTGATTAATAAACCTGTTTATGTGACATGCAATCACATACATGATTAGTTTTAAATGTTCACAATAAATTTATATACTAGATATGTTTAAACAAACAAATGGCAAAAAAAGAAACATTTTAATTGTTTTTCTGGTCTACTAATGCTGTTGACTAAACAGATGTACTGGATCTCTGTCTTTTGTTGACTTGAGAGTCCAAACAGTTGCATAATTCCAGAGAAAAAATTAAATCCCGTTTTAGCTCTACCCAGCAATTCAATCCACCTGCATATTCCAAAAGTAAAGAAGTATCTCCATATTACCAGTCTTTTTCTCTTCCTAAAAAAGAGTAGATGGCAGTTGTTCCTGTCTGAATTCAAAAGTGGATGATAACTTTCCTGTTGTCACAGCATTCTAAGTCTGTGGGGCTGAGTCCAACAAATTAATGTCCAGATATGGTAGTGCATTCTGGTGCAAAAAATGTTTACACATTTAAGGAGGATATTTCATTTCAGGGGCAGTGGTTTTGTACCTTTCCACTGAAAACAGTATTATACTCAGTAAAGTTGTATTTTCTGTTGCATATATTTTACATGATGCAATGTCTACAAAACCATAGTTTTTATGAAAAAATAATAATTACACTTGCTTTAGCCTGGTGCTACTTCTCTACAGTTCACTTCTCACTGTTACCATTTCATGTTTTTCTTTTATTTTCTTCCTCACAGCATTTCTTCACAATTACTGCTCCGAAATAATATACACATTTTTATATACCTATATCCATGTGTGAGTGTGTGTGTGTGTGTGTGTGTGTGTGTGTGTGTGTGTGTGTGTGTGTGTGTGTGTGTATATATATATATATATATATATATATATATATATATATATATATATATATATATATATATATATATATATATATATATATATATATATATATATATATATATATATATATATATATATATATATATATATATATATATATATATAAATGGAAGACATACATTTACAACATTTACAAGCTGTCGGATAGGTAACTTGTTGAACAAAGAGCTACTACAGCTGATTGAAAATCAACTTATAGCACATAGGACAATTTGTTCATTCCCACTGCAGTGGCCTCTGAGAGTTGATGTACACAACTCGCAGGACATGTGGAGGTACAGGGGGATCATCCCTGCTGCCGAAAGACAGATGTTTATATCCTATTCTTTCAGTTTTGATAAGCTGATGATTGAGCAGTTGTGCTTAATCAGCTCACATTCACAATTTGCCTTTTTAATAAAGGGACTCCCCCCACCCACACACACACACACATCTATCTACAGGTTCATAAATTCGTAGGTCTGTATGAGGTTAATGACCATAAGGGCCTTTTTAAGCCTAGCCATGCATTCTGAATCTCTAACAAGTTCTGCTACCCTTGCTAAGTGTAAGCAGGGGCTTGGGATATTAAACATTTACAAGGAGAGGGCCTGGGAGATGAACTATTTACAGGCTGCTTTTGTCCATTAGAGACATAGATGCCAAATCAGGGTTGAATTTTGTGTTCTCCATCCATTGTCCAAGTAATACCTGAAATGAGTTAAGGAGGAACTCTCCTTTACATGGATGTTCCGGAGAAGGAGTAGTCTCTGTGATACAAACCTGCCTCTCCACCAGCTCTTATATCACAGGCAAGGTTTGAGTTTTTTAAAATGGGTAATGATGGTGCTTTTTGTTTTGTGGATATGCAGGAAGTCCATCAGGCTGGGGTCTGACAATGTCTTGTATGCTAGGCATAGATCTCCCCTTAACAGCCTGCAAAAGACAGAATACAGGGATAGGGCCTTGAGACAGTCTGCATAGGACATGTTACCTCTGTGGACACTCCAGTTGTTGAATGTACCTGGTTAAGTACATAGCAAAGGAGGTATTGTACCAATGATAGGTCTGATGAATGCTGAATACAATGGAATGATGACTTCCTTCGCCCTAGATACCATAACATTGTTTATAAGTTGCATAACATAGAAATATTTCCTTACTACTGTAGACATGTGGAGGTCAAAGGCTAGATTACTCTCTATGTGTGCCCCCAAGTCTCTAACTACAGGGTCATCTCTTAGGGGTGTGTTTTCAGTAGGATAGTTACCAGGGGTAGATGGCTTCATGAAAGATACTGTTATGCATTTTATGGGATTTAGTTTTAGTCCGTGGTTCTAACGCAAGTTATTTGTCTATGTCAGCCCTCTCTGGAGAGCATTTGTGACAGTGAGAGATTCTATGACTGCTCCTAATTTGCAATCATCTGCAAATTTAGTCAGTGAGAGGTCCTTGACACTGGCCTTGACTTCAGATAAGTAAATGCCAAAAAGAAGTGGTCCTGGCACTGATCCTAGAGGGAGTCTGCCTGTGTCAGGCCTCTTTGTAGAGGTGGACTCCCCAATTCTAACTTCCTGGGTCTGGTCTGTGAGCCAACTGGCTGTCCACCAGGTGACATAAGGGTGTTTACTTAACCTCTTGAGTTTTCAACAATGTCTGAGTGGGGTACTGTGTCAAATGCCTAGGCCAGGTCAAGGTAAGCAGTGTGAACCATTTTGCCCTCATTCACTGGATTGTTGACCTTTTTAAACAAGTCCACTAGGATGAGTAGGCATGACCTCCTCTTGATGAAACTAAATTGGGTTGAGTCCAGTGTCTGGGGGTTTCCTATGTCATTGATGATCATTCCTATGATAATTCTTTCCATGACTTTGCATGTGAGACTAGTGAGACTTATGGGTCTGGAGAAACCTCATCTTTGTGCAGAGGGATGACTGTTGCTGTTCTCCCTTTGTGAGGCACAAAGCCTGTTTGGGGGCTACAGTTAAATAGTAATTCTAGAGAACCTGATAGGTCTTGTTTCATGCTATTTAGAAGGCATCCTGAGATACTGTGTGGGCCCATTGATGCAGTGTTCTTGGCCTTAGAGACAGCATTGATGACCTGTTCCCTAGTAATAATAGGGGGAGTTTTATTTGATGGAATTTCATGAGTAGAGGATGAGGAGGAGAGAGGGGTAAAGTTAGAGCTGGATTTATCTGCTAGTAGGTTCATTATATGTTCTGGCTCAGTATAGGTGGCTCCATTAACAATGGGCTCTGCACACAATTGTATATTGCCTTTGAGGTTGCGGACATAGCTAAAGAATGCCTTGTGGTTTTCCTTGGCCTGGGAGGCCAAATCTACCACAAATTTTGCCTTGGTGGACTTTACTTTTCCTCTGACTTGTTTGTTTAGTTTGATGATAGTGCTTTTATCCTGCTAGGTGCTACACCCCCTACTTTTTGCCATGATATTCTTCCTTCTGTCATACAGTCTATTGATGTTTGTGATTCCACTAGGGTGGCTTGCTTTTTGAGTTAGTTCTGTACTTCTTCCTGGTGGGTACAGCTGCATCTATGCATGCTTGTATATGGCTTCTGTAAACAATCTTGTGTAGGCAACAGTGTTCTCAAGTTTTATGGAAATTTGAAATTTTGCCAGATTATTACTTAATGATAGGAAGTTAGCCTTAGAGTAGTTATTGAACATTCCAGGGTTAGCTGGCATTCGGGGTTTAATTTTTACTTCAAAGGACACCTTTTTGTGGTCTGACCTTAGCACTCTCCTATATTAATGAGGACCAGATCCAGTATGTTTTTGCCTCTGTCAGTGTACTGACAACCTGGTCCAGGGAGTTTATGTTTACAAAATCCAAGAATCTCTGTGCCTGTACATTTGGTGTTGTAAGTGGTTCCCAGTTAAAAGTGGAGTAATAAAAGTCACCCATAAATATTGTATTGGGTTGGATGGTGAGTATTTCTAATGCCACAACACCCATCTCTGGTACAACTCACAGCTCTACCAGACGGTTTCCAGGGGTGATTTCCCACAAGATCATTTACTGGGGGATGCTGGAGATGCACTCAAACCAAGAATGATGATGGCCATTAGAAATGCAGACACATCCACAGAAGAACACTATAATGAGGCAGACACTCAGACAAGACATATCAGAGAGCATGTTGAATTCACATTTTTGGTACCTAGGTACATGGAAGGCATCTACAGTGCTATCCTAGTACTTGTGCTGAAATTATCACAGTCTGTTCTATCCTACACAATATCATCCAGTGAACACAGCTGTAGCAGGAACACCAAGAGCTAAGAGCAGATGTTCTACCACCACTGGCAAGGTCTCCACATCCACATGCAGGTGAAGGGTCTTAGGGTGATCTTCCAGCTGCTACAGGTGTAGGTACATGTAGGCATGTACAATATGTCCTTGCACTGGCCAAGAGGCAATAGGTAGCGCACATGATGACCACCTAAGGGGTACACCTTTCATCTTATGCACATACATATAGTAAAATTGATGCCAATCAATGCTCTTAACGTTTACTTCCCATATAATGGCTTTGTACTTTTAGCATCAGACAGAGTCAGCCCTGAATAACAACAGCTGTAACTGCAAGACTATAAAGCTAAGTGTTAAATCTGTAATAGAAAAATAAATGTGTAAGAACATGAATGAATGGCAGATAGCTGCCCAACTGGTACCTGTAAATATAGCCAAGTAGAATGTGTGTAAGCTGTCCATTAATGCCATCAATATCTGACATGACTGACATTTGTAATATATACTTATATAGTTTACCAACTAACCTGGCTCATGCAACTGAAATACCCACTATAGAAAAAGCTTTCCAAAAAGTGTACTTATCCCAACACTCCCACAAGTGGAGCAATAAGCATGAGAAAAAGCAATCTCCTACACTTTCAGTTGTCTAACTACATGATTACCCTTCAGTGTACATTCAACCCTCTGCGCACTCAGAAGATGCAAATGAGGTGTGAACTCATTAAAATTGCTGAATACCAACTTCTGACTCCATGCAGCAGATATAAATATAGTGTAACATCTGCACCATTGTTAGGTGCTAATGGCTTGCAGCTATAGATGATTACTCTGACTGAAGCAAAACACAGTAATGCAGAGACACCCTTCACTGAAGTGGGTGTGTCAGTAAGCATATGCACTAACTGCAATGAGCCGTTAAACCAAACCAAACACCCCACATGTATATTTCCTTGGCATGAAAACACAGTTTCCTGCATTTGCTTAAAACTGTTGTTGCTGCCATGTGTTTGTATCACATCTTGAAAAAAATGAGATAATTTACACTAGAGATTGCATGTCTAACAGTAAAGCAGAGATAAGGAAATGATTCTCAGAATAGAAGGAGAAGACAGAACTGAAGTTTTGCAAACATATTCATGTATAATGTATGATCACTCATTCCACTAAATATGTTGTGTACAGATTTACAGTCAACTGAGAATGTCCAACTGCATGAAATCACGGGGTATGAAATGTTAATTGCTTGTATGCACATTATTTGATTGCTATTGCAAAGTTTATTGCAAGTCTGTGTTTGTGGCAAAGACTGGTAACTCACTATAACTGTGCTGTGTAACTGTAGTACTTTGAAGGTTCAAATCTAGAACCATTTAATATGTGTTTCCCTTCATTTTATCATTCTTTTTATTTTTTTAATGTTTTCTTTTTCCATGTGCATGACATGTGGCATAGTAAAAAATGCTTAGTTGTTTTAAAATGAAAATTTTATTTCAGTTGCAATGCAGTTAGCAACATGGATGGTCTCTGTGGCACAAGGTGTAAATTCATTGGGCTAAGAATGAAATAACATAAGCAAAAGGGGACTTGATTCTGACAGTAGAAGTAATACCTGTTCGCTATTGCCTTTTACGTTTTGCACATTGCCTACCTATGTGTAAGCAGGGTTTACTGCTTAAGGAAAAAAGTGAAAACTTTAATTTGTTTCATCTTCCTTCCTGCAAACAAACACAGCAGTGATGTGTGGCTATTAGCACTCTGAACAGTACTGTGTGTATAAAACAGAGGCATTGCTGAGCATTTTCTGTGGTATCATGTGTAATTGTAGTGAGTTTATGGGCAGAGTACAGGTGAGAGAAGGTTCAAATCCAGCACCCTCCACTTTTTATTGAAGGTGTCCCACTATAATTTTTCACAAAACTTTGATTATAAAGGCAATACTACATGCCAGTAGCTATGTATAGCAGATTGATTGACAGAAATGTGTCATTACTGCTTGCATACACATACTTTTGTAGATATTATATGTATTATGTGTATAACTCGTTTAGCCTGACATTGAGGATTATGTAATAAAAATTCAGTTGCATATCTCTGATGAACACAATAGTTTACTGACAATCTACACCCCTCTCATAATCCAAGTATAACTATAAAAAAATGTTTTGAGTGGTATGTATCATAACTCTATTACTGAAGTCATGGAAGTCAATCCATTTCCGCTATATTGTCAGACATTAGTCCTGCATCACAGCTGAGTATGCAAGTCCCTAGAAAATGTGTGCCACGTCATCCCATTGTGATCTCTCTAAAGTCATGGTTTAAAAAGCCAAGTCATTTAGCATTTCAGTGTTGACCAGTGAACAAAGTATGACCAGGTTTAGCAGCACTCATGTCATAAATCAATGGCAAATGTCACATTATCCTTTCTGTTTCATAAACTCAATTCCTCTTTGTTTGCCAATGTTTCTCTTTGCTTACTGTCATGCTGACATGATTAGCATGGTTGTGCATGTTTGTGCACTGGTCATAAAATGTGATGTCACAAATTGGTGGGAAACATTAGAAATGTTGTTGGAGGACCTTTGCTAACATGGCAAGAGATGGGAAGGATGGTGCCAAATTCAGGGAACAGAGATGGGCTGTGGAGGAGTCAGAAATGCTTGTTGCACTCTTTGTGAAGTCCTACAGCTATAGGCTGCTCCATGTGGACTATACTGGGTCTCAGTATGAGGCTGAGGCTCGGAACAGCCTTGCCAAGACTGTCTCTAGTGCAACTGGCATACCACGCACTGGGGAGTAGTGTAGGCACCACTCAGTGAACTAAAGGGGTGCAATCAGGCACAACCTCTCCAGTGGCTGGATAAGTTTAGAATTATTGATTGCCCCCAGTTGTGTAAGTATACATATCAAGCAACTTTAAATGTTATGGAATGCTGTAGATAGCCAAGACTGGTATGCATAATGCTTTCATGTCTCTTCTTTCAATTTCTATTTTAGAGCTGCAGAGGAAATCTTGGTGAATAGGGAGGCACATGCTGAGAGGTTGGAGTGACTCAGAGAAGCAAGGGGTATGTATGCAGCACAACTGACCCTGATTGTAATAAATATATTGTGATTCCATAGATTAGTATCAAGTTCAGCATGCATATCTTAACTGTAACAGTAAGCATGCATGCTGTCTGCTGTAGCTCTTGGTAATTGTAGAAAGCAAGTATGATAATAAATTCAGATTATGTGGGTTTAATTCCCATAAGTGTCCTATAGTTTGTCATTCAACAAATTTAATTTTTACATTTGACATGCAGCAATATTGGCTTTAATGCCATACTGTTAACTTAATATGCATATTCCAAGGACTACTTGTAACAATTCACAGTCATTTTTAGGGTTTTGAAAGCTCTATAAAAGGATATTTATTGTAATAAAGCATGAATGTGGCATATCATGGTTATAGTCATCTCTTTTCTATTTTTGTCTCACCCCAACCCCTATCTCTCTCACACTCTCTCTCTCTCTGTCTCTCTTTTTTTTTGTAGGTTACCGGGAATCGCATCATTCTAATGTCATACCTTTCTCACAACAAACCAAAGGCTTTTCAGCACAGGGATATAGGTTAATCACTGTGCCAACCCTTCAGCGGCAACCACACCAATACCAAGCACCTCTGGGATGCAAACCTGACAGTAGTGCCACCACAGCTCTTGCACTATATGGCCCATTGCACCAGGTAGCTTTGCCACAACTGTTGGTGTATTTTTACCCTCCAGGAGTATTGGTGGAGGTGGTGATGACATCACCCACAAGTAGCTGCTAGGGATAGTGCAGAATGCCATAGGACATTGCATTGGTGGCCAAATCAGCTGCCTGGAGAGATTGCTCATTAAAATAGAAAAGAGACTCCCATGTCAAGCAGTCTCACAGGGAACTGAGGAAAGGGACAGTGATGACAGTTCTGACAGTGAGGACTAGATTCTCACCAATCCCACACTTGATGGTCATGTGTCTCCAATGTCCTCTATCTATCTTCAATCATTGTGTCACCATCCTTGTGTCTGTCTTATTTGTCCTGTTTGTCTGCACCTGCTTCCTCACCTACCCTTCCTACCTGACCCTATCATTTACTATGTCCCTTCCCCAAAATTCCTCTCTGAATCCAAAACAAATGGGCATCTGTCCCACAAAAAATAAATGTATTTCATATATAGCTCTCCAGTTCACATATATGTTTTCTTGACACATGATTTGGTCCAACTGGCTATACAGCATGATTGCATTGCTGTTGCCACCCATCTCTACATGTGCACATTACTGTATTGAAGAAGTGGAGATCTGTGGTTCTTTCTTAATTCTCTCCTTTAAATCCGTTTATTGCTTTCCCTTTGTTCTTCTCCCTGCTTGCTCACACCCCCTCTTCACCACTTTCCTAATTACCTCATTTCACACCTTTAATATGGTCAAAACATAGAATCACACATCACACTTGGCCAGAAATGGCCCGTTATAAAACCTTCACTTTTTGTCCGCTACATTTGTGCAGAGTTTAGCATCATGCCCCAATGCCAAGTGGCAATGAATGGCTCTTCCTGTCCTATGGCAAAACCTTGTGTGTTTTTGCTAGCAGTTACACTAGTCTTGTTATCTCCCCACAATATTGTTTAAACATACTGCTCTGTAGGAATACAGAGTTAAGGCAGAGTAAAGACACTACTTTGAAACAGTCTGGCTGTTCTGTGAACTGCCGGATGTAACAAATTGTAATTTTCTATGTGTAGTGTTGACATAAATCACTCAACTGAACATTTGTTTTTGCCCATAGCATCAAGGGCTTGATTTCAGATTCTTCTCACAGCATTTTTCACTGTGAGACTATATGTCTATGATATGTTTAATCATGCATATCTTAACATTTGCCACAGTTATGCATTTACATGGCGATATATTGGATAGCGGCCAAAACAAATTATTTGCATTGACATCCATCCTCACAGCTATGACATTTTTTTATCCATCCTTGTTCTGCTTGTCATAAGTCTGTTGCCCCTCTTCTAACACTTCTGTACCAATATGTCATTCACTTCATGCTACAGAGCATGGCAGCTTAATAATTAAAACAGTCAAAAAACATGTCCATGAATGTTACATGACACCAAACATTGTCATGTGTGTGTCCATCTCTCCTTGTATGCACCCTTCCACTCACACCCCTCTTTACAGGTGTGTATCTATTAACCTGGTGAATGCTTAGGTCATATCATGGTTTCTGCACACTGACATGACTCTGCTGATGGATAATACAATTATGTTACCTTGATTCAATAAGTTATCAGTGCTCCTGTAGTGTGCAATGTTTAATAATCTGCTGTGAGATTCTCTTTGTATTATGTTCAGGTGATGATGGATGAAATGTTCATCTAATATGATGTGGAAACTCTCCTTATTGTGAAGAAGCATACTGAACACACTTTTCAGGATATCTGGGCCTATACAAATAGTAATAATTTCACGAGACATATCACCCCTTGCCATTAGTATAAAAGCTGTACACACAATTTACTTGTGATTTGCAGTGAGGCCTGCAAAACAGCTACTAGTTATGCAAGTGTATTGAGGTAGGCATTACTGATACAATTTGGGAAGACACACACTTTTGTGTAGTCATTGATTGTAACATTTGTAGTCCAGATCACATTTGCTTATCAAATGACATTCCAATACCATTTGTAAGAAAAAAAAATCATCTGGATTTAAACCTGACTCACCTATGTTCTGATTAAGCACTCACTGCTTTTATACCCTAGTCCAGAGCAAAAGTGAGATGACAGGTGTATTTTCCACACTCAGTAATATCCAGAGTGTTGCTGCCCATGCATCACTGCTGACCCTGTTTGCACAAAGGAAGATAAACCAAATTAAAGTTAAGCAGAGACCCATGTTTGTGGGGCACTTAACATCTTGCTAACAGGGAAGGCAAGGCCACCAGTTACGTATAGAACACAACTTTGGCCCCAACATTTCAAAGATAGACTACAGCATGCACATCATACTACCTGGGTGGCCACGGTGGTGCAGTGGTTAGCATTGCCGCCTCACAGCAAGAGGTTCTCCAGTTCGATCCTCGGCTGGGGTGCCTTCTGGGTGGAGTCTGCATGTCCTCCCTGTGGTCCTCCCACATCCCAAAGACATGCTGCAGGTGGATTGGACACTCTAAATTGGCCCTAGGTGTGCGTGTGAGTGTGCCTTCTGTGGAAGGTTGGGCACTGGGCTGGCGACAAGGTGATCCGCTGTAGAAGAAGAAGATGCACATCATACTACCTGCCAGCAATTTCTTTAATAACATATCTAACAAGCCTGACACATAAAACTTTTACAACAAATAAATGTATTTTGCAGTTAACCTCAATCAGGTCAGTTACTCTATATCCATTTTTGTGCACAGTTTAGCAATGAGCACCAGTGAACACTGTTATTTTACAAGTCCAAATTAAAGTCCTGAAATTTGAATCACACATGCACTAATACTTTGGTATCACTTGCACAAATCAGCTTCTTGGTAATGCACTTTGTGAAGAGGTGTTAAACATGTCTAACTCTGGTTACTGGACTGTAAATCTCCAGTACATGGTAATGCATTCATAAACACAAGAGAATGGCAGTGACATGTGTGCTTCACTGGACACATACTTTCTGGTGGTCATGTGTGCCCTGCAGCAATGCACTTGCAAATGATATATCATGACTTGGGCTATTGTCAAACAGACTCCATAATTACAGAGTGTAACTGCATTGTTTCATTTGGTATAGGTGCACAGTAACACTGGGCATTGGCTATGCATGATCATATCCCATTGATATTGTCAGTAACTTGTATTAATGTGGACATACCTTCATCTGAATCTGAAGACATAAGTCCATCAATGCATTACTGATGTTTCCAAAGTGTTTGTTTGTGTGTGTGTGTGTGTGTGTGTGTCATCCATACAACACCCTGAGAAACAGATAGGTGTCTATCTCATGTCTGCAATATGCATTCATGACAGCTTATTTCACCTAGATTACCAGGATGTATTTATATATCCTTTTCCAAATTGTGTTCACATAATCATATCACAAGTCCTGGCTATGCAAACAAGTCCCGTAACAGTATATGTTACCTGCCATACTATGATGATGTCATCCTCTACAAAGTGCACTCTGACAGTGTTAAAGTCAGACTTCTGTGGTAGGGTGAGTGTTGAGTACTGTGCTTCCTAGACCATGTAATTAAGGCATTTAATGTGTGTGTGTGTGTGTGTGTGTGTGTGTGTGTGTGTGTGTGTGTGTGTGTGTGTGTGTGTGTGTGTATGTGTCTGTGTAGTCAGAACAGAATAAATCCAGGTTCTGTCACTCTCAGTCAAGTAGTATTCAGAAGATACTTTTACACTGCTATATGACACCACAATAATGTCATACAGCCCTCTTCTCAACTTCTCAACAGACACTGATGATGTCATCCCTTATAAAGCGCACTGTGCACTATCAATATCAACCTTTTCTGGTGCACGAGCATTAAGTACTGTGTTCTTTAGCTCATGTAATTAAAGAAGTAGTGGTTGTAATCTCACAGCAGTCAGCTTTTTTGTGTGTGTAGTCAGAAGAGCATGAGTCCAGGTCCTGCCACCCTTACTCAAGTAGCATTCAGAAGATACTTTTACACTGCTACATGACTCCACAGCAATTTCAGACAGCCCTCCCAAAATCCTCTCCTCAACATACATTGATGATGTCATCCTTTATAAAGTGTACTCTGACACTGTTAAAGTCAGACTGCAGTGGGGCAAGATTTTAATACTGCATTCTCTAAACTGTGTAATGGGATAGGTAAAGGTTCTAATCTCACAGCAATCAACTTGTGTTTGCGGTCATTCAACTATCAATCTCGAGATCATTCCACACCAGAATGTGAGTACATTGATACATTAAATGCTGATGATGTCATCTGCTATAAAGTATACTCTGACACTTTTAAAGACAGATTTGCACAGTGGTACTAGCATTAAGTGCTATGTTCTGCCACTTGTTTAATTAGATAGATAAGGGTTCTAATCTCAAAGTAGTCAGTGTGTGTGTGTGTGTGTGTGTGTGTGTGTGTGTGTGTGTGTGTGTGTGTGTGTTCATTCAACTATAACAAACAGTCACTGTGGTGTACCTTGAAGTCTCACAAACCAGATATGTCAATATACTGGGTCCAAAAATAAATACTGAGGAATCTTCCCTGTATGGAAGATCTGACATTCCATAGAGTTCAGACACCTAATAAAAAACATACTGTGAATATCCGACTTAATAACAGGTGGTAGAAATACTTTCTTTAAAAACTTTCCAAAGTATAAATCCACTAATGAAAGTAGGGAAACACAAGCTAGTTCAGGTAGAATCTTCTTTATTAAAAACACACAAACAAGCAATCCAAATAGTAGTTGAATAAACAGAATTATATATATATATATATATATATATATATATATATATATATATCCCTATATATGTGTGTGTGTGTGTGTGTGTGTGTGTGTGTGTGTGTGTGTGTCTGTAATAGAAAAGCAGCTGAGGTGACCAGTTTTATAAGAAAGTACCTTTAGTTCAGTTTTTGCATCCCCCAGTGAATGGCTATGTACTAATCTCATTACTAGGCTTCTGAAAGGACTGGGCACAAGCAGTGGTGTGCTACATCCTCTCTGTCTGTACTTACTCTGTATAATATCATTTGTAACTCAAGGTCTGAGTAAGAACTAGGAACATCCTGTTCATCTTCTTCTCCTACACTCCTAGGCTGTCTTTTGCCTTCCTCTCTTCAAATGGTCATCTTACAAATGGGCCTTTTTAAAATTTAACTTGCTTACCAGAAGGTCAACTAACTCTGGAGCTCCATCAAGGCAGCCTATCATGTGGTACAAGGTACTATTTCCCCCTGATCAACACAGGCTCTGAGACCGTAGACTCAAGCTCTTCCCAGAAATGGTGACTCATACCGGGGTTCTTCAGTACTGATTGCTCTCTACTTTGTCTAGGTATTCTCGCTCCCTTTCCTTATCTGCTTAATGCTTAGAACCCTCCTGCTTTTGATTAGAGTTTTTGCACACAGGAATATCACAATGGCTCTTTTCAAGGTTACTTTGTCCCTTAGTATACACTACCTTCTCCTTCTCCTTCTCCTTCTCTTCTCTTCTCTTCTCTTTTATTTGCATTGCCCTCCCTCTGTCTCAGGATAAATAAACACCACCCTCTCAATTCTGAGCTTATTTCTTTTCTCCAGGTTTTTCCTCCTTCAACAAAGGATTCATCTTCAGTTTTACTTTTTTTACTTTCTTACCAGATGCCTTTTGCCTAGAGCATTCCCTTATTTGAGATTTCTGTCTTACAATGAAAGAAGTGGGTTTAGAACTCTCACCAGATGTTGTTTTCCCTCTTACACTCAGTTGAGATTTTTCTTATTATTACATTTCTCCTTCACAACATCAAAGGTCTGCTTAGAATTGTCCATTTATTGAGCTTTTTGTTTACATTGACAGAAAGTTTAGAACTGAGCTCAAGGAGTGCATTTCCCGCATTTCTTTGCTTCATTTCCTCAGACTACATCCTTTCACTGAGTGCTCCTGTCCCTTCACTTCTGCTAATCAGTTCAATTGCCTATTGTGCAATACTTTTAGGCTGCTGTATTTCAGTGTGCAGGTCACTTTCTTCTGCCAGGTTTTGTTCTTGTGAACTACTCTTTTAGAGGTATATTCTGACATCTTCTTTAACTGGTGTGTGCTGTACTGTTAGCCAATTTGTTGTACCTTTAGTGCTTTATAAGGCTGTGCCTGGGATTTATTGGATTCATATCACTGGTGCAGGCACACCTGTAACCTTATTAACTTTCAAATTCCCCCTCCCCACATTAATAGTTTGGTCTAGTAAAAAAATCGCCTTCCTCCTATTGCCTCCACAAATATATAAAGTGGAAAAAATCTTTCCCTGTTATCATAATATGTGCTAAACTGGAGACAACAAGCAATAGAATAAAATATCTTCTCAATCCCACTCTGTATTTCTAGAGATATAATACTGTTTCTTGTCACTGCAAATACATGCTACCTCTAATGCTTTGTTACTAGTATTTTTTTCCTCAAATTCATACTTACTGCCCCATTTGAAATGTCACTATGCTACCTAACACTCCTTACAGTTTTCTACTATCGGTTTAGAAGCTGAACTTAATTAACTTGGTAATTACACAGTAAAAGAATACAGCTGAAACCACCAGTTTGACAACAATGAAGTTTATGGTATACAAATGAAATTAAATGCATGTTTCTTCCAAGCAAAAAGTGCTATGATTCAACCAAAAGCATAGTGAGTACCATTAACTTAGTGTTATACCCAGCCTTATACCTCCGTGAAACAGTCTGTGTTGATCAGTCTCTCTGGATTCTTCTGTTGGGAACAATTTCCAGCTTCTCCTTTCAAATCTTCCCTCACTGTGCTTGATTCTCAATCACTGGTATTTCACCCAATTTTACTTCATATGACATTATGCTATAACTTCATGTACTGAATAGTTTCAAACCAGATTTTCTTTCTTAGCTTGTCTGAAAACCTAAATCAAAATATTAATCAGACAGCATCAAAAAGGTCTTGATTTGTGCAAAGGTTTACACTTCTTCAGAATGATGCATTTGTCCCGGTACAAGGCTTACTGGTTCTATTGCATTATTTCACTAATAAACCAGTCTGCTTTGATGAATCTTGGCAACTGGGCAATACATTAGATCTTTCCACTACATGAAATGAAGTAGAGCCCAGAGATATCCGATAAGATAGATGCTATACCTCGCTGTGTGTTATTATTCAGTGTCATGCACAAGCTGAACTGTTACAGCCAGAGTAACAAACCGAAGTGGCACACATACCAGGCTTTAAAGGGAAAGTGGTTAAGGGAGGAAAAGTTAAGAGAAAAATATGCTCCAAGCATTTTAAGTTCCTTTCAAGATCATTTCAGGTCATATGATGATTTTACATCAGTTTAACCAGCAACCACTTATTGCAAAGCAGTGTTTTATTACATGTGTGCTGGGTACAGATTCTATTATTTACTCTGCTTCGGGGTTCAGTGTTATTAAAATGTATTGTCACAAGAGAAAGTATAAACATTCAAAGACTTAGTGCTCTTCCTGAAGATAAAACTCTCTACAGACTACTCTAATTATAGACCCATAGCTATGCTCTCTCCTCTGGCTAAGATCATGGAAAAATGTATACATAAACAATTTATGCAATACCTTATACAGAATCACCTAATGGCTAATACCCAGCATGGCTTCCGCCCTCATCATAGTACTACCTCAGCCCTAATGACATTTACCAACACCATTAACAATAACCACAACAATAACCGGAAATCCTCTGCCCTTTTCTTGGATCTTTCCAAGGCATTTGATATGGTTGACCACCAACTTCTTATTCGAACCCTGCAAACCTTCTACCTAGACTCTAATGCCCTCCTTTGGTTTTCATCCTATCTTAAAGAGAGACAACAGGCAGTCCTCTGGCAAAATAAGCTCTCCAAACTACAACCAAACACCCTTGGAGTACCTCAAGGGTCCATATTAGGTCCACTACTGTTTTCAAACTTTATTAATGACCTGCCCACTGTCATTCAAAACGTCAGCTGTATCCAATACGCTGATGACTCCACCTTGATCTGCTCTGGTACTACCCCCACTGATTTAGAGACTGATACCCAGACTACATTTACTGCCATAGAAAACTGGGTCTCTGACCGTCGGCTATTACTTAATCCCCAAAAAAACAAATTGTTCCTTTTTTCACCTACCCAAAATTCTCTACCCTTTACTTTCACCATAAATGCAAAAAATGGGACACTTATCTCCCCTGACCCTCACACAAAATTGCTGGGAGTCATTATTGATAATAACTTAAAATTTGACCACCATGTAAATCAAACCATCAAGAATATCAATAGGAAAATTGGGTCACTCTGTAGAATCAAACCCTTCCTTACCCCCCCCCCCCAGCCAAGGTGGCCATAGCCCAGTCTCACCTCTTCTCAAAGCTCCTATATGCATCCCCTCTTCTCATCAATCTTAACAAAACCGATCTCAACAAACTTACATCCTGTTACAATCACATAGTCAGGTTTGCAACAGGCTTGCCTTTTAGAACCCATCACTGCATCAACCTTAAACAGCTTGGATGGCTGGAACTATCTAATCTTATCCAGTATAATGTGCTGACTATGACTAACAAAATCCTCCACAACCCTGAAAATACTCCAGCCCTTAGTAATTTCATCCTCTCCCATAACAACCCAAGACTGCTTCGTTCCTCAAATAAGTTGCAAATTCAGACTACTAAAATTAACAATGCTGCTGGAATGGCCCTTTTCGCAAACTCGTTGGGTCGAATCTGGAACCTACACCCTGCTCCCCTCCCTAGCTCAATTTAAAACTGCAGTTAAACAGCACCTTGAATATAATTGGCAATGTCATTGTGATAAACCTGGTTAAGCTACTCTCAGGAATGTTATTTACTTCTTTACTAGCAATTGCTAAAAGTCCCTTCCTCTTCCGGGGGAATTTTAAGCAATAATTGTTACTCTAGGTTACTATGAACCTGTATATTTATTTTTGTTCTCAATCCCAATGAATTTTATAACTTCTGTTATCGTTATTTTTATTTGTGTATTTTTTTATCTGTACCATTTATGTTACAGCTTTTCTCCCCAGACCTCTGCTGAAAATGGACTTTGTTCCAGTTGGACTTTCCCGGTCAACAAATGTAAAATAAATAAATAAATAATAAAATAAATAAAATGTTTCCTTAGGTTATTTTGCTGCTTATCGTTTTTTGTTAAATTAAGGTAATGATACTAATGGCAATTGATTTGTACTCTGTATTAAGTGCAACTGTTGAAACAGTCATGAATGGTACATATGAAGTCGCCACATCATTTACCTTAATGGATATTCATTGCAAAGGTACACTGCATTATTTCTATCTCTGGTTCTCTTTTGGATGTGCTCATTTCTCTCCATAGGTTCATAGGTTCATACTAGGCTATCTGCCCTAGTGTGTTTGGCTTTCGCCACCCATTTTAAATGAATTTTGCTATGCCCTTTTTTGAGGTTAGTATACTGTGCCTCTGTCTAACAGTGACACAGAAGTGATACCCAGAGTAAATCTACGATCTTCCATCCACTCATCAAGATTCCTCTTGAAGAGAGTCAATGAGGGACTCTGCCTAATTTGGACTGGGATTTTATTCCAGAGTGAAGGGAGCCTCTGGGTTATGAATCTGTCCCTCCAGCATGTCCTATTTATTTCAGTGCTGAGGTTCAAGTCTCTCGAGTGCGTAGCTCGATGGGATTTGGATTTTCTGAGGTGCAGCATGTCCATTAATTCCGGGTTGGACATGGCTTTATACGTCAGGCACAGATCGCCTCTGAGCAGGTGGTATGCCACTAAGTAGAGCTGGAGTTTCTTTAACCGGGCAGCATATGGCATCTGTTTGAGCCGTTTGATCCTCTTGGTGAGGTACTTTTGGGGTCTTTTCAGTTGCTGCAGGTGTCTGGTAAGGTACATCCCAAGAGGGGCATTGTACTCAATTATGGGCCTGATGAGGGATGAGTAAAGAGGCACGATGACCTCCCCTGATCTAGATGTGAATCCCTTCATGATTAGGTGGGCTATATAAAATGTTTTTCTAACCACTTTGGCCACGTGGTTGTCGAATGAGAGATTGCTATCAACTTGGGTCCCCAGATCCCTAATTACTTCTTCCGTACTTAATGGATTACCATCTATGTGGTAATGTGTGGGCACTTTGTTTTTGCCAAAGGGGATGACTATACACTTTTTGGCGTTTAGCTTGAGGCCATGGCTCTGGCACCAGTTGTCTGTTTCTATGAGGCCCTTTTGGAGGATGCTTGTGTTGGCTGGAGAGTCAATTATGGCACCCAGTTTGCAGTCATCTGCGAACTTGGTCAGCCACAGTCCTTCCGTGTTGGCCTGTACCTCCGAGAAATATATACCAAACAAGAGAGGTCCCAGGACTGAGCCTTGTGGGACACCACTTGTAACTGGTTTGGAGTCTGACATGGCTCCAGCAATTCTAACCATGTGGGTTCTGTCCTTGAGACAGTTTGCAATCCATCTAGTGACATAGGGGTTTATATTTAAGCTGGTGAGCTTATCTATAATGCCCGAGTGGGGTATTGTATTGAAGGCTTTTGCGAGGTCCAGGTAGGCTGTGTGGACCACCTTCCCCTTGTCAATGGCCTTGATGACTGTTTCAAAGAAATCGACCAGGTTTAAGAGGCAGGATCTGCCCTTAACAAAGCCGAACTGGGTAGGATCCAGTGTCTGTAGGTCCCCGATATCTTTATTTATGAGGTCCATGATGATCTTTTCCATAGCTTTGCAGACCAAGCTAGTCAGGCTTATGGGGCGATAGTTTCCAGGATCCATTGAGGCACCACCTTTGTGGAGAGGGACCACTGTTGCTGTATGCCACTCTTTGGGTACATATCCTGTAGTAAGGCTGAGATTGAACAGTAGTTTTATGTTTGGGTTTAGTTCTTCTTGGAGTTCATGTAGGATGCAGCCCGGGACACCGTCTGGTCCCATTGATGCTGTGTTTTTTGCTTTGGAGAGGGCGGCTCTTACCTGAGCATCTGAGATGTCAGGGGGGCAGCACTCTGCTGGGATAGATATTTGCCCTTTTGGTGGGGAAGGGGGGGAGAAGTTTGCGTTGAACCTGTCAGCTAGGATGTTGGCAATGTCTGTGGGTTCAGTGTATTTTTTGTCATTTTGGACTAATTCTGAGCATATCTGGGAGTTCTCACCCAGGTTCCTAACATAACTAAAGAAAGCCTTGTGATTATCCTTAGTGTCCTGTGCAATTTTTCTCTCGAAACTGGCCTTAGGCGATTTTATGAGTGCCCGTAGTTTTTTACTAATACTGATCAGAGATGCCTTCCCTTTTTGGGATTTTGCTCTATCATGTAGTAGCTTCCTCCTTCTATTGTATAGTTTGTTTATGTCTGGGGTCCACCAGACAGGACGCCTGCCTTTGGAGGATTGGGTCTTGGTTTTGTTTGGGATTGCATGATCCATGCATTCCTGATGGTGTTCATAGTATGCGTTTATAAAGGATTCTGCGGTCTGGGCTGTATTTTCCACAGGCCCGAGGGCTTTGAAGGATTCCACCTCGGTTTTGAGGAGTGTGAAATTTGCTTTAAAGAAGTTTTTCACTGTGGTTTTCTGGGCAGGGGCTGGGGTCGGGATGTGAATATCTAGTGAGATTAGTTTATGGTCTGATCTTACCAGTGAGGGATACACTTCTGGTCTGGAGCATAGAGTCCCCATGTTGGTGATGATCAGGTCCAGTATGTTTTCCCTTCTTGTGGGAGTGGTAACAAGTTGTTCCATAGCATTTGACTTTATAAATTCTAGGAAACTTTGGGCTAGCTAGAGTAATGCTCCCAGTCTATGTTTGGGTAGTTGAAGTCGCCCAATATCATTTCCATTAATGTAGCTGTTTTACAATGCATCTTCCTCACTGTAACTTATATGCATAGTGTGGACTGAAAGTAAACACAGTGGTGTCCAATATATTTTCAGAGCAAATAAAATCGAATGAATAAATAAATATATATGACATACATATCCTAAGGCATAGTTACTGTGTTAATTTTGTTACACAGTTTGGTTCATCTATGATCACTAACTTCTGAAACTATACTACATTACTAAAACCAAGCGCATCCTGCAAAGAGTTAGAATTTCCTAAACAAACACACTGGGTGTAAATAGAACATTTTTCTTTTTCAACAGTTAATTCAGAATTATATCTGAGTTACTAAATGAGAGATGACTGTGGTTACATTTACATTTAAATTAAAACTCTGAACAGTATCGATTTTGCTCCATGACAATTGATACATTGCTCTAAGGCAATGTAACAGCCAAGGAAATGCAGGTTAAATTGATATTTAGAACTACTTCTAGCTGCATATAACTACCAGCAAGAAACTAAAAACTTTAGCTCTTCCAGCCTATAAACTTATTGATGGTCAGTTATTTGTTTACATTGAAGTTCATTGTATTTTAAGACTAACTTCTGAATTTGGTAATACTTTCCACTTTAATTCCTGAAATCCTGTGATGGCTTCTATTCCTGCAAAATTATCTGCAAGAAAGTTGCACCTCTCTTACACCTGTATAAAGAAATTAATGTGTCCTTACACCAAATGTATCTCACACATGCTAATAGCAGAAGATAGAGAGGACATATGTATAAACATTTCAACTTGTCTTCATGGAACTGTTAATTATCTGTTTGTGTCCCTAAAGTTTTACCTCTATTACCTGTTATCATTGGTCATATCATAGAGTGCCAGGGTGTCAGTTTATTAAAGTACTCTTTACCTGAACATTTAAGTCAGACATCAGATTTTGACTTTATTTTAACTTTATAAGCTACTGTATAAGCCATTTACAGTAACACTTCTAGAAGTGTATGCCTTGAAATATCTCTGTTTATAAGGATTGGCTGTTTATATATATCATGCATAACACAGCAGATGTGTAGATCAATTTCACTTCATCTAAAACTTACATTCAAAACATTAAAGCTATTGTTGGTTCGGATGAGAAATAAAATATTGACTTTGGCCTACCTCCTATAAAAGAAAAAGTAAAAGCTCAAATCAAAAATTGCATGCAATATGCATGTTGATATTAACTTGCTCACTTATGCTCTTACCAGTAGCAGTGATCTAAGATGTAAATAAATATGCAGAAATAAAAAAAGTAGGCATGGTAGTAAAAAGGGTCTATATTAGAACATCGACAGCTAAAAACAGCGAACACCCTTACCTCGACACAACTTAACCGAAAGCACTAAATCTCAAACGGCCAGAACAGCAATTTTTGTCTCAGAAAAAAAAATCACTGGGACAAAAAAAAAAAAAAAAAAAAAAACAAATGACAGACAAACTGGGGACCTTTGCCCCCCACACCCCCCTACTTAAATATACCAACTCCGAGATCTTACTACAGTGGAGGAAACATCAAACTCCAGATAATGGCCCAGCGATTTTTTTTCCCTGGGGAAAAAAATCACTGTTCTGGCCTTTCGAAATGTAGTGCTTTTGGTTAAGCTGTGTCGAGGTAAGGGTGTTCGCTGTTTTTAGCCGTTGATGTTCTAATATAGACCCATAAAAAATATCCTTGAGCATGGAATCTGCAGTTTTTCTGAGATAGGTTACATGGCTAGTCTAATATTAATGTAATGTGTTTTAATACTGACAAATGTAAGGTGCTTTAAGTCATGAACTTTCACCAGAATCAGTGACTCTTGTTGACATGAATTTGAAGTTTGATGTTCATGTTATTACTGATTTTAAAAAACGCTACTGTATGATGAAAGATAACTTAACACCCAATATCATAGAAAATGTAATACTTTCTAAGTTTTTTTCTCAGTTTCATTATGTGGCATGTTATAAATTATTTCATTTCATATGAGTATATGCTTATGTATTTTTATTTATGATTGTACTGTTATTGTTTTTTCTTTGTACTTCTTTCAATGTTCTCTGACTGGATTTTCTTAATCTTACCCTAGCTGCATTGAATGTATTATTATGTATCATTATATACTGAATGTTATCACTTACTCATTCTGTATATGATAGGGCTGATTAGTAAGACCTTAATGTACTTTCTGCTGCTTGGACACGAATCATGGCTGAAGAGGTTCGGTAGATTAGCCCACTTACCCAGTAAACAAACAGTAATTGATAACTAAACAAATGAATAAATAAATACATAAATAAGTAAATAAAAATCATTTGGACCATTAGTAGTAAAAGGGAAGAGAAGGTACTAATAGTATCATATTAAGTCCTTAATAAAGCTTCATATTTAATACTTTCAGTCTGCATTTATGAACTGAAATCACTAAAGAAATTAGAGAGCAAACACAAGATCATATACTAGGCAGATATCCAGGGTATGTTATATATATTATAAGGAAAGGTTAAAGTCTCTTATCCTATATTCAGTACACTATAGATTACTCAAAGTAGGACGTAATCTTGGTATATGCATTTTAACAGTGATTCATATCATCTTCAGCTGTGGTATCAATTACACCTCTTATCTGGGATACAAGAAATAAGAACTCCTTTGGGAAAATGCCTGCATATATTTCTACAATAAAGAACAGCAAATGTATTTATAGGGCTGGCAAAATTTGAAACTTTCTACTTATTAGGGTAAGACAGGTACCAAGATTGTTTACATTTAAGGTTCAACTGGATAGATACATTGAGGACCAAGTCTATGACTTGTCATAGTGGTTAAAAGCTCATACGTAGTCTCATAAAGAGGATCTGAGTTTGCTGTATTATTATGTTGAACGATGAGCATTACATTTTTATGGGGGATTTGGTCTGGCGTAAGATTAATATATCAGAAGAAAATAGCACACAATGGATTCACTGCATGTTTGTATTACTAAGTGAGTTCACAATAACAATATTGTGCTAATGTTGAGGAAGCTATGGTTTGTTGTGATAGCACAGAAGTTTGTTTTGGCTTCAGGAGATTTAAAGGCAGTGGAACTATCATACATTTGAAGATTGATATCACCGATCAAACTGTTGAATTTGATGGTGGTGGCATTATTCATTTTCAAACCAAACTAGCAATGTAGTCAGTGATACTTTCCTCTGACCCCCCCCCCCCGTATAACATCATTTTCATTGCAGCAACACAGACTAACAGTTCGTTATCCAGACTTACACTAATCATCTCTTCCAAGAGCACTAAAATAAATCAAGGAATGCTTGGAGTAAAACAGCAGTCAACAATTATCTTTCTAGAAGAGTTTCAATCATGCTCATAACAACAGGCTGTATAATCATGATGCACATTACCTGAGACTATAGAAGAATTGGTAATCATTGATGTGCTGTTGTTTCCACTATTTTCTCTAACTTCAAAAATCAGAAGAAAATATCAGTGCTACAGTGTCAAGAACCAACATAACTTGTTCCTCAACCAGAACCATCAGGACTATGTGATGTTAGCCATCAGAGGAGTCTGAAGCAAATCATTACACTTATGTAGACCACTAACCAGTCCAAAGAGTAAATATCCTGCAACACTAAGTTAGCCACCATTGTTTTCATACCTCCGTGTTCTCTGTTGATATCATCCGCTTCATGCCTTACATCATTAGTGGTACAAGTAAGGATATCAGCTCCAGGCAGGAATCTGTCTATATTTGTAAGTTGGGCCCATTGTATGTTTAAGGAGATTTTATTTACACATTTATTTGCTTCTATATTTGTTAATTGGCAACTGGGCTGGTCCTAGGACCTTTTGCATCCATGACTTTGTCCAAAGACACAACAGTCACATAAATGTCAAATTTAATACAGCCAAAACTTCAATTGCAATGTATCAGTATGACAGTATTTTGCATCACCATACTACAGTTACTACAGACCCAATTAACTCCTTATATTTATTTATTTATTTATATATTAGCATTTGATTGCCAGGATAGTCCTATCTGGGCACAAGTATGACTACTTTTCAGTGGAGTGGAGGCCTGGGGAGAAAAGCTCTAGCACTCATACTGGCTAGCAGAACTTTAAACAATATATGCAGAAATATAGCAAAAATCATAATTATAGTAAACAGATATTACATTAGATGACCGAATTTTGTATAATATAACAGTGGAGGCAAACAAATACCAGGGGTATGGCATTTTATTATTAGCAGAGGGAATGATAGAATGCACCACTGTGTATTGCAATTTCGCAAGATAAATTTCAGCAGTATGTATTTAGGTTGATAAGATCAACCAGGAGTGGAGCAAGAGCAGTGCCAGGTGTCCAAGAGTTGTTATTTAAATTGCACTTTAAAGGACTTATGGTTATAGTTTTGTCTAAGGACAAGAGGTAAAGAGTTCCATAGTATAGGGACGTGTGAGGAGTATAATGAGCAACCTGTAGAGGTATTTGAATTTATTATTTGGAGAAGTAATTTATTCACCGAGCATAGGGCTCTGCATAGTCAATGCTATTAGGTATGCTGCTTAGGACAGATCTGGTCTATAGAGAACTTTTTGTATGATGATTTTTTTTTATTATTGTGTATCTGATGACGTTTGGGTAGAAACCTAAATGAAAAGTGCTTCATTAAAATTCTTTTGCCGCTTCACTCAATTTGTCACTTTTGTTTGGATTTTTGTATGACTGGCAGCTGTGAATTGGACAGATAGTGTGGTAGTTCAGGTCTATATCACAAAACTGAATGTTTAGGTTGCTGAATACCTAAACGTTAACACCTAAAGAGCAAAAGCTGAAAACCACGAACGGCCATTTCTGTGAATTTTTTCACAGGAAAAAATGTTGCTTGGCCATTATCGGGAATTTGTCCTTTTCCCCAATGTAGAGCAATCTCGAAGTTAGTATATTTAGTTAGGGGGGTGTGAGGGGTGAAGCACCTCACTTGATTAGGGTTTGAAAGTTTGTTTTCCCGTCCGCCAGCCAAGCAAATTTTTTTGCTGTGAAAAGATTTGTGGAAGTGGCCATTTGTGGTGTTTAGCTTTCGCTGTTTAGGTATCGACGTTTAGGTGTTTGACAACCTAAACATTCGATTTTATAATATAGGCCCAATAGTTCAAGCCAAGATAGTTCCCTGAGGGAAAAGCAACAATGAGATATACTGGGCATGTTAGCTGCATATTTTGCTGCCTTATTATAATATTACTCTAGAAGACACGGTGTAATTTGCAAGTTTATAAGTATTGCAACAGCATAGAGACGTGTTGGAAGCAATATGGAGGATGGCAGGTGTTTTTTTTTATTGCTGAGGTGAGGCAAGGTGTGATTCTAAACAATACTGCTAGCTTTTGACATTTTTTAATTACTTTTCTTATGTGGCGGTCAAACTTGAGGCTTTCATTTATTGTTACTCTCAGAAGCTTTGCATGAGACACCTTCTCAATGCTGTTAATAATAGTCATACTTGTTAGCCAGGTACGCCCACTGTACACAGCAGTCCCTTTTCAAGGCTGACCTGGAAGCATGGTCTGGTTAAGTGACTTGATCAAGGTCACACAGTAGGCATATAAGGGCAGGTGCTACTAATTGCAACCTTAACTACTGCTCCAACTGCCAGATTTAGCAACTGTTAAGGTTTAATAAGGTTAAAGTAAAGTGGGAGTTTTGTTTGCAGAATTTTTTTGGGGTGAATAGAATTAATTTGGATTTTGGGAGGGAGGTATGAGCAATTTTGAGTTGCAGAGCCATGATTATGCTAAGAGAAGGGATTCCTGGGTTATGTGTTGTACTTTGTTTAGCTTTTTGCAAAGTATATGAGAGTAGAATCACCAGCATACAGCACAATTTTGACATACTTTGAAGCTTTTTGAAACTCATTTATGAATATGCTGTAAAGTAGTGGCTCAAGTATGGATCCTTAAGGGACACCAAGTATGGATGCTTGGGGGACACCGACTGTTTTAAGGAGGAACAGGGAGTAGAAGTGTTTCCATGTAACTGCTTGATATCAGTCAGTGAGACAACTTTCACACCAACAGAAGGATGGTGCAGCAAGCCCTAGAACAGAGGGTCTATGAAAAAAAAAACTGTATGACACAGTGTCAAAAGCTTTTGTCAGGTCAAGGAAAACAGCTGAAATAAAGTTACCATCATTTCTATTTTGATTTGTGGTAGAGATAACGCTGAGAAGAGCACAGGTGACACTCTCATGAAGACAGAAGCTTGTTGTGTAGGGGGCTAGGTGATTGTTTATTATTATGAACTTGATGAATTGAGAGTGTATACATTTCTTTCAAGGATTTTTGAAAGAGAGGACAGAATGGTTATTGGCCCATTTGGAGAGGTCAGTAAAGAGCCTTCATTTCTGTAATAGTAAGATATAAGATTTCTTTCAGAGCATAGGGACATATTTTTCTATTATAGAGGAATTTATTAGTATGGCAATTGGGTAGGCTAGTGTCTCAGCAGCAAGCTTTAAGTATTATGAGAGTAGATTATCAGGGCAAGCACAGTGGTTTCGGTTGACTAAGCAGCTTTTTGATGGAAATAGGGACTGGGTGAAATGAAAATGATGTAGCAGGTACTTGATTACTAAGTGAGTTTGAGACATTTACTGGAGTGGAATTTTTCAATAAAGAAGTGACTATTTGTACATAGCAAATGCTAAATTGACAATGTGGCAGGGGTCAACATTTGTTGAAGGAGATGGTTGTATTACATGGCCAGAATGTGAGAAGTAATTAATAGATAAAAATAAAGATTTAGGGTTTTTAAACAGTTATTTTGTGAGTTTGCAAAATAATTGTTTTTATCTTGTTTTAATTTATGTTTTGTGATATTTTTAAAAGCTGTTTAAAATGTAGTAGGTTTTTGTCTGTTTTATTCTTTTTCCAAGCATACCAGTCTTTGTCCCATTCCTTCATTAGATGTTTTGTTTGGCTGGTCAGCCATGATGCTGGGTTGGATTTGATTTTTTTTTTTTATGAAAGGACCATGTATATTTAAGGCCTTAAGGAAGGTTAGTTTAAAGAAAGCCACAGCTTAATCTGGAGAAAGCCACATGTAGCTGATTCCAATTCAAGAGCTTTTGGGTGGATGTGAAAGTATTTTTTTTGAAGGATGAGAGGTTCCTTACTTGGTTATATTGATATTGTTTTTGTATGGTAGTTTGGCCTCTGATTTTGTATAAGGTGGTAAGCGGTCACTCATGAGTGTCTGGAAATGAGCCACAGAAAAGCATCTTATTCAGTAAGTTTGTAAGAATCCAGTCTATAGCAGACTTTATATCGCTGCTCTTATTATGACAGGTGGGGTGGGTACATATTAGGTAAGACCATGCAGGTTTATTCTGTTCTTAGAAGAATTACTTTCAACCATTTGTCAATACACATTAAGGTCCCCTAATATAATTGCTTATATAAGTGATATTTGTAGATGCCTAATGGAACAATTCTTTGACAATGTCATCATTGCTTCCAGGTGGAATATATACTCCTATAATACAAATGATTTGTTTTTATTAAGCTTAAATACAAATATAAAAATTTCTGCATTTTGAATTGGGCACCATGTTGAATTTTGGAAGGTTATATACATTTACTACAGATCCACTCAACTTAATAAATATAACAGAGAAATGTGGTCACTACCAGAGAAGCAATATATGATTTAAGAGTCACCACCGAACTGAATATCTTCTTGAGGGTTTCTGAAAGGTTTGTAAACAGGTTAAGTTCTAAGATTTCACAATTATATCCAGAAGTAAGAAAACATGCAAATATTGTGAAGTTCTACAGTTGTGACTCTCATACAATACTGTACACACAGTCATAATAATAACATGGCAGTGAATGATTTTATCAGAGGGGACTAATATAAACAGACTTCAACTTTTTGGATGATCTGCTCTCACTTTAGCCATTCCCTGTATGTAAATAAACTTTCTGTGGTTAGTTCAGGTATAGATGACCTCATCTTGTTCTGATAGTTGAGGACATTCCAGTCAGCTGAAATGTTGACTACCACAGGATAGGAATGACAGTCATACAGCACAAACCTTCACTCTATTCTGCAATTCAAAATAGTCCTTAAAAAAAGTTATAAAAATATTAGTCCAAGTTACCAATGTTTGACAAAAACTAACTATGCTGAAATCTTTCTTGGAAGATACAGGGGTGATAAATCTGAGAGGACACAGGTCTCATTCAAAAAAACTACTCAGTATTTTAAACATCCAAATTAGACTACAATGTCCAGTGCTGCACTTTGTTGGCACCAACAGCAATCATTGCCAATTTGGCAGGCAAGTTACTGAAAACATTATGGACTGTGATAATAATGGTTACATTACAAAGTAGAATATTGGGGGTCCAAATAGAGAGATGATAAGTCAACAAGCAAAGGAGAGTAGTATTGTTGGAAATGAATTCATCCTCAAGTCTTGGTGAGTACCTTCATGAGGTGGACCCTGTTTTTCACCAAATCTCACCAAGATGACACTGACATATAGACTGTATTTTATATAGCATATATCATGGGCAGTAGCAGGTTAAAAAACAAACAAAAAAAAGATATCTTGGTGCACAAGACCCAGCATAAAACTGTGCCCAATTCTGGTAGGCACACTGGTGCCAGGAATGGAAAAAATGACAGTGTAGAATCCTCAAGACATTGAAACATTCCTACAATGGGGCTAGGCCAGACCCAGGGGAAGGATGGTTCCTTTATTGAAGAAGGAAGTAGCAGTGCACAAAAATCAGAAAGATGACAAAGTGAATTATTGAGGATAAGAAAGAAATTATGTATTGTTATTATTATGCAAGAAACAGAATTTCCAGACAGAAAATATACAAAAAGATTAAGAGAGAAATTAGCGGAAAGAAAAATACTTGCACAAGAAAAACTGTCAGAAGCTTCAAATAAAAATTTATGTTCATAAATGCAATAAATTTATGAAAATGATTATGTATACCAAGAAACCTTCAGCTGTTTGGAAAAAGAAGTGACTGAGGAAGTGCAAACATATAAAGAACAAAATCTAGACACTTTAGAAAGGTATAAAAAAGAAATATTGACAAGGGAAAGAAAGCAATCTTATATGGTGCAATATTTATGCAAAGGAGAAATCCAAATTAATCAACACAAAAATGGCAGCCTCAAATATATTCAAAGAGAAATACAAGCAAAGACATCCAGATATGGAAAATTTCATAATAAAAAATAAAATAAAATCACAAAGAGGGAATGTAGAACAGAAGATTAGTAAAGCAGAAGTTAAAAAATAGAAGATAAAGTTATAGGGGGGGTCTATATGATGCAATTGAATGGACTAAATAGCGAATGCTATTTCATCAATCTGATACTGTTAAAATTGCAAAATAGCGAAGTCACGGAACATCAAATTTTTTCCCAGGGAAAAAAATGCAGTGGGCCTTCTTTGGGACTTTGCCATTTCCTCCACTATGGTGTGATCTTGGAGTTGGTATATTTAAGTAGGGGGGTGAGGGGGCACAGCCCCCCACATGGGGGGGGGGTTTGGGGGCAAAGCCCTCCACTTAAATGGGTGTTTAAGTTTTTTTTTTTTTTCAATAAAGAAGTGACTATTTGTACATAGCAAATGCTAAATTGACAATGTGGAAGGGGTCAACATTTGTTGAAGGAGATGGTTGTATTACATGGCCAGAATGTGAGAAGTAATTAATAGATAAAAATAAAGATTTAGGGTTTTTAAACAGTTATTTTGTGAGTTTGCAAAATAATTGTTTTTATCTTGTTTTAATTTATGTTTTGTGATATTTTTAAAAGCTGTTTAAAATGTAGTAGGTTTTTGTCTGTTTTATTCTTTTTCCAAGAATACTAGTCTTTGTCTGATTCCTTCATTAGATGTTTTGTTTGGTTGGTCTTGCATGATTCCGGGTTGGATTTGATTTTTTTTTTTTTTTTATGAAAGGACCATGTATATTTAAGGCCTTAAGGAAGGTTAGTTTAAAGAAAGCCACAGCTTAATCTGGAGAAAGCCACATGTAGCTGATTCCAATTCAAGAGCTTTTGGGTGGATGTGAAAGTATTTTTTTTGAAGGATGAGAGGTTCCTTACTTGGTTATATTGATATTGTTTTTGTATGGTAGTTTGGCCTCTGATTTTGTATAAGTTGGTAAGTGGTCACTCATGAGTGTCTGGAAATGAGCCACAGAAAAGCATCTTATTCAGTAAGTTTGTAAGAATCCAGTCTATAGCGGACTTTATATCGCTACTCTTATTATGACAGGTGGGGTGGGTACATATTAGGTAAGACCATGCAGGTTTATTCTGTTCTTAGAAGAATTACTTTCAACCATTTGTCAATACACATTAAGGTCCCCTAATATAATTGCTTATATAAGTGATATTTGTAGATGCCTAATGGAACAATTCTTTGACAATGTCATCATTGCTTCCAGGTGGAATATATACTCCTATAATACAAATGATTTGTTTTTATTAAGCTTAAATACAAATATAAAAATGTCTGCATTTTGAATTGGGCACCATGTTGAATTTTGGAAGGTTATATACATTTACTACAGATCCACTCAACTTAATAAATATAACAGAGAAATGTGGTCACTACCAGAGAAGCAATATATGATTTAAGAGTCACCACCGAACTGAATATCTTCTTGAGGGTTTCAGAAAGGTTTGTAAACAGGTTAAGTTCTAAGATTTCACAATTATATCCAGAAGTAAGAAAATGTGCAAATATTGTGAAGCTCTACAGTTGTGACTCTCATACAATACTGTACACACAGCCATAATAATAACATGGCAGTGAATGATTTTATCAGAGGGGTCTAATATAAGCAGACTTCAACTTTTTGGTATATTTAAGTAGGGGGGTGAGGGGGCACAGCCCCCCACATGGGGGGGGGTTTGGGGGCAAAGCCCTCCACTTAAATGGGTGTTTAAATTTATTTTTTTTTTAACGGAGCAGCAATTTTTTTCCCTGGGAAAAAATTTGCTGTTCCATTTGTTCGATATTTTGTTGTATCGATATTATCAGTAAGATGAAATAGCGTTCCCTATTTACATCATATGATAATGTGGTATAGATGCAGTTATGGGATACTTGCAAAGTGAAGGTTTTAGTGCATAAAGTGTAACATGGGTTACATCACTGCTTGATGCAATGAAGAGCCCCAACGTAAGGAGAAACAGGAGGAGCAAAAGACATCTGAAGAAGATGTGGGTGGGAGGTTGGCATAATGGTTAAGGTGGTTACCTTATAGACACAAGTTGCAAGCTTTGATTCTCACATGTGGTAATTGGCTAGGCTTAAAATGGCCCACAAAGGCAGTTAGCCTAGTACTAATGTATGAACCATTAGAAAATCTCAACATGTGAAAGAAAAGGAGATTTAACATGGTGCAATATTTATGCAAAGGAGAACGTATAACTAACCAATACAAAAATATTAACACCAAAGATATTTGAAGAGAAAGACAGACCAAGGCATCCAGACACAAACATTTTACAATACAAAAAATAACAAAATAAAGAGGAAAGTAGAAGGGAGGATTAGTAATGAAGAAGTTATAAAAATAGAAACTGAGGTTATGGAGTACCTGCGAAGTGAAGGATTTAGTGTAGAATATCTAACTCCGATAACATCACAACAGGATACAGCAATGGATCCCCAAATTAAGGAGAAATCAGTGGAATGGGAAACATCTGATCAGTTGCCATATGAAGATACTTTGGAGTCTTCCACAGGAAACCAGTACAAACTTTCAGTTGGAGTCACACAGCAAGGAAAGGAATAGGAAACTATGGCAACTCTGACACAGTCAATGTTGTAGAGTGACAGGCTAGTGAGTTCCCATATGAAAGATCAATAGATAACACATGAAGAAACTGAAGAAAATGTGGCACAGGAAGATGTTCCATAACTTTCTATAGAATACCTGCAGGAAATGAAGAACAATGAATGTGCCCTTAGTTTAGAAAAAATGATCTAAGAGATGAGTTGCTTGATTTAACAGAAATGGACAGACATATTAGGATCAATGAAAGAAATAGACTACAGAAAGTCAATAAAACCCAAAAAGTTAGAAGTTTGATAAAACAAATAAACACAGTAATTAGGACTGTCAATAGAGATTCATGTGATATAACCAAAGTTAATAGGATATACTACTGTGCAGCTAAATTAATAACAGATCATAGGATCATAGGAAGTTAATAGGCTAAGGACTTTGGGGCCCTTACAAGCCTAGCCGAGTTCTACCCTTATTTCCATGATCATTACCTAATGCCCTTGTCCAGGAGGGTCACAGCCGGACCCCTGGAGTGAATTTAAGGTTACTCATCCAATCGTCCAGATTGTGTTTGAAGAGGGCCAATGAGGTGCTCTGTTTGACATGAAGTGGGAGTCTGTTCCAAAGTGTGGTAACACTTGGGAGACAAATCTGTCCCTTCAGCAGGTTCTATTAATGTCACATACCAGGTTAAGGTCTTTAGAGTGAGTAATCCATGTATCATTTGACTTGCGGATATGCAGCATTTCCAATTAAGCAGGGTTAGAGATTTCTTTATATGCAAGGTAGAGATCACCTCTGAGTAGTCTGTATGAAACAGAATAAAGTGACAGTGATTTCAGATGATCCACATAGGGCAGATGTTGAAGACCTTGAATTTTCCTTGTGAGGAACCTTTGTGGTTTCTCCAACTGCTGCAGGTGCTTGGAAATGTACATACCAAAAGGAAGTTTTAATCAATTATTGGCCTGATGATGGAAAAGTACAGGGAGGTTCTAATTTTTTTTTTCTGGAAGCAATGGCCTTACTTATGAGATGAGCAATATAGAATGCCCTTCTTACCACTGTGGAGACATGGTAATCAAAGGTAAGATTGCTGTCAACCTGCGTGCCCATGTCTGTCACCACTGACTGCATACTTAGGGTGTTGCTATTGATGTGGTAGTTGACAGGAACATTGATCTTACTGAAAGGGATGATAATACATTTTTTGCCTTGAGTTTAAGGCCATGACTTTGGCACCAATAATTTGTTTGTGTAAGACTGTCTTGTAGGATGTTGACATCATTTGGAGATTTTATGACTGCTCCAAGTTTGCAGTCATCAGCAAACTTTGTCAGCCACAGACCTTCAGTTTTTGCTTGCACTTCAGAGAAATAGATTCCAAACAGTAGAAGTCACTGGACTGATCCCTGTGGAACACCACTGGTTACAATTCTGCTGTTGAAGATGGGTTCCTCTATTTTGACTATATGTGTTCTATCAGTGAGCCAGTTAGTGACCCATGAAATGATATAAGGGTTGATACGATGTCTGAGTGAAGGATAGTGTCAAACACCTTGGCTAGGTCTATGTAAGCTGTGCATAGATTTCCCCTCATCCAAGGCCTTGGTGACTGCCTCAAAGAAGTCCAACAGATTTAACAGGCATGATCTCCCTTTGACAAATCCAAAATGAGTAGGGTCACGTGTTTGCAGATGATCTATACCTTTTTAATAAGGTCCATGATGATTCGCTCCATGTCCTTATCATAAAACACGGAGCTGTAAGGGAAAGGAAGGGGAGAAATCAGACACCATCATGGAAGTATTAAACAGAGAAAACTACAAAGCAATTAAGACAAGAAGTGGCACTGTTAGAAGAGTACAGAAGAGGGAATGGATCAACAAAAATACTCAAAAAGATAGACGTGATAAAAGCAATACACAGTATCAGAAAAAATCAGGCAGAAAAACGTAGAAGATATGCAGATAAATATAAAGGAAAAGTATAAAATAAGCAATTTACTGTTGACCCAAAAAAGTTTTATAGAGAATTAGGAAACGAGGCAAAAAGAATTGAAACACCACCAAAAAATGAAGAAATAGATAATTTTGGAGAAATATCTACGAAGATCGTATGGAACATAACAAAGATGGACAGAAGAAGTAAAAGCAAGAATAAGAAGTTCAAATGTACAGGAAATGAAATGTGATGAAGTAATGGGCAGAGAGATTGAAGCAAAGTTAAGAAAAACGTCTAATTGGAAACCCTCAGGCCCAGATGCAGTACTTAATTTTTGGCTAAAAGTGTTAACATCTTTATATGAAGATTTAGCTATGAGCAAAAACTATTTATATGTGCACCCCAAACAAACACCAACCTGGTAACAATAGGAAAAACAATACTCCTACTTAAGAGTGAACCTGCATGCTATCCTAAAAACTGTAGACCAATAACTTGCTTTCCGATGATGTATAAACTATAGAGTGAATTGATGCTAAAAGAGTTTATAGTCATTTAGAAAAAAACTCGATCATGGCAATTGGATCAAAGGGTGATAAAAGAAAGTCATATGGAACAAAGAATTATTTTCTGTTAAATAAAGTCATAATGGAGAATTGTAAAAAGGGAAAGAATCTAAGTATGGCATGGATAGACTATAAACAAGTATTTGACAGTGTCCCACATTCATGGATAAAAGAGTGTTTAAAATGTATAAGGTACATCCTACACACAGAGATAAAACAACTGTAATTGAGATCTTTAGAAAAGGGTAGGAGCAAACTACATAGGAAAAAAATGGGGATGGTGGGAAGAATACATACAAGGGAGGAATGAGGTTTAAAAGGTGGTAGAACTTAATGAACTATGTAATGCTTGAGTGAGAAATATTGGGTTGATTAAGTGGTGTTTAATGCTTGCACCTGGGAGTATCAGTATGGTTTGTGATGTAAATGCTTGCATCCAGGATTGTGTCAGTTTGGTTTGCTTTCATTTATATAAATGTATGATTGCCTGTGTAGTACGTGATGGTTCATTAAAAATGTTTCTTGTTTAAAAAAAAGGCAGGAATTTAATAATTTATGTAATGTTACTTGGGTTATATGATAAATAACAATATATGTGAAGAATAATGCTTGTTATTTTAATATAGTTTGATTACTTTTATACAAATGCAAATTTGCTTATATCACAAGTGGTAATTCAATAAAGGTGTTTGGAAAAAAAAGATGCACCCTACACTGATCGGTTACATTACAGTAATCATGGAACAATGGCAAACTACTTTGCAGTTAAACCATGATAAAGGACAAATTATTATTCCACGGATAAAATTCAAAGGGGGATATTCTAGGATGACTCTGTCACCGCTGATATTTTGTCTTGCCATTGACCCATTAAGTTATCTACTTAACAGATTAGGTCATGGCTACAATTTGGCTCCCAGAAAACTACAAAGTATAAAGACTTCTTATATTCCTTTTGTAGATGATTTAAAATTGTATAGTTCATCAGATGAGGAACTGTGAGCACAGCTGCAAGTGGTCAAAACTTTTTCAGATGATATAAGGATAAATGTGCAAAAGCAACCTTTAAAGAAGGAAACCTGCAACACCAAGAAAACAACAGTTTGGGATAGGAATGTGATATAAAATAACTTGAGCAAGAGGGAGCATATAAATATTTGGGAATTGATAAAGGGTCAACAATTAAACATGAACAAATGTGAATAAAACTTAGGAATATTTTAGAAGACTTGAATTAATGCTGAAAACAGCATTGACGTCCAGGAACAAAGTCCAAGCTATAAACTAATTTTCTCTGCCTGTCTTAACTTACAGTTTTGGGGTGACTGACTGACTCCAAAAGTTGTTATAGATAGGCTGGCCAGGAAAACAAGAAGGATGCTCATCAAATGATTTTTAAAAATCATTGCATACCAAGATTATATTTTCCCCATTCTAAAGGAGGTAAGGGCCTCTTCGAAATTGACTACATGTATAGATCTGCAATTGGGAGATTGCATACATATTTGCTAACCTCACAAGACCCAAACATAGTGAAAGTTTTGAAACGTGAGGAGAATAAGTCTAAGATGACTTTCCTGCTTAGTTTATCAGAAGCATATTTGTGTCAAGTGGGAATGGAAATTGAACCAGAAGTACATAAAACTCAGGCAGCAATTGAATGCGCCAAGAAAAAAAAAAAAAAAAAAAGAAGAAGAATTTAGGTGGAGGATCAGGTGAGAAGGCAGGAAATGTGTAAAATGCATAAATATAGTTGCAAGTAGAGAAAACTCTTGGAACAACCTCATGTTGATCAGGATCGAACACAGGAATGGTTAAGGAGAGGTGAACTTAACCCAAAAGACAAAAGGTTCATATTGGTTGCCCAAGATAGTGGACTATATCCACGTTGGTTTACAAAATCCATTGAACATTGGCAGAAACAGACAAATGTAGGTTTTGTAAAACAGAAATGGAAACAGTCACACATCTTGTTGCTGGTTGCGATAAACTAATGGCAGAAGGACTGCATACTGAAAGGTATAATAATGTGGCAAGACTGTTGCACTGGGGATTGTGCAAACATAATATTGAAGTAGCTGAAAAACACTAGAAACTTGAGCTGCAATGCATCATCAGAATCATATAATTCTGAACATATTAAGTCATAATGATAATCATATAACTCAGAACACAACAGGTCACAAGGCTAATCTGCCACTTTTGCATCACTTTTTAACAATTCTTTGCATTTAGCATCTACTATTTTATACACAAAAATATACAAACTATTGCTAACATCTTACTACTCCAAGGAATTTTTCATCTATGATATAGGCATGCCCACATCAAGTGTTCACAGATTGCCCTGTCCATTAGGGACATGGGGTCCACACCAGGGGTAAATTTGCAGTTTCCCATGCACTGGTAAAAGTTACATTTGAATATGATTAGGAGATTAGCTTTGCTTCACATGGGTAGGAAGCCTGTTCCAGAGAAGGGGTAATCTTTGAGACAAATATCTGTCCCGCGAACATGTCCTGTTTATGTTGTAGATGAGGTTTATGTCCTTAGTATTTCTGATACTATTTGTTTTGTGAATGTGCAACACAATAGTCTGTTTGGGATCAGATGACACTTTGCAGACTAGACAAAGATCCTGTACAACAATGTGTCGGAGACTGACCACAAGAATAGGGATCTTAGACACTCCTCAAAGGACTTGTTCTTTATTCCCTGTATTCTTTTTGTGAAGAACCTCCATGGTGTCTCAAGCAATTTCAAGTGTGTGGTCCGGTACATGTTTTTATACCTGTTACTTTTCCTGTTACAATTCTCCCAGTATGGCTTTCTATTCATGCCACTAAGTTGAATCTACAAACATTATACCTTTGTGGCTGATATTCACAAAAACAAAAAAATGAAAAACAGCTACTGAAACCTGTTTCTGCATGGGGCAAGCTTCCACTAGATGCATCTCTATGGAAGGGGTCTTTACTCCCATGCCCTGTTTACTCACACATATTAATTCCATGATTACACAAGCATAGGGAAAGAGCAAACACATAATATCCATGAAAAAACTACTGCAAACCATATTTGTAGCAATGAGACCCAACAAATCTTGTGCAAACACACTGCATATTTTATTTTAAAGAAAATTACACAAGAATAATCAAAGTTATAAATGAGACTAATCTTAAAATGCATCAACAACAGGATTTCACAAAGCATACATCTCAGAGCAACAAAATGAACCTTGACAATTCCAGCTCAGTACAAAAAAAGGAGACATTAAACTATTGCCAAACAGCCTACATAATCACATTCAGCTAGGGTGTTACTTTATCAGTAGGGAGAGTAGGCTGCTATTTTTAGTAATATGTTTAATGATTGTTCAGGTGTCATATCTCCCTTAGAAAGCAGTCAATCTGTGTTAGGTTATGCTATCCATAAGCTTTTTTCTTAGTGATACCTGTAAGACTTTCTGCAAAGGTACATTTTTTCAACTTATTTCTTGTCATACTATCTGAAAACCTTTTGTGTCACATTTCATTTCACATATGAAATCTAAAATATGCTGCTCTATCTTATTCAGGTCTTTTGTAAAATCTCTTAATTTCATTTAAATTACTTTTTAGAAGGTTCAGTTGGAGTATCAAAATGTACCACAGTATGTAATTTCAATCACCAATTACTTATAAAAAATACATGTAAGTATTTCTTCTCTGGAGTGTCATTTGGTAAATAATGTAGCTCAATTCTTCCAACAGAAATTGTCCAGTCTTTGTTAGAAGTATCAAAAGCTATAATATGTTTAGTCTCTCTACCCACTCAAATACTGTCTCCACCATCAGGCATTTTACTGTTAAGATTCTCCATGCCACACCTGAGTACTTGTTCACACAGCATTTTCAGAATAATTGTAATTTTTACATTATCACACAGTCTTATGTCCATTCTTAATGTAAAGCACTTTTTATTTATTTTGTTCATGTAAGTAGCCATTAATCATTTTAAATACATTATATGATTCCACAATCACTTAACATGTAGAAATTGGTTTTGATTTATTTGTACACCATTCATGTTAAAAAATTCACTCTGTTCATTTATTTCAACATTCAGTCATTAAACTACCATCTTCACTGCAATAATTATTGCATATGCCCATTAAACATTTTGCTTATACTGTTATGAAAATCATTTGATATTTTTATTTTGACGTATTAGTTACTACATATAGGTTCAGTGTATGTTGATTGTAATATTTGACCTTTAATAAGTTATTTGGTGTTATGTGTATGTGAGTAATGTATGAATACTAATGAATCTTGTTAAGCAAATGTGTTCATTTCCATTAAGTTATATGAGTCAGCAAACTTTGTAAGTCATTTTGATAGTAGAGACTTCTTGCGTGTGTTTTTAGCATTTGTGTCCTCTTCTTTCATTATACAATTAAAACCTCCTGCCATCATTGTATTACCTTTGGAATGCTGTATTATGTTCTTTAAATGTTGTTTGGCTGCCCTGACACCCAGTTCTGGTATCCAGTAGTTGTTTACCAGGGTATAAGGCAAACCACTTGTTAATATTGACACTAAACAAAACATTCCTGAGTTATCATTGACTGTATTTATGATCTTGGCATCAAGGTAGTCTTTCTCCATAATATTGATACACCTCTTTGCTTTTTATTATATTCTGAATTTGCTAGCAATGTGTAATTATGTATATTAATCTTATTAATGTCTTGCTGTATAAGATGTTTCTTGTAAAATACTACTTGTGCTTTACATAGCTTAAGATATCTTTGTAAGCTTTCTCTTTTACAGCTGTTATTTAAGCCACTGACATTGATAGAAATGCATTTCACAGTTGGACTAACTATACCTTTGTATTTAACCTTTGTCCTGTTTTTTATTTGTACATAACCTTGTATGTGTGCTGGAAACTTTTGATCATTCATTTCATATATGTTATAAATGATTGAATAGACATCCATTTAAAAGGTACAAATAAAAACTGTCTGCATAAAAAGTGGTTTTCAAAATATAAACAACCAGTCATTCCCTTCATGGGAGAAAACATCCCATCCTTACATAGGTTTACCATTCAAGTGACCCCTCTTATCCTTATTCAACATCTTCCCTAAGCTTTCCCAACAACAAATATAACTAAAAGCATCAAATTCTTATTGCTTGTGTGCTGTCAATCTTCAGCTATTGAACTGTGTAATATCCAATTATACACTATTACAGAGATTGTTTTATTATATTAATGTCCGTAGTTAAATAAAATAGTGTAACTAACTTTGAATACAACATTGTTCTAGTATATATACATAGACCTAACACCTCTTCCAGAATAGACATAGTGTATGTCACAAAAGATCTTACAACAAAAAATAAGCAAAGTCAAAACAATCACCTGCCCCTTCTCAGACCATAATGCAATAACTTTTGAAATAGATTTTAACTTTAAGAGAAAACTTACAGTCATAAGAATTCCAGTGTATATAGCAGACCTTAAAGAGTTTAAACAATACTATACTGCAGAGATGAAAACATTTCTAGATTTACACATCACAGACAATGTAGCAGACTTAAATGTATATATATATATATATATATATATATATATATATATATATATAGGTCCCCTTCAAATGGTCAACATTTCACAATGTCGACATTCATATGGCCGAGACCATATGATCGACATTTGAAATGTCAACCATGGGGAACCAGCATCTCCCTACAGTGTGGAATGGAAAGATTTCCACTTCTGCACTGTAGTGTGATCTTGGAGTTGGTATATTTAAGTTCCAGGGGGTGTGGCGGATGGAGCCCTCCATGGGGCTGCAGGGGGGCAAAGCCCCCCTGCTAGCAGCATTAAGGTAAGTTTGTTTTTGTTTTTTATGTTCTACTTGTATGGTCATCATTTCCAATGTCGATCATATGGTCTTGGCGATATGAATTTCGACATTGTGAAATGTCGATCATATCAAGTAGACCCATGTATATATACATATATATATATATATATATATATATATATATATATATATATCTATAAATTCAAACCACATATGGCCAAGACCATATGTTCGAATATAAATTAGTTCGAACACTAAAGTAAAAAAAGAAAAAACAACAAAAAGCTAAATTAAACTGCTGTATGCCCCACTGCACCCCCCACACCACCCTTACTTAATGTAATGCCAACTCCGAGATCGCACTACTTTTCGGAAAAGGGAAATCTTCCCGTTCCGCACTGTACAGAGATCTCCATTCAGTCCGATCGAACATTTACAAGTTCGAACATATGGTCTCAGCCATATGAGGTTCGAACTTGTAATATGGTCGATCTACTGAAGGGGACCCATATATATATATATATATATATATATATATATATATATATATATATATATATCTACATATATATATATGGGATGCAATGAAAGCATATTTATGTGGGAAGGCAGTAGCCTCGTATAAATATTCATAAAGGTAACTTAGCTTCAGGAAAAGAATTAGAAGACCTCAACAAAAAATACTTGGAGATATTGAAGAATAAAACAATGATTAATCTAAACAAGGTCAAACTATGCACTTATTCTATGAATCCAAAAAAATCAAAGGGGAATAGCTAACAGGATGAAAAAAATGATAAAGGCAAATCAAATAAAAGAAATGTACAATATAGACAAAAAAGAAAATTATCAGACTTAGAAGGAATTCTAGAAGCCTTTAGAGTGTATTTTAATAAATTCAGTAGTCAGGAAAATAAAGTAGAGTCAAGTGAAGCACTTAGAAAATTCCTGAAGGAAAATATAAGACTAAGGTTATCAGATGAACACAGAAAAATAATAAATATAGATATAACTTTGACAGAAATGAAAGCACAAATCAAGAAACTAAAACTAAACAAAACCCCAGGTAATGATAAAATGACACCAGAGATGTTTAAACTATATCTAATAATGCATTAAATCTATTACTAAGTGTGTTCACATCAGTTAAAGAAGGTAATAAATGCCCTCCTTTTTGGATATACACTAAAGTATCATCAATTTTGAAACAAGATAAAAACCTGATGAGTGTACCTCATATAGACCCACAAGTTTTGTTAAATATATATTATAAAATATTTATGACAGTTCATGCAAACAGAATAAAACAAACACTGTCATTATTGACAGAGAATGATCAAACAGGCTTCATTAAAAACAGAAATACATATGACAATTGTTCTTCTTTCGGCTTTTCCCGGTTAGGGGTCGCCACATCAGATCACCTTGTCTGCTCATGATTGGCAGTGGAGTTTTATAGTGTCAAGTTGCTAGCCCGGCGCCAAAATACATATGACAATATAAAGAGAATTTTGTCCCTTATTGATTTCATAAACTAAACAAAAAATAAAATGAATGTCATTTGCTTAGATATTAACAGTGCATTCGATTCCATGAATTGGGATTACCTTTGGCTTGCACTAGTGGAGTATGGATTTTTGAAAAATTTTACCTCACTAATAAGGTATCTTGATGATAAATCCTTGGCGTACATAAAAATAGGCTCCTGTTTATCGGAGCCTATTACCATTACAAAAGGTTCAAAACAGGGTTATCCACTTTCCCCTTTGTTATTTGTATTAGTAATAGAACCATTAGCAAACGTCATACAAGCAAACCCAAACATTCAAGGAATTCAACTAGATACTGACCTTGAGTTAAAGATTCAACTATTTGTGGATGACATTTTATTGACTTTAAAAGAAGATAATACACTAAAAGAACTATGGAAAGCAACAAAACAGTTTAAGAAGATTTCTGGACTATCATTTAATGAAAATAAAACCAATATGTTACTAATAAATATTAACAAATAAGCATTAAATAAAAATATCATAAATATCTATCTAGCAATGATCAAATACTTAGCAGTTAAAATTACAAATTACATAGCTACAACAGTGCAACTAAACTATAAAGAGATTTTGGATAATATCAAAGAACTCATACAGAAATGGAATAAGCTATTTTTTTTTACCATGGAGGAAAGACTATATATAATTAAAATGATTATATTCCCGAAAATCCTGTATTTTACACAAGCTTGCTCACTCTCAACCTAAATCATATTTAAAACAATTTGAAGGGTTAATAATGAAATTCTTATGGCACCCTAAAAAACCTAGAGTTGCCCTAAGACATCATTTTGACAAATGGGAAGGTGGAATAGGCTTACTAGATTTAGAATGATATATACAATCATCAGCTTTAAAAACAGTTTTTCTATGGTTAACCAAAGAATGTACCTCCAAATGGAAACTAGTACATGAAAAAATCTGGTTAAAAACCACTCGTGATACAATAAATAAATACAGTATATGGAAATAGTACTGAATAGCTTACTTTGGTTATTGAAGGAATATATGGCAACAGGGAAACGCAAAAATATAAATGTGAAATACATTATCAATACCCTTAAGTCTTTTATGTACTTTGCAAACAAAAATCTGAATATAAAAGCATGGTCTTTTTTCATATTCTCAATAGCATATGCCCAAAATAATATTATGACACAGGACTCAGTGGCAATTAAAACACTTAGTAAGAATGGTCTAATTTAATGGCATCAGTTGATAAACACTAATGAAGTACCAATGATAGAGCAAAATATTAGTGAGTACAACTTTGAAAATAACATATAGTTGACACTGTAGGGATTAAGACAAACAGTTTTAAACCAACAGGCAATAATGCAGAAGTCTGTTAGGGAAAAGGTTCCTAAGTTCATAGAGCAGTTGATGAAATTTCCCACAAATGAGAAAGGAACTTTATCAGTATTGTATAAATTAGTTAAAGAAACAAGAGTTCAGAATAAACAAAATACATGGAAATACTATGAAACAGTTAATGGTAAAATGCCAGATGATAAAGATAAAAATCTAATTCTTGCATCTCCAAAACTAACATCTTTATCACTATACTGGCAACTTTTCACATGGCAATTTATACATAGAAAATACTTAACACCACAAAAATTAGAACTAATATATAATAAAGAAAATAAATGTTGGAGGTGTAAATCACAATCAATAGACAATTGGCAGCACATGTTCTATGAATGCCATTTACTTAAACAATATTGGGAAAGTACTGACTATTTGTTACAGGCACTGTTCATTAATAATTTCCAACTTACAAAATCTCTAGTTTTGTTGAATACACATGTGTGTTCCAATGCAAAATGTATAATTTTGTGGACTGTCCTTGCTATTGCAAGGAAAAATATTGCACAGAACTAGAAAGCTGTAACTCCTCCCAGTTTTAAACATTTCAAGAACATTGTTTTATCAGTCTCTCAGTTGGAATTGAAAACAATCAAGGAAAGAATGGAATGTTCTACTTCCTTAAGCATCACCTGGCAGAAGGTAAATCAAGTGTTGGAAACAGAAGACTGTAATACATTATAATCGTATTCTAAAATACATTCAAGAAAACAAAGTTTTTCAAGTATAGACATCCTATGTAAATAGTTGGCTTTGCAATGTTTGTTTTTGGAATTATTTCTCCACTTTAAGCTTTGACTATATAAATATTTATTTGATATATATATATATATATATATATATATATATATATATATATATATATATATACACACACTGCATAAGGTATGTATTCAGTAAAAAAAAAGTTATTTGATAAGCAAACCCTGTTTCCTAACAGCTGCAAATTCCCTGTATATGGCTGCTGTAGTACACAACCATTTTAATTTTGTAAAATTGTCTTATGAAAATCGTGCTGTGCACTTAATAAAGTAAATTGCATTTACCCAAAATGGCACTGCAAAATACATTTATTTTTGAAATTCTTTTTTTTTTACTGTATACAACCAATTTAGTCACATCAGCAGAGTTTCTTTCAAATAGCTACTACAACCAGTTTTTCATTTGTATTTCAAGTCAAAATATATGTTTACCTTACTTCAGTGCTATTATATAACTTTTTCAGATTTGAAAATTTTAAGCTTGAGGCAGAAAGAGTTTTAACTTTTGTAGGCAGGCAGACAGCACGCAATTTCACATTTCACAACTAGTATCACAGCCTAGTATCTACCTATGAACCTATAATCTTAAAAGGGTACCTTCTGTGACCTACTTTACAGAGGCACAGTAGGCTAATCTAATAGGGAGGTGGAAGCCAAATACACTCTGGCTAGGCTTATAAATGCCCTAGGGCAGATAGCCTAGTATCTACCTATGAACCTATGAACCTATTAAAGATGGCTATTTGAGGTGCTATAAACACTGCAACATAATCAAAATAAACACCCTAACTAAGGCCAACAACATTCCCTGACAATGTGCTAACAATGCTCAAGTATTTGTGGTCCCATACAGAAGCTGTCCCTTCTCTAGTAAGTTATATATATGATATTGTTACATTTAAATAAAAAAAGAGGAGTCAGTATAATTGTAAATAAGTACACTTCTGTAGGTTTTCTACAGCTGGGAATTACACTGCTATAAATCAGATCCTTACCATAACAAAATAGAATACACTTTTCAATAGTTAATACTCACCTACTGGGTTTGCCAAGATCATATTACTGTTTCATACGCATTACAGATAGAGTTATCAGTTATCTTGCACTTTGGCATGATGCATATACACAGAAGATACTACTGCTGATGTTTCTCTGTGTAGTCAATGCTCTGATCTCACAGCCTCCCAGAGAATGTCTTGACATGTTTTACATTTCATTTCCTTCACTGGATGGTCTTCCTTGAAGGAGCTGGGACCTCAAAGTGTAAATGAGAAAGTCAGGACAGAGTGAGGGGATGAACCCCCCTGCATGGGGTGCTGAAGGTTTTCACCAGCTGCAAAGAATAGAAAGAGCTATTAAGGAAAGACAGGGTGAACACAGTGGTGCAGCAGTTAGTGTTGCCACCTCACAGCAAGAGGTTCTCCGGTTAGATCCTTGGCTGGGGTGCCTTTTGTACGGAGTCTGCATGTCCTCCCTGTGGTCGTGTGGGTTTCCTCCGGGTGCTCTGGTTACCTCCCACACCCCAAAGACATGGTGTAGGTGGATTGGACACACTAAATTGGCCATAGGTGTGAGCATGTGCATGTGTGTGCCTTCTGTGAAAGGTTGGGCTGGCAAAGGCTGGCAACTCGACACCGTAAAATTCCACTGCCAATCATGAGCGGACAGGTGATCCGCTGTGGCAACCCCTAAGCATGAAAAAGCCAAAAGAAGAAGAAGATTAAGGAAAGACAGGAAATGTTTCAAATGTAGTTCTTGGAAACATTTGCTTTAAGGATGCAACAATTTAAATTTAAAATTGTCTGAGTATACCTGTTTAAAATAAATAAAATAAAATAAAGAGCAAAGGATATGGCAAATGTAATAAGATAGCTATAATTTATTTTTCAGGGTCAAAATTAAATGTATTAGGTATAACATTTGGAAATTTGAAAATTATTATTGATCAGTGGACAAGGGTTCTAGAAGAAGTTGGACAAGTAACTAGCATATGGAGAACATTTAAGTTATCCTACTTTAAAAAATATCAAGTACATAGTTGCGCGTTAAGTAAATTTGGCATATATCGGGGTGTTTTTATGTTTCCTGTGCTCATGGAAAAGAGGTTACTTAAAATAATATTAGTTTCCTTTTTTTGGATCAAGATTAAATCCTGTTACAAGAGATACTGTATAGTGTAATGAGAAAGATGGTAGCTGAATTTGAAAAATCCTGTAGTTTATTTGGCCTCAGTGTGCTATTGGGTTATGTTCACAATACTTAAAGGTCATGAGATTGTGTCAATAAATTGATGGTGATAAAATATAACAGTTTGCAAGATACGAAAATAAAATACATTTATGAAAAATATGACAAATTATGAAAAAATATCTTTTACGAAGATAAAAAGGATGGAAATCAATAGATAATAAACAGAAACAAGAAAAGCATGGTATGAAAATATAATAGACAATGTCATTACATAAAAGTATGGATGAATAAAAGCAATAAAATACAAAGTGCTATTAAATAAAGACAAGAAAGGTTTAAAATAATTTGGAATTAAAAGATTTTATGTGGAGACTGACTATTGAAACGCTACCAGTTAAAGCAGCTTCAACGCAGCTTCAACACATAAATGCATAAAAATAAAGAAAACGTAATATTTGTGAGGTGGAAGAAACTATGTAAAATGTATTTTTACAATATTCAATCATTAAAAAAAGTTGGTATTTATTTGATAGGATGTTGTGGTTATTTGGTATTTATGAGTTCAAATGTAAATATTTATAATTTATGAAATTTATGATGATATAAATAGACAAAAGTTTGATATAATTAATAAGCTGTTGGTTCTTTATAGATGGTATGGGATATGTGATATCAGGAATTGTTATAGAATAAAATAGAGGCTAAAAAGGATGTTGCAAAATAAATTAAAAAATTGTTATGAAATAAAGGAGTAGGGATGAAAACGAAAGATAAACATGAATGTAAATAATTATTTCTTTCTTTATTTTTGATATACTTTATAGGTTGGTATATGTATGATATGAATTGTAACTTATTTAAAGATAATTTGTAAATAAGTAAATGTACTATTCCTTTTAATGGTGCTGTGGAATCTTTTACATCCACCTAAGATATCCCCAACTCCAGCAGATGGGACCTCGGTTTCATGTCTCATTCAAAGGACAACACACTCAGGAGTGCAGCAATCCCTAATGCTGCACAGCAGTAGCAGCAATTTGAAAATTAACCCAGTCACCTGGAATGGGAATAGAACCCAAAGTCTTCTGATATTGCAGTACCAAAAGTGAGTCATTACCTGTTGAGTCATTGATACTCTGTGTGCTGGCCATCAGCCACTGATAAATCACTATCAGTACTTCTCAATAAACCCTTAAGGGTGTAATTATTGTATAACTCTGGTGCTAAACAGTGATTTTTTCCATGTATTTCAGTGGGATTAATCAGATCCCGCTCACTATGGGTCAGTCAGCTTAACAGAACATCTCTGTTTGGACTGGTTGGGCTGAATAGATGTCAACATTTGGATAATACATCTTTGGTATAGTGGTCCACCTTGTTTCTTTGAGATACTTTGGGAGTCAAAACAACATATCTGACCCATTTGAGATTCCTGTCATCTCAAGGCATTGCCTTGGGATCTGTTATTTAATGTCAGGTTCTCAATAAACAAGACCAGCATCATATCTGACTTGCTTGCATGTGTTCATCTGGCATTTGTCAAGGAAACCTTGATTGATAAGAACTTTGGAGTTCATATTGCCTCATCCAGTTCGGCAGTTCTCTTTGTTATTCAGATTCACAGGTGTGGCAATGCCAATGGTAGATTGTCACATGTTTTAAACAGTAGTGCAGGTTGACACACCAACAATGCACCAACTCCTTTGAATATGTCCTTGTAGCTGGAGTAAAGGATATATTAATCCTTGTATACTGTTCACCCAATTACTTAATGTGCATCTTCTAAGTTAACAGAATTACTTTTGAAACAATGTACAGTCACACATGATGGTTGGATATGCGTGATTGTAATGCCTAGAATGATGTCAAATATGTCAGACTTGTTATGGAGATTCTCCATATTATAAAAAAAGACTCAGTTTCACCTGGGTTGCTCCTTCTTAATCTTCCAGTTTCACCTGACCACTTGAAGCTTTGCAGTGGACTATATCTCATGCTCAGACCCTTTCCTGGTTTATCACACATACCACCTATGTACTTGCTACTCAAGTGATTTATTATACAGAACTGGAAACATTTCTAGGGTTACTATAATACCCCTGGTAGGCTAGCTCATACCTTTTGAGAAGAATGGCTGATCCAAAAGTTAATAAGTGGAGCATTTCTTTTGCATTTGATATGATGCAGTGTATGCCCCATGCCTTTCCTGGCACCATACAATGATCTGCCTATAACCTTCAGGACATAGGTTAGAATGAGTGTAGGAGATGCCACCTTTCACATTACTGAGGGCACAGTCAGAGCTGATAACCATTATGCAGATTAAAATTCAGACATTTCATGCAGAAAGACAAAGATCTTGTCCTGTGAGATTTTTGAATTTTCACATCATGCAGCTACCCTTTCTTGGTTGGGGGTGGGGGAGCTGACAGTCTCTGCTTCCCAAACTGTATAACTTCCCAGAGAAATCCTAGGCCACCCAATGTTAATAATCTGCATGACTTTTGCTGCTCAGACTGCTGACATCATCCAGTCCCTTTCCCTAGACTTGCCCATGTCACTTTGTGATACATTGCGAGCATAGTGCTCTTTTTTGGGACTGCGTTTTCTTATCTCTACTATGAGGAACTCATGACAGTATTTCCAGTTTCATGGTTTACCCAGTATGGTTGAAAACCTGGGCAAGCCATGTTATTTAAATCATGTCCAGATTCTCCATGTCTAGTGATTTACCACACTGTATTATCTCCTTCCAGTGCTGGAGTTTTTCCATTTAATTTAAAGAACAGTTAATGTTCCATGAGTAGACTATGGTGGTATTAAATGTTCCACAGGCACACTTTCTCCAGTAGGCTTTCTAAATGACATTTCTCAGTTACCCAGAACCCCCCCCCCATAGGTGGCTCTACCCTTTCTGTGGTAACAACCCCTCTATTCACCACTGTCTATTTTTCTGCCGTAACAAGAAAAGAAATTGAAAGTCTCTTAGACCAAATATCTGGTGACTCACCACCTAATCTGATGGGCTTCATCCATGGTTTATTAAATTATGTCAGGATCGGCTATGCTAACTCTCATGTCACTTATTTAACATGTACCTGTGTAATAACAGTATGCCACTTATATGGAAGCAAGCCATAGTTAACCCCCTTCTAAATATTCCCAAACCCTCCTCTACAAGTGATTTCAGATCCACTTCCATTCTTCCAACCCTCTCAGTACTTTTTAAAAATTAGTTTACACTAGGTTGTCTAGTTAAATTCAGAATAAACATGCTCCTCCACTGCCAGCATAACTTTTCATAGGTTGAGGTACACAGCAGTAGCACTGCATACCTTCTTGCATGACATATTTCTGAACTCTGACAAAGGAAATCGGCCTCACTTTTCAATTACATTACCAATGCCCTATCATGTGAAATCCTCATTGATTTAGAAATAAGCACTAAAACACTTGAATGGCTCAAGGACTTTTTTTTTCACTAACAGAACTTTCTCTACAAAGTTAGGTGCAAATAAGTTGTCCAGTGCTCTTCCATGTATACAAAAATTCCATTTTATCATCACATTTCTAGCTATATTAACAGACTTCTCAACAAACTTGCCCATCTGCTACTCTTTCTATATGCAGATTATGTCACTATCAACAGATTCGGCCACTTCTACACCACAGTTAAGATAGAGCTAGAAAAGATGTCCCTGTTTTTCAAATGGGTACACAGGAAAAGTTTCCGCTTTTAACTGGCATTTAGACTTTCCGTTTTACATTAATACAACAAAAGGCTAAACTTAAGTGCAAAGTTTCTGGTCTACCAAGATCTCCCTCTTTTTCCACTATAATACAGCTGTGCAACAAAAATGTATCCTCCAAGAACAAATAGAAAATGGTCTCCTTATTCTCATCACAACATCAAAGAACAACCTGATCACCTTACAAATAATTATTGACTGTATTTACAGATTTATTACCATATATTGTCCCTTATCTCTCTTACTCTACCATCTCTGTATGACAACATATTCCCATTTTATTTTACATTCCTCTCCTTCTCTCTTTTTCTACCCTATTAGCAACATCTCAACAACTGATCTCTGCTTTGAAATTGAAAAGGTTGTCTGTAAATTAATGTAAGCAAACCTAACTTCCTTAAAGATATATTGTATTGAGTATATTTTCCTTAATGGTTTGTGAATTATCTCAGATGCCCTATTACCTTGTACTACTGTATATCTGCTATTTTATTTCACATTTGCTATAACTACTGGGCTGTGACTAATTATTTTTTAATTCACCCACTATCATGGTTGAAAAACTTAACAAGCAAGTAAATAAATTCCAAAAACAGAACACCATTACTTTAGCAGCAAAAGCAAAACTAATTCTTGTAAAACAGAGATCCTACCTATGACCATGCTCCCTTCTTTCCCTTGCTTTCAGGCTGTTTAATCTGGAGTCTTTTTCTTTTCTTGCTGGACAGTTAAAACCCAGATCCTCCAGTTAGTAGTTTAGATAAATTTCTCATTCAGGACCCTCACTCCAAACATAGCAGACAAAACTGCCTATCACAGAACCCAGCTTCACATTAGTTGCCCTAAAACTTTGGGAATCTCTTCCTCCAACCTGAAAAGTGTTCAGTCATACACTACAGTGATATCAGAGTTAAAAAAAAAAACTTTTGTAAAAGACATAAAGTTTATTTCAAAATTCCAAATATTAGCTGACCTCTGCTTTTCCAAACTATGTCACAGTTTGTAATTTCTGAATGTATTAGGTAAAATTTCATATTGCATTAGATAACATTCTGTACAGTAGATAGTATCTCTTCAGTTTCCCTGCACTAACCAACCCCCATCCTTTTTTCTATTCTTCCGGATTGTCTTTTTTATAAATTGTGTCACATGTCTTCTCTGAATAATTGTTTTAAGCTACCTCATTTTACTATATTGTTCTACTTTGTTCTTCATCTGTTTGTGGATAGCATCCAATAAGAATATACTGACAGGGTGGATTCTTCAACAACTCTGATTGTAGCAAGATATTACATTGCCTTGTGAAACTTCTATTTTTTTTTCTCTCTCTGCATACACTAGATTTCCTATCAAAAGTGCAAATGTTAAATGCATTTTCTCTTCACTGTATAGATTACATTGTACCTGTTTTTATTGTATGCTCAGATGTTTTGTGCTCACCAGTGTGGCCTGAAAATTGTACAGTTGAATCAGTGTTTTAATCATGCAGAGAAATTTGGATAAATAAATAAGCTTGTCTTCAAGAAGTATCCTAGTGACGTGGATAGTCTGGCTAATTTCTACACTCTTGCTAATTTTCTCTGTATTGGTATGGTAAATGAAAAAGTGGTTAACATACAGCTGTATTGTTACCCTCTTCCTGTCATCCTAGAGTCTCATCAGTCCAGTATAATATTTTAGAACAGTATTGAGACTGGCCCTCATTAGAGTGGCAAACGGCCTTCTTCTGACAAAGGATCAAAGGCTGTAGTAAGTCTTGGTTGTCTCTGAGCTCTCATTTGATATTGTAGATCATGATACTTTTATCATACACCTACACCCTTGCTGGTGTTTTCCTTCAATAACCTTCAAGTGGTTTGTCTCACTAAGCTGTTGCAGGTGTTAATTCATTTGGAAATTACTTATATATGGGATACTGAAGGGTTTGGTTGCTACTCTCATGCCATTCAAGGTTTATATGCTACCTTTAAGGGATGTCATTCAAGCAGAAACATTTTCTACCTCTACTGCTGGTGATATTCAGCTATGTACATCTCCTTTTCCCAGGAGTATATGTCCGATTTTACTGTCTTGGAAGAAACGTGTAGGCCATGTTTAGATGGAATTAAGTTAAATAAATTTCAGTACATCAAAGAGAAAGGTAATGCTCATGTACACCAGTGCACACTGGTCTCAGTCTCACTCCTTTTTCTTTTCAGCCTCTGTGGTGAAAACAGAATGCAATTTGTGCCTTGTGTGCAGAATCTGAGGGCAGTGCCTGACAGCTCACTGACACTTAAGGGCCATGTCCTAGCTGTTGTCAAGTTACTTTATTAGCATCTAACAGTTCTTATATTAAACACTTAGTATAGACTTCTGTGGCCAAAAATATATTATCTTCTCATCAAGTTTATTGCAATGTTCTTATCTTGAAACCACTAACTATGGCCTCACTCTGCTTCAGTGGGTGCATGATACCATGGCTGCTGTTTCCCATACTAGTTATATTGCTCTTATGCTGTGAAATAAGCACTAGCTGCATGTTGAAATGAAGTCAGTCTTTAAGATCTTAATTTTAACTTTCTGTGTCCTCAGCCTGGATCCTATTAAACTGAAAGACCTTCTATATCCTGAATAGGGAGATTGGGGCATCAGGGAATAGCTACTAGTTATTCCTGAGATTCTGGTGGAAACCCAGTGCAGGCATCCTCTTGCTTACCTAACACCACTTCTTTAGAATCAGCTACCATCACTGAGTAGGATGGAGGTCAATAAATACCATATGTAAAGCAGAGTTCAACTCAGTCCAAATAGAGAACCATTATATTAAACAATTGCATGTTTTTCAGTTTTAGCGTTTCACCTGTTTTTATCACAATTATTGTATTTTAATTTCAGTTCAGCCTGCTCTGTTTTGTTTTCAAAAGCAATATGTAATGTAGTGGGTTTTCTATAGGTACTCCAGATTCCTTCCACCTCCCAATGATATGTGGCAGATTGCTAACTCTGAATTATCTCTTGGTGTGTGTGTGTGTGTGTGTGTGTGTGTGTGTGTGTGTGTGTGTGTGTGTGTGTGTGTGTGTGTGTGTGTGTGTGTGTGTGTGTGTCGCTGTGTGAGTCTGTGTGTGTGATACAAAAGAAAAGCCTGGTATCTACTTCTATTCTCTACCTACTTAGTAAGTTCCTTGGACGGTGGCAACTGTTCATGGGGTTTCTATGAAAGTCAGATCCATTAACCTGTTTATAATTGTTCTCACACAACCATCTAGGCTGCAAGCTTATCATAATGTATTAATCTGTTTGCCATTGTTTTATACAGACAAACACCTAGGCTGCAAGATTAGCATCACAACCTATTAACCTGTGTATCACAATTTTTTTTTCACACAACCATATAGGCTGAAAGCTTATCACAACTTATTAAAGTTTATCTCTGCATTATTCACACAACCATCTAGACTTGAAGTTTAGTATCACAACCTATTAACCAGTTTATAACTGTTTTAGTCACACAACAGAGGCTGCAAGCTTAATATCACAACATTTTCATCATTGTTTATATTTTCACGCAACTGCATAGACTACAGGTAGTAAATAAAAATTAACAGAAAAAAATAAAAATAAAACATTCAAACTAAAAAAAATCAATAGTTGGGATTCAGAAACTTGTTGCATTGCAGTCAGCAATTATGCACAATGTGGAGCCGCAGCACAGGGTGTGCATGATTCACAGGCCTGCAGTGTATGCTAATTGTAATACAATGACATGGTAATGAACAATATTATTAAAAGGAAGGACTCATTAGATGTAAATAAGGGCAAACAACATTACAGACTGATTCAGAAGCCTGTAAAATCTGTGACTGGAGGTGTTACCTCCAGTCAGTTTGACCACCATAAAACTGTATAGTTTCAGGAGGGGGAATGCAGTTAGCACAAGGGATTAACACTTTGACTAGTTAAAGAGCTGCTTCCTGTGGTACGGTGTTTAGTTTCCTCAGCCTCCATTTGCCTACTGTGTGACCTTGAGCAAGTCACTTAAGCCAGTGCTTTGGGAGAATTGTGAAATTGGGCTTGGGTATTTAATGGTCCCTGGACTGCATACCTAGTATATACCTATGAACCTATTAGTGCAATGATATTAGGAGTAGCTGCAGCTTTAACAAATGTGTATATGCAATAGGCTATACTCACTGCCAATAATCATAGTACCACTCATTGTCACCTATCATGGCATTGAAATTATAGATTGCTATGGTATGGAATTACAACAAAAAGAAGTATGGGATTTAAGTCTAATAACGCCCTATAGTAGTAATGCAAGGGAAATAATGGCAGGTTTGAACAAAAATTGGGAAATAATCAGGAGAGATCCCTACCTTTCTTACAAGGTCAAAAGTAAACCTCAGATTATTTATAAGAGGGGGACTAATTTAACGGAATTATTACAACATAAAAAACCACCCCGCAGTGGAAGTGTGGCATTTATAAATGCCAAATGTGTAATTACTGTAAATACATGAGTACAGGACAAGACATTGAAGTTAAAAATATTAGTTTCAAAATCAAATTGAAGTACACTTGTCAGTCCAAGTTTGTGGTTTATTTAGCCCAGTGTCAATGCTGTGCATCGTTTTACATGGGTAAAATGGATAGAAGGTTAAAAGAATGAGTATATGAACATCTATATAAAATAAAGACCCACAACAGAGATGATGCACTGGCTAGACACATTATTTCCTATCCACAACATTCATTTTTGTTCAAAGCAATTGATTCAGTTGTTGATGATAGTCGGGGGAGGGTGCTTACACTTTTACTCGAGCAACTTGAGTTAAGTTGGCAAATACGCACTGGGGCAATGTTTTACCCGGGTTTGAATGAGACAATATCTTTAAACAGTATATTGAAGTGAAGAAATCTTAAACGTTAATGTGTGTATGCAATTTTACAAATTGTGTTCATATTTGTGATATCTGACTTCATTTGACTCGGATATGTAAGTTTCTGACTTCTTAGTCAACTAAGTAATATTATATTTTCGGAGTCAACACAATAATTTGAGATATAGTATTATTAGTATATGTATGTTTGTATATATATTTTTACCATCATTATAGGTAAAAATTCTGAAGGAAGGGTAGAGTTGAGGTGTTCTAAAATATTGTCAGTTATATTTGTTTTTTAAAAAATGTTTTAAGTAGTAATAATGTGGATGTGCCTTTAAGACATAATATTTTAATTAGAAGTGTCATGTGACAAAAAAGGGTGTGTGTATATATTACTTGTGTTGAAGTTTGTTCAGTTTCTGATGAAGTCTTGCCATATGTGCAAGACTAAAAGCGCTTCATTAAACTGAGAGAATTTGCTTTGGTGTTTCCAAGCTGTCTTCTTGTTTATACACCACCAGTTCCTCAACACCAAGCAGCAGCATGTGGGGGATGAGGTATATGTGTTTTTCTTGTACTATATGTGAGAGAGCCAACACCCTGACAAAGAGGATATAATCCATTTCTCTGAGGTACTGGGGCTAATAGACTGCCCCCAGATTGAGATAAAAACCCCATCTGGTGAGCTGGGAAGATGGTACCTTAACCATAAAGTTGACTACTTTATCAAGTGCCAGGTGGTGTATACCACACAGAGTACAATCTGCAAAACCTGGCTGTACATATGACTCCCTCATATGTGAAGTATATCAATGATTTGTGAGGGAGGGATTTTTCCCAGGGTCCTCCTATTGGCAAAGCCAGATGTGCCCTGTAGCCATGGTTATTGACACCAATCAGAAATCCACAGACTGTGGCAGACAATGGCTATGCCTATACCCTATTGCAAACCCAGGTGTGTGTGTTTGGGCTGCTGAAGGCACATCACTGAGCATATGTTTAGGCTGCTGAAGACACATCACTGAGCATGTTTGGGCTGCTGAAGGCACATCACTGAGCATGTGTTTGGGCTGCTGAAGACACATCACTGAGCATTTTGGGCTGCTGAAGGTATGCTTTCACTGCCTAGATGTATCTGCTGGTGCCTCACAGTATGACCTTGGAACATGTAACAAAATATTCTCTGAATGTGCACATATCATAATACTGAGGAACAGTTGCAGTAGGAGTATGCATGCAGGATAGATGTGTCATGCCACATCAGGCAGTGGAGAGTGAGCAAAATGCAGTGATAATGGAGGAGCCAGCAGCAGGAGAAAACCATTGCAGACAAAGGGGTGCAATACAGTGGCACTGGATAAGAAGCAGCAGCTGGCTCAGAATTATGGCCCTGATTAAAATATATACTCAATAGTAATGTGAAATATGCAAACTTACAAGCATGCTGTGCATCCTTGTACATAGACTGAACGTACTATAATTTAGACATCAGCTTCAATGATTATCCACATCTGATCCTGTGCACCTATAGACTGGATGGTGGGGAGGTCATTCTTACATATCTGGTGAACTTCTTTGAAAAGGTTACTAAAGCTATGATCAAGGGCAAAACAGTGCACACTGCTTTCCCTGACCTGGCCAAGGTATTTAGCACAATTTTTCACTCAGGCATTGTAGAATAATTTACAGCATTAGGCATAAACTCATAAGTAACCCAGTGGATAGACAGCCCACTCACTGATAGCACACAAAAGGTTAGGATAGGGGAATCAACATCCACAAAGATAGCATAGTCCTACAGGAATCAGTGCTGGGCCCCCTCCTTTTTGGCATATACTTATCTGAAGTCAAGGCAAATATCAAGGGCATCTACCCAACCAAGAGTGCATATGACTGCAAATTAGGAATTGTAATTGAATCCCCTAAAGGCCCAGATACCCTTCAAGAGGACTTGACACACACAAATAACTGGTGCCAAATCCATGGACTAAAACTGTTTAAAAATGCATAAAAGTAACCTTTGCAAAGATGGCCACCCTGGAAATTACTACATTGATTATACACCCTTAAAAGTAGTCCCAGAGGTCATTGATCTGAGAACACATGTTGAAAATAACTTGACCTTTGAGCACCATGTGTCTACTGTCATGAGAAAATCATTCTTAATTTCATAACTTATGAGTTAGGACATGGCATGCAGATCCATTGAGATCAGTGCTCCACTGCACTTGGATCTTATCAGACCGATCATCTAGTTCAACATACCCTTTGGCATGCACCTGATGAGGCACTTGAAACAGAATGAAAGACTACAGACATTCCTCACAAAAAGAGTACGGGGAGTAAACAACAAATCCTATCCAGGCTGTCACAAATCCCTATCTCTGTACTTTTTCTCCTACAGAATACTGCATGGAAATCTATGCCTAGCCTACTAGACAGCCTCTGATCCCACACTGATGTATTTGTTGCACATCTGCAAAACAAATAGCATCAGAAATACCAGTGGTGGCTTGTCCTATTGGACTGCAGGACTGCAGCCCCCCCCCCAGCTGAAAACCAAAACAAAAAATAAAAAAAAAATCATGCATGCATGAGTAGATATTCAAATCTGGACTGCTCTTTCAGAAGGCAGCAGTCTTACAGAAGTAAGTTACAGCCGCATAGACCGGAAAGGGATCAGACTGCAAGGTCTGCAGTAAGTACTCTGCATTCTGGAATGCACACATGCGTGCTCGGCCAGAAACAGAACTTAGCTGCTGAAGAGAAATGACGGGCTGCCCGGTATGAAACTTAGCTGCTGAAGAGAAACAAGTTATGGGCTGCTTACTGCATGAGGAGTTATGGCTGGCTGCTGAAGTAAATGGGCGCTGCATACTGCAAAGTTATGGCTGCAGACAGACTGCAGGTACTTATTTTAGGGGATTTGCAGTGTGTGCGTGTATGAAATGCCTCAGTTAACTATAACTGGAGGCTAAAGAGAAACACAGGTTCAAACCCTCAACCATGGATACAGGTAGCAAGAACCTGAATTTCCTTCCCACCACTTGTGAAAAGCATTTAGATGTTTGCCTCATAGTTTTGTTCTGTTCCTCATTTTCAGATTTTCAGACATTTGAATTTCAGACTTCGTATTTTTCAGAAAGTACATGGTAACATAAAACATTTTATTCTAGCAATTTTCTAAGTTTATAAGATCAATATTTGAAATTTGTCCCTATTTTGGGGGATGTATTCCCCCATTATTGGCTTTGTGCAGGTGTTTTGTGCTAAGAGATTGAGAGCTATGGTGAGAACTGAATTCACCAAATGATAGCCATTTAAATTTTAGTCTTCCTATCTTTCAAGAAACAGCTGATTTGGCGTAGTGGTATATTGCTCTGACTGTAGTGCACAGGGTTATGGGTTCAAGACTTGTTAGTGAAATGCATGATGATAGCACAGCATTTTATTCTAGCAACTTTCCAAGGTTATACAAGCCATGTTTAAAATGTGTCCCTGGTTTTGGGCTTTTGCCCTCCCCCAATAAATTTTGGCTTTCTCCAAATTTCTTGTGCTCATGTGCTGCAAAGTTGAGAGATACAGTTGAGTGTAGAGTGGATTTTACAAGGAGCTAAGAGCTTCAAGGGAAGAGATGTTTAGTACAGCTTATGCTTAGTCAGCTTGCATTGTTAATAGCACAACAGGTAGTCTACTTGCTTTCAATGTCAAAGGCTATGGGTTCTACTCCCACAGTATGTAGATGCATTGCTGATACTGTACTGTGTTGTACTTTTAAAGGGGGTGGATGCTGCAGTCCTGAGAATGTCCTCTTTGACAGAGATACCTAGTAACTATGAACCTGTTATCAGTTTGCCATCCATTCTCTATTGCAGTATTACTAGCTTATCATTTAACAGGCAATTTATTTGTAGATGAAACAATGAAATATAAAGTTGTTTGCTAGCAGCAACCTCTTCATTAGTTACAGATCTCTTTAATGTGGAATTATTTAGATGGCTTTTACTTCTGCAGAGATTGTGCATATTTACTGATACTGGTGGATTGTAGAAGTTTGAGTAGACTTTTATGATGGAAATGTTCTGAATTGGGCAGCTTTGTCATTATTGGTGCATGCATTTTTTTCATTGTTTACTTTACTGGAAACATGTTCAAAACAGTAAATTTAAAACACCCTCTAACAACTGTACTGTATTATACACGGAATATAATTTAATACAACCTGAAAGGTGTATCAAAGAACACATGTATGTTTCGTGTGCAAGGGACCTATAATTTGAAAACAGCCCAAAGTTAATCTTTATCTGCCACTGGCTAGATGTATTTTCTTTAAATGTGGGTTTCAATGCTGTTTCAATTAATGTGAGTTTCAAGGGCAGAGAAGGTTTAATGCTAAGTCTATTTTCATTGTGAGACTGCATTGCTTTGTTTAGCAGATGTCTATTAGTGTTTGTGCTGTAAAATGTAAAATAAAACTTTAAATGAAATCCAAATCATCGTAGAAGTAAAGCAGTATGCACATTACAGTGTTTATGTTAAATGGGGTGAAATAGCCAAGTAATGGGACATTAGAATGGCTGCGGGGGGAGGCCCCATTCAACCATGATTTTATGAGGGGGAATGGCTGCAAACCCAGACAGCTCCAGCTGAACTATAACTCTCAACTGTACAGATTTTTACAGAATGAATAGATTTTTGCTTCCTGTTTTTGTTTTGCTCCTCATAAAATTTGTGATTTTCTGGAAAATCATTTAGGAATGAAGTCACTAAGTAATGACAGACACTGAGTTTCAGACTTCATACCGTTCAGAAGAATGCATGCTAAAGTAAGACCTGTTATTTAATCAACTGTCTAAGTTTATACAACAGCAATTTTTAGTACTGTCTGTATGTTCCACCAATATATTTGGCCTTATCCAGATTTCCTTCATTAAGAGGTTGAGAGTTACACACAAATAAATCACTTTATAGAATTAGGTATATCCAAAACCTCTCAACTGTCCCCAACTTTGGCAAAAAATGTTGCTCTCCCCCTAATAATCCCTCCGCAAAATGGCAATTTTGGAAGAAAATGTGGAGAGTTTACTATTAAGAAATAATTATAATGATTAGAGTTACAGATTACTTTTATTTCAGAAATGCATGTAGATTCTATTATTTTAACAGCTGCTCAACTTAACAGTACTGATATTAAAAAGTATCCCTTCTTTGACAGGTTCCCAGCTATATTGTGTGGCTATTTTATATTTTTGCATCACATTTTTGGTCTGTTTTTATAAAATTGTGGTTTTCTGGCAAATCAGTGGCAAATCATTAAAGACTGAAGTTAGAAAATAATGACAGACATTTGAGTTTCAGATTTCATACCCTTCAGAAAACTCATACTAATGCAAGACCTACTATTCTATTATCGTTCTAAGTTGTTTATAAGAGCAATATTTAAAAATTGTCCTTATTTTTGGGCCTTTTTCCCACTTCTATTTATGGCTTTGTTCAGATTTCTTGCTCTGAGTGTGAGAGGTATGACAAATGTGTTAGGGCCTTCACCGTCAGCCAGAGATATTTCAAATTGTGACATGCTTGTTGTAACCCACTCCCCCATGTAGTGAATCTGGATGTATCCAAGCAAGGCAAGGAGCAGTTATGCAGTGTAAGTGTGCAGAGTAACCCCCATCTAAGGTAGACACAAGTACTACAGTGGCTTTTCATTTGTCCTTGATTTTGCAGAATGTTCTGGTTTTCTGTCATATTTTTATACTGTTGATTTATGCTTATTATTATTCAGAAAATACATGTGTTGCACTGCCTGTTGCTCTGTGTTTAAGAAGCAAGGCTTTAATGACCATCAGGTAAGCTTGTCTGAGATTGTAAGATGCAAGTAATCTTTAATAAGCATACTGTTAAAGAATTACCAACATTGAAAGCCTTTTTGTTGTTGCCATGCAGATAATATTTCCATAACTAGATAACGTATAAGCCTTAGGTATTGAAAGGCATATGATAGTATTTGTAATAAATGACAGGATTACAGTATTTTCAGAAGCTCACTACATTTGTTGGAGACTTGCAGTCATATTTGCAAGCTTACCAGTAAACTAAACAGAATGCCAATCTATCATGTGTGGTCCATAACCTGTACAGTAATCCTTTAAGTAATTTATCTTGACCTTGTTTCTTGTTTGCTGTTCATTTTTTACTTTGATCACATTTTTCCCATGAAACAAGTAGATAGTTGTTGTCAGGCAGCAGGTCTTTTTAGATTAACAAACATTTTTACAAGTGAGGGTATCATAGAGATTGTTACTTTCAGCATGTTACTTGGTACTTTTATAAAGCTGAATATAAATTATAATTAGAACTGCAGTGCAAGGAGAAGTGGTTTGAGTTGAGTGCTGCTTGTTTTTTATACTTGATTTTGACTGGCATTCCAGTAATGTATTTAAAAAGTAATTTATTTTTTCATGCCTTACGACCTTTTTGTTTCCATCTAGATATTAAGTAAGCTGTCATGTAGCCAATGCATTGAAATATTTTTTTCTTCTACAACTCATGTTGTCTTGATTGGAATCTCGTGATGATGGTTTGGCACCCAGGGCAGCGTATTTAATTAAAGTCCCAGTTATTGTGGTTTTGAGCATAGCCCCGCCCTTTTCTAGTTAGTCACACCCTTTCCCATTGGCCCCACCAATTCATTTGTCTCCTGCAGCCCCCCTTTGATTTGAAGTCACTGGCCGCCACTGAGAAATACTAATTCTAAAGTCCTAAGATTCATCTACAAATGTAAACAGGGCATATTGGAGGGACAGGTGTTTGTCTCAAATATTATCCCTTCTCTGGAATAGGCTTCCCATTCATCTGAAGCAAAGCTCATCCCTAATCCTTTTCAAATATAGCTTGAACCAATGGATGGGAAATCACAGATTTATTCCCGGTTTAGCACATTTGTCCCTAACGGACAGGGGCAGCCTGTGAATGCTTGATGTGTATAAGCTTGTATCATAACTATAAAAATCCTTGGTGTATTGACACGTCAGCAATATTGTGATAAATTTGGATTAAGCTTGCCAAGGCTTAAAATGGTTCATCGGCTGATGGTAAACACCTATGTGCCTATGAATCCCTAATATGATATATGTGGGTATGAATACATTTGTAGGTATTAGTACTGAGATGTGTATGCTGTTTTGAGCAGTTGTTTAGGTAGTGTGCATGACCATTCCAGTTGTAGGCCTATACAGATATAAGTTTCACAGTAAATGCTTGGTACAAAAAGACAAGTGATATAGATACACAGAATAACATACAAACACTTTGTAAGTTGAGTGGCACTCCTGCTCCCAAGAATAATAGGCACAAAAGGTAATGCACCATCAGAATGTTTAGAGGCAACCAACTTTTAAAGATAACATATTACATCATAGCAACCTTTACATGTCAGATAGTCATGATGCTAATCAGCTTGTTAGGCTCTCTCCATTGCATATATAATTTGTATGACCTCATTAGTGAAAAATACATCTTTTTCAGTTCATGCATTGATTTTATAACAATTTCCAAACCTCTCTGCTCCCTTCCTTTGTCACTATCCTTCCTCCACTCCCATTCTTACTGTACAGCATGATTTCCTCTGCTTGCTGCCCCCTTTTTACTACTGTCTTTTGATCCCATTTCCACCCCTTCATTTCATAAAAAAAAAAGATTTCAGCAGTACAGTGGCTCCTTTAAATTAGTGCACTGAGGTGCTTACACCTTTTAAGCTCATCACTTTTTTTGTCTGACTCTTCTTCTCCCTCACCCCAGGGTTTGCTCTGGGAATAAATGGGATTAATGATTAGGTGAGGCTAGAGCACCAAGTTTTCACATTGTTAATTGATAATGAGCTCTGAGCCACATTACACCCAGATCAGAGCCAGTGGGAGGCTAAGCACCACGGTGTTGTGCTTGTTTCTAAATCTCTAGAACAGCCAAGCAATCGTCTTCATAACCACCACAACTGTCATTATCATTATCATGTCATTTACTATTTCATAACATGTACTGAACTTGGCTACCTGTGCAAAAACTATCCACCCCATCATTTTTATAAATTATGACTTCTGTTGAAGACCAGTGGTAACAAGCTGAACAGGTCAGAATAGAACAGGAAACAGTCCCCAATTTGCTCTGTGGGATACCCCAGCATTCCTAGGCAAGCTGAGTGCTATGCATGCCATCAGTCTGCCCCAGTCCATCTTTGCAGTTCAATATGCCTGGTACATCTCCAGTGGGAGGTACCCAGGAATAACCTCATGTTGCCAGACTACATCAAATGATTCATTTTAACATGGAGAAGCAGTGCCTCTATTCTGAGACCCTTCTGGATGGTCACGTTCCTCACTCTTTGTAACACTGAAAAGGAATCTTATTCCTTCTACATATATCCATTATCTCATCTAGCCAAAAGTCACAAACAGAGGTAAGACTCATAAGATAGTCTGACTAGTAAATTGAGAGCTTTGTCTTATGTCTTTGCTCTTTCTTCACCACCTTAGTCTGGTACAGTGTCTGCAATAATGCCATTGCTGCATCCATCTGCTCTACAGCCTCCTTATCCCCCTTACTGTCAGTCACGAACAACAGCCAAAATGCTTAAACTGCACTAAAAGCAGCTATTCTCTCTCACATGGGATGCAAGAAGAAACCCATTCTTTTCCAGAAAGAAAAAAACATGATTTCAGATTTGGAAAGGCTGAGTTTCATCCCAGCTGTTTCTAAGCTGAAAAGAAACTGTTCAGCTGCTTACTTCAGATTACAGTCACTTAAGGCTAAGAAGACAAAATAATCTGCAATAAACAAAGATGAAGTCCTCATTTCCTCAGTTTGATACTGTAAAACCTGACCTTTATTTTCATATACTGTCAGTGAAAGTTATGAACAGGAGGAGAGACAAATGCACCCTTGGGAGAGTCACATATACACCTTGAAATTTTGTGTCTTCATATTAAGTATGCAGATGCAGTTCTTACTCTGCATGTACAAAGAGTGGTCAGTACATTACCATGACCATAGGACCCTCACACTGCTCCTACACTTCCCATGAATCACGCTAGCCCACATGGTCATACACCTCTGTTAAACAGCATAAAAATGAAGAAATGAACTAGTAAGAAACACAATTAAATTAATATAGCATTTTATATAGTATACATTTTAAATTCAGGGCTAAAATACTGGCAGATCTCTCTTTATAGGCAAGTGGTCAGAATTTTGTGAGGACTACTTTGCAATTAAGACGTAAAAATGACATGTGAATCTGAAGAGACAGGCTATTAATTTACCTAGCTATGTTACTGCTTTGACCTAGTAATGCAGTGAGGTTTAACAGACAGCAGCTTTATTATTTAAAATAACTTGGTGAGGTATTTACATATGCAAAATTATGTGCACCTTAAACTGTGACAGAAATAGGGTTTGATGCTTTACTCAATGTATTCTCAATGCTGTACAGAGTACAGGCTGCCAGCTTTGCTGATAAGAATTGCAGTTCAGTGCCTAAAGGCTTCTGAAATGAAAACCTTCTTTAGGAACTGTGATAATAACACACATATTGTTTATGAGCTGATTCTTCATAATACCTGTAACAGATACAGGCCTAGTTACAGAGTGTAAAACCACAGAGGCAAAAATCAAGACGTGAACTCCATCAAGAGACATTCAAAACATTCCATGCTACCAGGCATTGATTCTCCCTGGCAAAGAAGGAGACTAAAATATAGGCATCATAACAATAAGTTAAACATTAGATGTTGTACACCAAAAAAATAATGGCGTTTATACATATATTATTTATATTATCATGCAGCTGTGGTGAGGAAACCACAGACCTGTGCCCTGCATGAAATTAATGCTATAAGTTGGAAGGATGCACTGCTTGTTAACTAATCAGAAATTAAGTATTTAGCTTCATTCACAGTCTCTGGCTATGACATTCATTTGTGATTAGTCTAGAAATAAAGAAATATAGTCTTAAATAGTAGGCCAATGACAATCCCTTACCCATTTTCAAGCATCAAAGAGATGACTAGAATAGTTTTATATAACTAACATGTTGTTGTGTCTTTTTTCTGGATTTGTGGTGGTATAATGATGAAGGAGGCTCATAGAACAATGAGTAGATTATGCAGATTTCACTCACGATCTTTACAAATTATTGCCTCCTCATAGCCTGGACTCAGTACAGACATTATCAAATAGTACTGTTCACCTGCCAGCAATGAACTGAAGGGAGCTGCTGCCCTGGTAGACAGAACTATAATGTTCACATTCCAACACATTCAATTTACAGAATTTGTAATGCGATACAAATCTGTACAACCCAGATAGATCTGAGTAGCACTGCAAAAAAAAAAAAAAAAAAAAAAGACTTGAGAGAAACAAAATGCCACATTATTAATATTGGAAAATAAACTATAGTCAGATTTCATTTGAATAATGAACATTTACATTGTTGTTTTTCAAATAAAATGTCTTATTTTTGTGATTGGGAAAATGTATTTTGTTTAGTTTTGTTTGTGTTAGTATTTCATCAATGTTTAGTTTAAAGAACAGAAAAATGGAATGCTATTTTAGTATGCTGTTTGCTGTTGTTAATCCCAGTGTAGGGTGCAAAGCTTGCAGACAGACTCATATATGCAGTAACTAGAGTCCAGATATTGTACATATGTGTAGATGCTATTTTCAGCCATGTTACTAGTTTAAGACTAGGAATACTTTGAAGATGGAAAATGTCACGGGACGGGGAAATCCATTACTCTCCTCTCAAATAATAAAGAGAAATGAAGAGATGTAATTTTATCAAACATTTATGCTCAGTACATGCTTTGGGGTGTTATATGAAATATCCATTTTTGTACAACATTCATTCAGTTAAAATGTATTGTCTCCTACCTTTACAGAAGTATATAGAGGAATGGAGGGAAAAGCAATGAGTCAGTTATTCCTGGAGAAGAACAGTGGAAGTGTGGAAACTACCACTTTTACTTGAAGTGATTATTTGAGAGCATAGTAGCAGAATTATGTGTATGGAATGGTGTTTCACTGAAATTCTGATATGGACAATGGCACTAAATTTGATTAAAATGTTCCTGGATTGATGAAAGGAGCAGCAGAAATAGTTCTTGGGGTAGAAAGATAATATAAGCCATAGGAAAGACAAAAGATGAACTTTGTTTGAATTATAAACTATAACTGCCCAAGTCAGAAATTTCAAGTTAATGGATCGATATAGGTTAAAGCAAACACATTTGCTAACATTTCTATCATCAACAGAGACTACAGTAAAGTTTATGTGCAGTAAAACTTGACAACACAAAGAAAAATAAGAATGTGAATCCAAACAACAGATAATCTATAAGACTTACCATAATGTTTTCAGTGGTTCTTAGAAGTGAAAGAAATTCTAGTAAAGCTAAAACAAAAGGAGGAAAAAATATACTGATTTTGAGAGTTTTCCTGGTGAAAGTGGAATGGCCACATGACACATACCTGACATGTATAGGAGTAGAGATTAGAAATGTTCTGCACTGCACTACAGGGGATAAAAAAGAAGAAATAATAAGAAAAATGTTTCTGGAAAACACAGTCTGATGTTCACTGGCTTAAAGTGAAAATGAAAGGAAAGACGAGTTGATAATATTCTAGGAAGACCATTTCACTTCTCATGTAGAAGTCAAAGACTCAGTGCCCAGACAGATTGCAGGTCCTGCGTAAGGTGTTGAGTTTTCAGAAGAAGCAAATTAATTCATTTCAACTCTTGCATGAGGTACCTTAATGGATGATAACATTTTGTATAGCCAGGTGCTTTAATGTGACTGCACAGCAACAGAAAACTGGCCTATTTCCTTTGCTACTTAACATCTTTACTTACTGGAAATGAAATAGAGAAAGGCCATTTTCATGCATTAATTACAATCAGTACTTTGCAGGAGTTGTATTACTAACAAATTGCCTGAAAGTTACGGTTGTGTTGTGAGAGAGGAGTGTGTGATTATCATGCAGGTCTAACATTGCTGCTGGTGATCAGCAGACCATCACAAATCAGTGAAGCAACTCAGTACTAAGATGTTACTCATGAACTAGATCATTAGGCACCTTATTAACGCACTGATTCACAATATTTCTGAGTGCGATGTACTTGGCTGGGAAAGATTGTACACCATGGAGATCATAGTAGTGGCTTCTAAGCCAGAGTGGCTGCTGTAGTAATTCCTGGTGCATCTTGGGGGTAAGGGCACTCTGTAAAATACCAGTGCAGGTAGGAACAGCAGCAGAAAGAAAGGAAAACAGGATGAGTGGCATCACTGATATAACAACCAGGTTAAGATAGATGTGCTTATCAAAGTGTGATGAGTAATAAGTGGGCATTGAATACTGACTTCTCACAGGAGAGATAAGGGATAGTATCAATTACTAGCAGACTGTAAAAGAGCAGAAACACTGATTATTGACAGGGTGATTATTGATAGGCTGTGAATGGGGAGAAACAAATGCTGATTACTAGGGTCTACCTTTAGAAGAGGCAAAAACCCAAGAAAAGTCCCACCCATTGCTACACCCATGGTCCTGCCAATTTCAGTAAGTAAACATGCATTGTTTCTAACAAACATTTGAGCAACAGTTTTGAAGAAACAATAAATAATATGCTAAATGCAACAGATAAGACAATGTATGAACATATTGCTTGCTAAAATATATTTGTAATATTGTTTCGGCAACTGGTATGTTTGGTGAAACTGTTACATTATATAGGCATGGAGATCTAAAATCATACTCGGGAAATGAAGGCAGCAAAAAGCACCCGCAATGTTTGTACATTGTTTCCTGCAGTGTGTATATTACAATTTACCTATATGCAGGTTTTATTCATATCTATAATATTAGTTACACTGTAGATAAAAAGAATATGTAATTTTAACACAGATAACACAAAGATTAATAGGACAGATCCACTGTTTAATTTCCAGAAAAAAAGAATTTTCATAACAATTTATATACATCTTCAATGAGATATCATGAAAAGGATTACTTTGATTAGTTTAACTTCCTGGTAATAGTCACATTTCAGATCACACAGGATTTCAGTAAATTTAACAAACAAAAGGATTCTGCCCAAATAATTTACAAGCAAATAGGAAATCCAAAAGAAACAGTAAACATTTTGGAAAATATAATTCAGAAATATGTTAGCTGTGAGTAGGACTCAAAATACCTGACAAGTATTCTTCAAAACCAAATTAACTCTCAGAGATTCTGATTTCTGAATTTCCTGACTGTCAAGAAAAATTCCTGGAAGTTGGCAACCCTACTGATTGCCAATAGGATATGAGTAGACAAGAACAATGATTACTATTAGACCATGAATGGGGAGAAAGAAACACTGACAAACAATAGCTATGAATGAGGAGACAGGGACACTGATTAGTATAAGTATTAGGCTGTGAATGAGGAGACAGGGGCACGATTACCGATAGGTTGTGGATGACGAAACAGGGATACTGATTATCCGTAGCCTGTGAATAAAGAGACAGGGACACAATTATCGATAAGTTGTAAATGATGAAACAGGGATACTGATTATCCATAGCCTATGAATGAGGAGACAGGGGCAATGATTAGTATAAGTATTACACTGTGAATAAGGAGAAAGGACACGACTGTGAATGAAGAGAAAGGGCATGATTACTGATAGCTTGTGAATAACGAAACAAGGACACTGATTAACCATATAAAAAACACAAAAGAACTCAAAAATACAAAAAAATACAAAACCACAAAGATCATAACATTCGCTGCCATTCAGTAAATCAGAAACCATTGCATTGTATCCCAGTTTATCCATGATATCTCAATTTCCCCCTTTGTCTGCCTCCTTAAAAATGTATTCACCCACATTTCCATGTAAACTTTTAAGTTCATACCATTCATCTTTTGTTAGGTTAAAGTTTTTTTACATTTAAACTTTTTAAACTCCCTTTCAGTGTTACTTATTAATAATTTTTCAAACCTAGTGACAATAGCAGACAATTTTGGGGGTAAAAAGAATTTTCCACACATGGCAATCTTGGGATATCTACCATCCATAGCCTGTGACAAAAACAGTATCATCTGGTGACATATCACTTAACATATCTAAATCACCATAATCATACACCAACATATTTAGTAGGGAGTCATCTGAACCAAAAGAATCATCACAACAATATTTTTAGCTTCTTTCCTAGAGAAAAACACTTTCAAATGTAATTTACAACAAAATTTACTAGCTTCTATTAAAACATCTGCTATTTATTTAGCATTTTGGCCCAACCTATGTTTGATGGTGGAATAGATTTTGCTAAAAAAATGAACCAGTTGGGAACCACATTCATTTTTAATTATAGTACTCTCTTTCCTATGGGGTTTCAGTCATGAAGTCATGCTTAATGTTTAGATTTTTGTATGGTGTCATATGGGTAATGATTTTTTTTAATATGAATACATTCCAATTTAATTGTATATAGGGATGTATATAATGTAAAAATGCAATGTAAAAAGCACTGGTCACTTTAAATGATGGGATGTTTGAACGTTGATTGATTTATTGAATAATTGTTGTGATTATTTATTGTGAAAAGCTTTTGTACTGGTTATCCCTTGAAGGGGAAAAGCTGAGGTACCATGATATTAAACTGTTGGTGGAGTACTATCATGTGATCTTTGTGGTTTTGTTTTTTTTGTACTGATTATCCATAGCCTGTGAATGAGGAAACAGGGATACTGATTGCTATTAGGCCATGAATGAGGACAGAGAGAATCGATTACTGATAGACTAAGAAGGAGGAGACAAGGACATTGTCTACTATTAGGCAGTGAATGAGGACACAGAGACACTAAGTACTATTAGGCGATGAATGAGGAGATAGGGACACGATTAATGCTAGCCTGTGAATGGGGATATAGGGACACTGACTACCAATAGGAAATGAAAAGACAGGGACACTGATTGCAGATAGGCTATGAATTAAGAGACATGAACACTGATGAATAGAGAAGACAAAGACACTGACTACCGATAGAAAATGAAAAGACACAGACACTGACTACTGATAGATTGTGAATGAGAAAACGGGGACACTGACTACTGATAGGCTGTGAATGAGAAGACAGACACTGATGACTATTAGGCGATGAGTGGACAGACAGGGACACTGATTACAGAAAGGCTGTGAATGAGGAGACAGGGTCACTGATAATGATAAGGCTGTGAATGCAGAGGCAGGGACACTGATTACCGCTAGGCTGAGTATAAGGAAACAAAGACACTGATTACTACAAAGCCATGTACTGGATAACAGAATCACTGATGACCAATAGGCTGTGAATAAAAAGACAGGGTCAGTGATAACTATTAGGCCATGATTGCAGAGACAGGATCACTGGTAACTACTGGGCCATGAATGAGGAGGCAGGGGCACTGATTACCAATAAGCTGAGTATGAGGAAACAGGAAAACTCATTACTGATAGGCTGTGAATGAGAAGACAGGGCCACTGATTTCTATTAGGTCATGGAAGGAGACACAGAGATACTGATTACTACAAAGCCATGTACTGGGCAACAGAGTCATTGAATACCAATAGTCTGAATGATGAGACAGGGCAATGATTACCAATAGGTGATGAATAAGGACACAGGGACAATGATTATGGGACCCTAGTTACTGATAGGCTGTGAATGATGAGACGGGGCAATGATTATAGGACCCTAATTACCAATAGACAGTGAATGAGGACACAGGGACAATGATTACGGGACCCTAGTTACTGATAGGCTGTGAATGATGAGATGGGGCAATGATTTTATTATTATTTATTTATTTATTTGCTGTTGGTTTACCAGGATAGTCCATTGGACCAAAAAGAACCCGTTTTCAATGAAGTCCTGGTTGGAAAAGCTCCAAATACAAGCAAGGTTACAGTCATGGCTTTAGGTTACATTAAGTACAAATACTACAGAATACTAAAACAGTTACATTAGAAAGAACATTGTATTATAGAATAATAAAAAAACATTTCATTTTAGAGAACATTGCATTTTAAGGTAATTTTTTCTGAAGAGAAATACACTTTATAGTTTCTAAGTAGTTTGTTGCTCGTGGGTTAGTATAAGCTAGAGCAGAGAGTAAGAATTAGAGAATGAAGAGACGCAGATGTTGCAAGTGTAAAAAGGAAAAGAGATTATGTGGGGTGGGAGCAGGAGCATTCCCACAGGGAGATTGGATGTGAGTGAAGTGATTTTTTGAATAAAGAGTGATTTGTGGTGGTGCGTATGGAAGGTGGTAGGGAGTTCCAGAGGCGTGCAAGGGTAAAGGATAGGAGATTTTTACCTGGGGAATGAGTTGGTTTGTAAAGTTCTATTAGGTTTTGATTGTTAGATCTTAGTAGTCTCTCTGGAAGGTGCATTTTGAAGGTAGAGGACAGGGAGGGACAGACATAGGGGTTAAAGATGAGTTTGTGAGTGAGAGTGAGTTGAGTGTAGGTGAGATGATTGGATAGTTCTAACCAATTTAGTTTGTGGAGGGATACACAGTGGTGAGTGGATGACCTATGGCTGGTAGTGAACTTGGCAATCTTGTTGTAGCAAGAGGAGAGTCGTGGCTTGAGAGAGGACTGTAGGTTAGTTAGGAGTGGGGCACCATAGAGGAGAGAGGGGATGAGAAATGTGGTAGAGAGGTTAAATGTAGTGGAAGGGGTGTGGTAGTGATTTTGGTGATAGAGCATGCCAAGTTTTTGGTGTTTTTTTTAATATTTAGTTGTAGGTGGGAGTTGAATTTGAGCTGGTTGTCTATAAGGACCCCTAGTAGTTTTGCCTCAGGTACCAAGTTGATTGTTGTGTTGTTGTGGCTAGAGATAAAGAATGTGCTTATATTAATGGCGGTGGCTTTAGAGGGGATAAATACCATTAGTTTGCTTTTAGAGGCATTGAGTGCTAGGTGATTTTCTTTCATTCACTGTTCAGTAGCTGAGAATGCATCTTGGGTAAGTTTTAGGAGTGTGGGGATGGAGGTGGCAGAACAGATTATAGTTGAATCATCTGCATATTGGATAAGATTTGTGTAGGGGATGGAGCAGTGGAAGTCATTTATAAATATACTGAAGAGGAGTAGACCCCGTAAGGACCCCTTGGGAACCCCAGTGGGGGTATTAATGAATGAGGAGGTGGCTTTGTTCCAATTTACTGCTTGTTGTCTCTTAGAGAGGTAGCTGTTGAACCAGTTTATAGAGGAGGGGGATATGTTTAGTTTAGAGACTTTAGCAAGAAGGAGATTGTGAGAGATGGTGTTGAAGGCTTTAGCTAGGTCAAGTAGGAGGGTAGATACAATGCTGCCAGAGTCCCATGTTTTATTTACAATTTCAAGGAAGGAGATAAGGGCGGTCATGGTACTGTGTCCGGGTCTAAATACATCTTGTGTGGGAGTTAGTAGGTTATTGTCAATAAGATAGGGAAGGAGTTGAAGATGAATACCTTTTCTAGAATTTTGGAGATAGTAGAAATGATAGCGATGGGATGGAAATTAGAGATATTGTTATTGTTGCCTCCTTTGTGCAAGGGTATGATAAAATCCTTTTTCCAAATTTGGGGTACAAGACCTTCTTGTATAGAGAAATTGATTAGAATACTGATGGGCAGGGCAATGGCTTCTACAGCTATGCTAAGAAAGTATGAGGGGATATTGTCAGGGACATTTGAACATGGTTTCAGTTTCTGGAGGAGTTTTTTATGGTAGATGTGGGTATGGGATTTACTGAGAAAGGTAGGGGCTGAGAAGAGAATGTGTTTGAGAGTGGATGAGATGGGGAAGATGTGACAGGAGATGCAGAAGAGGAAGGTGAACTGTTGTTGAAGAAGGATGGGGAGAAGTGGAGGGTGTAGTGTTAGGAAAGGATGAGGTTAGTTTAGAAATGAAGTCAATGAAAAAGGAGTTAAATTGTGTGGCAAGATCAATGTCTAGTGCATTTGGGTCTGGGCTAGGGTTTTTGTTTTGCTGGGATTGAGGAGGTTGGAGATACCTTTCCAGAATTTTTGTGAATTAGTTTTATGGTTGTTTTGAAGCAAGGAGAAATAATTCTGTCGATCTACAGTGATAAACTTTTTAACTTTGTTGCAGAGTGTTTTGTATTCATTAAGGGTGGAGGGAGACTTGTTTTTCTAGTGATGTGCCCAGGCTTTATCTCTAAGGTGCATGATACCTAGTGTGTTTTTAGTTAGCCAAGGGGCAGTTTTGCTTTTTATTCTTTTTGATTTTATGGGGGCATGGCAATCTAAGAGGTTTAAGAATGTTGAGTTGAAGTAGGCAACTGCACTATCCAGGGTTAGAGTTTTTAGAGGGTTCCAGTTTATTAATTTTAGGGAGTTAGAGAAGGCATCAGGGTTGAAATTTTTTTGGTTGCGGGTGATGATATAGTTGTGAGTTAGATGTATGGGTGAAGGAAGTCGGTGAGTAAAAGTGGGGAGGTAGTCGCTGTGGGAGTTGGGAAGGGTGCCACTGTTAGAGAAGTTATGAGGGTGGAGACTAAAATCCAGTCTAGGGTGCTCCTTTGGAGAGATTTTTAGAGGGTCTGGTTATGGAGTTAATTAGCTGAGAGAAATTATAGAGATTTATATTTAGAGGGTTTGTGGGAGACTGAATAGAGGACCAATTAATGCTCATGTCACCCAGAATTATTGTTTTGTTGCTAATACTGGTTGAAAGCCATGGCAGGATGTCTTCAAGTACTGAAATATTGTCACCAGGGGGGATATAAAGACAGGCTATGCATATGTATTTGTGTCTATTTATTTGAAGTAAGGTTAGGAGTAATTCTGCACTGGCGAAGTGGGGAGTAGGTTTGTTATAGGGAGTTACTGATAAGGAGGATGAGTATAGAAGAGCTACTCCTCCCTCTTTTGTATGGGTTCTGTCTTTTCTGATGATTGAATAGTTGGGTGGTGCTATTTCAGAGTCATTTATGTGAGGTTTTATCCAAGTTTCAGAGATGGACAGGATATCAGGTTTATTGTGGACAAGCCAGGCATGGAGGTTGGGGATTTTATTGGCTATGCTTTGAGCATTTAGAGAAGCTAGTAGGATGAATTTATATGCAGAGCAGGAGGTGTGGGGGCCCTGGGTTGGGGTGCATATCTCCAGATAGCAGGATGGTAGTTAGATGTTGGATTAGGCTGGAGAGGAATGAGGACTGCTTAGGGTCTGGGTTGAGCTTTGCTAGAATTGTGAGGGTTTTGATGGTTTGTGAGGGGGTAGATAGGTTGAATAAAGTAATAAGTTTATAGGGAAAAAGTAGTAAGTTATTTATGGGATATAGGCTGGGGGATATAGTGATAAGTGAGTCTGAGAGTGGTGGGATAAGTTGGTCGGTTATGTGAAAGGATGGTGAGTGGTTAGTGGAAGTGGGCTGGGTTAGGTAGTGGATGTAGGATAAGTTGAGAAGCAATAGTAGTTGGATGGAGAAGGATATAGGCATTGAAAGCATGGTGAGACTTGAGTTGCTAAGAGTGGGTATTTGGTAGCTGTATTAGAATGTAGGAGCAGGTTGAACAGGAGAATTATTGGGGGGATGGGAGTGGAGAGGTATAGTTGATAAAGAGGAAGTAGGTGTGTTTAAGTGTATATAAATGTAATTGGTAAAGAGGAAGTAGGTGTGTTTATGTGTGTATAAATGTAGAGGTTCTAGGGGTGGGTGAGATTTAGGGGTAGGGAGGGGAGCAAAGCGGGCAGAATAATTCCCAGTTGAGGTGAGCAGAGAAAAAAGTATCAGCTGGAGCAGTTAAGAGCAGCACTCAGTAACTGAAACAGCAGGCACTGGGGGAAAACGAACAGTGATCCTGTTCAAAAGAGAAGAAGGAGGGAGAGAAATGGAGTTCTGCTGCCACCTACTGGCAGAAATACAGGGTTACAGCCAAGAGGAAGTGGAGGAGGTATAGTCCCTGTTAGTGTGCACGCTATCAGGGCAAATTGTACAGTAACAAGTCTTGGTACAGCAAGCTATTATAGCACAAAGGAGCAGTACACTAAAAGCCCACAGTAGCTTACATTTGAGTTTTGCAGTAACAAAAAACACACTTGTCTTTTGGGGAAACTTGGTCCAGCAGGAGGTGTCAAAGATATAGAGGGTTCCTTAGTATCAGGACGGGAGGGTGTTGACAGCGAGCAAGCTAGAAGAGAGCACAAAAAAAAAAATTGGAATGAGGTCAAGGTTTTTTTTTTTGTCTATGTGCACTTGTCACAAGAGGAGAGTGAGGTGGGTATTGAGGGAGAGCGTGGGTGAATAGAATGAATGAAAGTGAGAGTGGATGGCTGAGGTAGTGCGTGTAGTAGGTAGCAGAGAGTTAAAAAGATTGTGAAGACAGTATACAGAGCATTAGGTCAAAGCAGCACATCAAAAAACACATATAATTGTTAAGACATAACATGCTTTCAGGGTATTACAAATACTGAAACAATTCTAGACTGCAATATCAGCCAAAGCAGCTATTAAACACTAGTCAAGTGAAAGGCAGCTGACGCCATACACATTACCAACTGCAACAGAGGTGGAATGCTAAAAAAATGCGTATGAGACGGCTGGTGATCCACAACTAAGGCAAACTACTTTAGCCACAGGCAAGTGCAAGTGTGTCTGTTGGTGGACTGTAACTAAGCCAGACAGCATTTTGCGGAAAGTGATACGTTCTTAAATTTGTCTAAAGCCTAGGAGTAATATGCAGTTCACTCAGAAAGGAGTATGTCAGCACTAATTGCCTTGCGAAAAAAATGCATTCCACAGTACAATATTTAGGCATAATACAGGACCAGATCAAGTAAAGCACCCTATCAGCGTACACTCTATGCAGTCTTCTCTAGTATACAGTATGAAAGAAGCACAGCAAACAAATCAAAAAGGGCAAAAATCAAGTAAAACGCCTTACCTGTGCACACTCTAAACAATATTCCCCATGTACAGTATAAAGATGAAAGCTTGAACACTCATATATATATGTATATATATATATATCGCATAGTTTCCATTTATATTTTTTTCAATATAAAGACTGGTGTGAATCAGGAACTGATTACAGACTGTAATGAAGAATTTGATAACATCTTTAGAGAAGTTGAGAATGCAGCCTATAAGCTCAAGAGGCTGCAATGGCAGCAATTTCACATGGAAGCGTGTCTACATCATAATGTGATACCGAGGGGATTGAGAATTAGGTGTATGCCCAGCTATGGGAACACCTACCCCGATCTCCTGGCCAAATGGCAGGAGATTAACATAGAGACAAGCTTCCGTTACATGCAGCTGCTAATAGACTACTTTAAACCACATGAAGATGAGGTTTCTGCTCTTATTGAATATAAGCAAAAGCAAATGGAAACTATGCGATTACCCGATAGCTGCTTGTTTAAGCTAGAAACCCTGCAAGATAAATTGGAAACCTATGAGAACAAATTGAAAAATATAAAAATTAACAAACTGAAGAGAGATTATTTTGATTTTACTAACGGTTGCCTGTTTGAGTGGCGAGGATAAGAGAGCACCAGATAGAAAAGAACGCTCTGACAACATGGGAAATGTACCTGTGACACGCAGGACTGTTTCTAGTGTGAATATACATGCTGAAGTACACAGTAATATACACACTAATGGGCAACATCCTGAATTAGCCTCTCGCAATACATCTAACAATAGGACTAATGGTAGTATAGTTAACAATGACTCTGGTATGCTCGAGGTCATTACATCGCTAACGGAAAATTATAATGCAGCAAATGTAGACACTGCATCTGCAGGAAGCATTCAGCCTTCAAGTGAAATAGTTCAGAGCATGATACCAAAGAAGAGATCTGTCTATGCACCTTTGTTACAGCAACTCCCTTTTTTATTAACACAGAAAAAGGTCGGGAGATCCAGGTCAGAAAGCAGAGAGAGGAAAAAGAGAAAGGTAACTTAGGAACCTCAATGAGCTTAGATGAATCGATTTCATTGGTAATTAATATATCCGCTTATGAGCTGACAGCTACCCAAAAGAGTGTTCTGCAAAGAGGCTTGAGCTTCATACCCTCAATACGTTCTGACCTGAGTGAGTTAGTGACAGACTTAAGGTGCTTTGGTAGGAATGTTACGTTGAAGTGTCGTTTTGACAATGAAAATACTGGTAGAAACTATACATCGTCTGTGTTGAAAAAAACAAGTTCCTTTGTCCCCAGTAATCATCCCACTGTGGAGATGTTCTTACGGTTATGTGAGAATGAGGTGTTTGAATGGAGGTCAAACGGAAAAAGTAAACAATATTACAATTTAACACAGGATGAGTTTCAGGCGTTAAAAGAGTTGCAAACAGTGAAAGAAGTTATTTTCAGGCCAGCTGACAAAGGAGGAGCTTTAATAGTGATGAATTCAACACAGTATGCCCAGAAAATGCAGGATATGTTAAGCCATAGTGATGCATACCACAAAATCAAGAAGTATCAAGTAGACAGACTGATGTCCTCAGTACAGAATGTCCTGTGTGACAAATTAATGACTAGAGCAACTGATAAAAATCTATATGACTTTCTTGAAATGGTATATCCAACTACACCTGCTATCAAATGGTTGCCTAAGATTCATAAGAACAGTGTTGACCCCCCTCTGAGACCGATAGTTTCGGGGAGAGGATGGGTCACTGAGCCCATTTCAATCTATGTGGAAACTGAACTCAAGAAGTTGTTGCCTTTCGCACATACTGTATTGAGGGACACTGGTCAGCTGCTGGAGAGACTGTATGAAAGAATAGAGCAAGGAAGCTCCATAGACAACCTCATTTTGGTGATGATGGACATCAACAATTTATTTACTTGCATACCCAACGATCTATGAATAGAAGCAGTAAGGGACTTTGCCTCTCATTTTGAATAAACATGGATGTGAATATAGTATGCAGCTTCCTGGAATTGGTCCTGGAGAGCAATGTGTTCCTCTATGGTGAGAGCTACTACTGGCAAAAATGGGGGGTAGCCATGGGCACCCCCTGTGCAAACAGCTACGCCAATATAGTCCTAGCTGAATGGGAAAGGCAATGGGAAATGGATACAAAAAATGAATGGAAGGAATGCATCATCTTTTACAACAGGTTTGTGGATGATGTTATATTCCTATGGAAGGGCAGTATGCAACGCCTAAATGATTTTGTTGACTATTTAACAAGTATTTATTTATTTATTTTATTTATTTATTATTTATTTATTTATTTATTTATTTATTTAAATTTGTTGACCGGGAGTGTCCGACTGGACGTGGGTCCATTTTCAGTGGAGGCCCGGGGAGAAAAGCTCCACAGTAAAATAAACAGACAGTAGTTACATTGGATTACATAGTGATTAACAATTTAACATAGAAATTACTTACAACATATTTACAGATGAAGAACATAGTACATCAGTAGACAACTAGAATCTTATCTGTGAAGTACATAACAGGCATTAACAAATGTAACAATGAGAAGTTCATGCTGTATAATAAGTACTAGGCTTATGAGCATCTGAGCTTGTTATCATCAAGGTAGTTAGTGGAGGTGAAAGAAAGGTAGTAGTTGGATGGGGTGGATGATATTAGAGTGGGAGTTGCAAGGGCATAGCCAGCATGTTTTTAGGTGCGCTTTTAATAAAGTTTTGAAGTTGGTGCATGATGGTACGGAGGTAATTGTGGGTGGGAGTGACTTCCATAATTTGGCTATGGCGCAAGAGAATAGTGCTTCACCAGCAGAGTTATTGGCTTTAGTGATCTGCAAGTGATTTTTGTTGCTGGATCTTAGTGGTCTGGTGGTGCGATAGGGTTGGAGTAGATTCTGGAGGGATGGGACATTTAGTGGATGGTTTACTAGTTTGTGGGCGAGTGAGAGTTGATACCACTGAAGGAGGTGAGGGAGTTCAAGCCAGCCCAGTTCAGCAAGTGAGAGACAGTGGTGAGTATGGTAGGATGCCCCTGTGGCGAATTTTGCGATTTTGTTGTAGCAGGTCTCTAACTTGTTTAGATCACATTGCCTTAGGTTGGTATATACTGGAGAGGCATAAAGTTGGGTGGAGATAAGGTGGGAATTTGCTATTGAAATCTTTGCTGCTTTGGTGAGAAATTGTTTATTTCTGTATAATGCTCCTAGTTTTTTGTAGACTTTTTTTATGGTCATGGATATGTGAATGTCAAATTTTAGTTTATTGTCTATTTCCACTCCTAGCAATTTGGTGTGTTCAGTTGGGTATATAGTGGTGTTGTCTTTTGCTGTGATGTTAAAGTGAGAGTTGTTTTGAGTATGTTTGGTGGGTTGGAAGATGAGTAGTTTAGTTTTGTTTGGGTTGAGTATTAATTGGGCATCGGATAACCATGTTTCAACAGAGGAAAAGGCTTCCTGTGTGACTTTTTGCAGTTTGGGTAGGGACTGGGCTGAGCAGATGATGGTAGAGTCATCTGCATATTGGATGAGTGTGCCATGTTTGGTGGCAGAGGCTAGAGGTGTAAACAGAGAAAAGTAGGGGTCCAAGGATGGATCCTTGGGGAACCCCTATGGAGACAGATAGTTGGGGAGATATGTCATTCTGCCATACAACAGATTGTTGGTGGTCAGACAGGTAACTCTGAAACCAGTTGGTGACTGATTGTGAGAAGGATAGGTTATTGAGGACAGAGATAAGTTGTTTGTGTGGGACCATGTCAAATGCTTTAGATAGGTCTAGGAAAGTAGCAGAGGAGAGATAGCCATTGTTTTTATGCTGCAGGATAGTGTTTGTAAAGGAGAGTAAGGCAGTGGTGGTGCTATGGTTTGGTCGGAAACCATGCTGAGTACTGGAAAGGAGGTTGTTAGTAAGGAGGTAGTGTGAGACCTGAGAGTGTATGCATCTCTCTAGTATTTTGGAGAGTGGAGAGAGAATAGCTATGGGGCGGTAATTGGTTAGTTCTGCAGAGGGTCCGCCTTTGTGTAGGGGAATTATATGTGAGACTTTCCACAATGTGGGAACGTAACTTTCTGACAGAGATCGGTTAATCAAGATGGATACTGGGTAGGCCAGAGCATCAGCTGCGATTTGTAGGTATTCACTTGGGAGGTTGTCTGCTGCTAATTTGGTGGGTTTAAGTTTAGTTAAGAGTTTTTTTATGTTGGAGGTAGGTATAGGAGAAAAAGAGAAGGCAGTGGGGAGATTACTAGTTGAAGGTGTGGGTTGGAGGGGAGGGGGGTTGTGTTGTTTAGCTAGTGATAGTATGGTTTGGGTGAAGTGTGTGAAGTACGACTAGCTTTCTAAGATTCGAAGTGAAAACGTCAGCAAATGAGACTGAGTTCTTAGACGTGAGAACTTCAATGAATAATAGCAAAGGAATTGGCACCACTATATTCAGGAAACCAAATTGGAGGAACCATATGCTATACTACAATAGCATGCACCCGAGACATGTTTTTCAGAATATTGTTGAAAATCAAGTGACCAGGATATCCAAGCTCTGTACAGACGATGATGATTTTCTGCAGGAACAAGACAAACTCTTACAGAAATTTGCTTCAAGAGGCTATAATGAAAAACAATTAGTCATGAGTAAAGGCAAAGCAATGTCCATTCGATACAACAAAGGGCAACCATACTACTCAAAACGGAAGCATAGTGATGTGAAGAAAGGTGGAAACAGCAACAGTCTCAGATGCATGATGACCTACAGCACTGACTCCTTTGATGTCCGTGAAACCATCAAGAAATTTTGGCCAGTCTTAACTGCTGACAGTAAAATTAAGAGAATAGTAGGGGAAACACCTAAATTTGGTTATAAAAACAAGAAGAACTTAAAGGATTTATTGTGCAACTATGATGGAATACCCAACAAGCGCAGCAAAAAATGCCCGGCAGATAGCCTAGTATGAACCTATGAACCTATGAACCTATGAGTACAGAAGGAGGAAATAGGTTAGGAACTTGGAAATGTGGCTTTTGCAAAGCTTGCAGCCACATTAAATGTTCCAACTGTTTTGTTCATCCGGTAACAAACAAATGCTATAAGTTCTCTGGTTTTACTAACTGTAAAACCAAGAATGTTATATACGTTGGCACTTGTAATTTGTGCCAAGCCTATTATGTAGGAAAGACCAATCGAAAGTTTAAGGAACGGATACTTCACCACCTGTTAGACATCAAGAATAAAGTGGTAACCAATGCCCTATATGGACATGTGTCTGAAAATCCAGGGCATTCATTTAGCTTTATGGTTATCTCAAATGTGACTACTAACCTCCGAGGAGGAGACATTGTCAACAAAACTGAAAAGGAAGAAAGCAAATGGATCATGAACCTCAGAGCTAAGTTATTTCCAGGGCTCAACAGAGTAGTTCCTATTAAACCTATTTTGAAAGAGAGAAGCCTAATTAAGAAATGAAATGGAGGCTTAAGGAAGGCGTGCATCTGATTGCTGTATGTGATTGGTTGAGCAGTTAAGGATCTTTATTTAACAGCAGTAAGTCAGGTCTACACACTAGGATATGAAGAAGTTTTTTTAACTGAAAGCACTTATCCTGTTTGACCTGCAACTTGAACAGCACAATTTGTGCTTTTTATTTCTTTGTTTTATTAAAGCCTACATTTTAACAGAACGTCTCAGTGAACTTTTTGTTGTGGTGGAAGCCTTTTTTTCATTTTACTATTTTATTATGCATTTATTGGCATTTCATTTTAATCCATGGCTCTGACACAAGTTATTTATCCATGTCATCCCTTCCTGGAGAACATTTGTGTCAGTAGTGGATTCTATGATTGCTCCTACTGGCCAACTGATAACTTTGATAAGTGTAAGCAGGGGTTTGGGAGATGAAACATTTACAAGCAGGGGTCTGGAAGATGAACCATTTACATGTTGCCGGTGTCCATTAGAGACATAGCTGCCAAACCTATCATTGACTACAATGCCCCCTTTAGTATGCACCTAACCAGGCACATGCAACAATTGGAATGCCCACAGTGATTCCTTTCTAAAAGAATACAGGGCATAAGTGACATGTCATATCTAGACCACCTCAAAGCCATATCCCATTTGCAAATGTAGTCAGCCAGAGGCCCTTGACATTGACCTTAACTTCAGAGAAGTCCAGCAGTCCTGGCAAAATGTCAAGCTGTCATAAACCCTAAGAACACTGCTACCTATGTGTAACTGTTCACAGAAACTCTGTACAAGCATGTTTATAGCTGCATGGAGGCAGCTGTACCCACCAGGAAGAAGTGCAGAACTAACTCAAAAAAAAAAAAAAAAAACACTCCTGGTGGAATCACACCATCAATAGGCTGTATAACAGAAGGAAGAAATCAGGGCAAAAAATTAGGAGGAGGAGTCATAGAATCCACAACGCCAAAAAACAAGTGGTCTCAGAACTGATCCCTGAGAGACTCTGCTTGTGACTGGCTTCTTTGTAGATGTTGACTCCCCAGCTTTAACTTCCCGAGTCTTGTCTGTGAGCCAGCTGGCTATCCACTAGGCGACATAAGGGTTTATATCCATCTACTTGAGCTTGTCAACAATGTCTGACTGGGGGATTCTGTCAAATGCTTTGGTCAGGTGCATTGCTTTGGGGGCTTTCTCAAAGAAGTCCACAAGGCTGAGTAGGCTCGACCTGCCCTTGATGAAACCAGGTTGGGTTTGGTCTAGTGTCTAGTGTCTAGAGGTTTCCTATGTCGTTACTGAAAATTTGCAGGATAATTCTTTCCATGGCTTTGCATATGAGACTAGTGAGTCTTAGTGGTGGGTCTGTGAAGAGGGATGACCGTTGCTGTTCTCCATTCAAGAGGCACTACGACTGTTTGGAGGCTACAGTTAAATAGCAATTTCAGAGGGCTTGATAGGTCATGTTTCAAGCTATTTAGAAAAAATCCTGGGATATTTTCTGAGTCCATTGATGCAGTGTTCTCGGCATTAGATAAAGCATTGAGGACCTGTTTCCTAGTGATAGTAGGGGGAGTTATATTTGATGGTATTCCTGAGAGGAGGTTAAGTGGTTGTTGGCCAGTAGGTTTGCTATGTCTTTTGGCTCAGTAAAGGTGGCTTTATTAACAATGAACTCTGCACACAGTTGTGTATTGCCCCTGAGGTTGTGGACATAGCTAAAGAATACTTTGCGGTTTGCTCTTGGCCTGGGAGGCCACATGTACCTCACATTTGGCTTAGGTAGACATCATTTGTCCTCTCAGTTGTCTGTTTAGTTTGATGTGAGTGCTTTTATCCTGCTGGGTGCTGCATCTCCTCATTTTTGCCATGATTTTCTTCCTTCTGTTATGCAGCCTTTTGATACTGTGATTCCAGCAGAGTGGCTTGTTTTTTGAGTTAGTTCTGTATTTCTTCCTGGTGGGTACATCTGCCTCTATGCAGCTATTAACATGCTTGTATAGGGTTTCTGTGACCAGTTTCATATAGGTAGCAGTATTCTTAGGGATTATGGCAGCTTGAAATTTTGCCAGGTTATACTTGAAGTATAAAGGTCTGTTGCTCTCTTAAGGTCATATACACAAACACACACACATGTATTTCTAAAAAAAGCATTTTACTGTCTTCCAAATGTAAAAAATGATAAAAACATAAATGTATCAGAAAAGTTTTATGTCAATTATACAAAATGAAATCTGTAATCCAGAAGAAAAACGTATTAATATAATGACTGATAGAAGATAATAAATTAAATAATAACACTTGGCATAAACATGTCATTTACAAATTCCTGAAAAAATATATATATGTGCTGCTCTGATCATTAAAAACATCCATTCTTGGATGTCACTTTCTCAAGTAACCAGAATAAATATATTGTTTCTTTTTACGTAGTCAGAATGTTTGAAAAAAAATGATTGCCAATTTTAAAAGATTTAAAGACTTCAAATAAGCAAGTTGAAATATGGTCAGTCTTTGGGGAAAGCCACAGATGCTTCATGTTCCAAATGAACATTACTATACTGGAAGGACAAGCTTCTAAATCTGCAATGTCACTTGTCATCCTGGCAGCTGCAGGATTCAGAAACAGAATGAAATGGTATTAGCTCATCATTCTCAGTGCATCCAAACAACATAAAAATACTGCAATAGTCAGATTTGTTGCTGGAAAGTGGACTGTGTGATAGGGGCTGTAACTTAAACTTAGCACACAGACAATGATTGGCATATCCATCCTTCCTATTAACAAACGGATTATGGTAAGGCATATTGGATAAGAACATTTTGCAGTTCGAGGAGATTATTCCTTTGGCAGACTTGCACATTGAAATAAACTGTACTGCCCTCAATACCAATAATTTGAATATAGGCATGACACTAGTAGTCATTTCTAGCTCCTTTAACATTTTTCATGGAAGTTTAGCAAGGTTAATATATAGCTGTGCTTCATTAACTACAGAAGAAGGTTCTGTAACATGTAATTTTACCCACTCAGAATGGCACAAGACTGAGATGCTAATAGCTCCTTACAAAGAACTTTCACTGCTTATTTATTTGATGAAGGCCTGTGACAAGCAGTATTGCTCTCTACAAGGGGTGCCAGCATTCTGGAAGAATTTGTACAAACCCAAATATTTGTTCTGCTTGTAATTAAATCTTTCCTCCCTGAACTCCCAGCTTGTAGTGTTCAGGAACTTTCTAGAAATATATAATTCATTGCTCCAGTTAAGAAGATGTAAGATTTAGAGATGGACATCTCAGTTTGTAACTAAATCTACAGTTAGTACTTGGGAGGCTATTAAAAATAATTGCATGTAAAATCAATGCTCTCTTCTATTGTAGGAGAAATTGTGGTGCCATGCATAAGCTATCGAGCAATACAAAAGTGTTTAATAGGAAAAATATTGGCAGTTCTGGACATGCACCCATTTCATTAACATCAAAATGGCTTATAGCCATATATAGAAATGTTTCAGCTTATGGAGTCTCAGAAACATCAAACATATTGAAAATGAATTAGCAGAGTAAAGAAAGAATAATAAAAAATGTATGTATGCAACTAAAACTACACTTGCCACTACTTTCCTCCCCACACTTCTTTATGGTGCTCCCATTCTAACTTCCAGGCTTCACAAAAATTAAAACATGAACAATGCTATAACAAAGTTACTAAATTTGCAGCAAATACCCCTTTCAGAAACCACCACTGTATAGCACTAAAAAGCCTAAATTGGTTAGAATGGCCTCATCAACTAACATATACACAGATTCTTACCCACTTATAAAATTATCTGGCATCCTTCTGCCTATCTAGCAGTAAAAAACATTCTACATAACAATGTTTCTAGTCAGTCATTGCAATCCAGTAACCAAAAACTCCTGTTTGTCTGCAAACCTATCAAGTCTGTTGGCATTGTTTGTATTCGTACAAGGTTGCTAAGGAGTAGAACTCCTTACTTGTATCCATCAGGTCAATACCCTCCCTCCCATTTTTCAAAACCAGTCTGAAAGACTTCCTAGCTAAAATCTGTCTCTGTTCTTGCTCAAAACTAGGATAAACTATATCCCTAAATGTAAACAAGTACCTTTTCATTCCTTATACCTCCTTACTCTCCCTTCTTTGCTTACTTACTTACGTTTATCAAATTTTCTTTCTTGACTTTCTAAATATACCATAACCCTGTTTTTCTCTCATTTTATTTTGCAGTTCCTGTCTGTATTAGACTAACTTACCTTTAATTTCTCTAAGAATTGTCGAAAATTTCTCTAAATATTAAATGATTGTCATATAACTTGTATTGATTCTTAACCAATGTTATTATATTATGTCTAATTTGTTATAATTATTTAAACTGCAGATGTTATTCCCCTGGATTCATGAAGCTCCATGCAAGGATAAAGCTATTCTTGCACAGAGTGGTTCGTGTTCGTTTAGGATAGCAGCGCACCTTGCATATGCATGAATGCGCACTGCTATCTAAACTAAATGGACACAAACCAGGAATGAGCGCAGGGGGCATGTGTCAGAAGTCCAAGCACTTGAAACATGCCCCCTTCACTCTGAAAGTGCCATACAACACTTTCTGACATGGATGAATGTCAATCTATATAATATTAGAGCTTGGCTCTAATATTATGTAGTAAACAAGTGTCCACAGACACTGAAATGTAAATAGCTAACATTTCAGTATCCGTGGACACTGAAAAACAAAATACCACAGACACCTATAGAAGGCAGCAGCCTTCAAGTGCACACCCCCAAATGTATGCACTCTTGCCCTACATGTGTGGAAGCAGTAGGGCAAGAGGGAAAAAAAGTAATATTTTTTTCCATGAAATAAATCTGAAGTTTAAGCACCATGCGGCTTGTTTGCGTGGTGCGCCGCTATGCTTAGCCTGGCTGAAATCCTGAAAATGATAGACAAGTGCTACTGTGATAGAAAACATCATCAATCTGCTGTAGCATAGTGGTATGCCATGGTATAGCATGTAGAACATGCTCGATTCAAATCCCTCTTCTGACAAATTATTTAAAAAATGTTTATGGAATACGAATGATAGATGTCAATCATATGGCTCACGTATAGCACAGTAGGTGTGGGAATATGTAAAAAACAATTTATAACTTTAATGAAATAAAAACAGATTTAAGCAATGCTTTGCTAGTGCAAGCATTGCTTACCTGCATTCAGCTCTGCTTAGCTGGTGTAAGCATTGCTTTGTGGATTTGCGCAGAGCAAAGCATAGTGCAGCATATTAAAACTGGCCAATCATGAAAAATTGTGGGAAAACTGCCCTATTTAAACCACAGAGGTGGGAATACAGCCATAACCATTTGGGATTGTGCACAGCAGGAAGAAAATGGCTGGCGTAGGTAGAATGTGTGCATTTCTGAATGCAATATTTGGGGCATCCAGGAGTCCAGGGTCATGCTTGGGCTACTAGTTAAAAACCATGATGGCAGGCTGCTGCAGGGTCAGTACCAGAGCTCTCAGTACAAAGCAGAGGCCTGGGACCAGCTTGCACGTGATCTCACCAGTGCCACTGGCATACCCCGAACTGGTGAGCAGGTACATCATCACCATAATGACCTGCAGTGGAGGAGGGGTGCACTCTTGGACCAGTGGATCCAAGAAGCCCGAGCGCAGGATGTCCCACATGTCTGTAAGTATGCAGTCTTATGTATCTCTAAGTATGGAAAAAGTTAAACTTGTGACTGTGCAGGTGTGATTAATGTGTGATGTCCCCCCATACAGCTGTGCAGAGAGGTCCCAGAATATGTAGGCTCATGCACAGCAAATGGCCCGACAGTGTCGGCAGTATGGTGAGTACAGAATACTCCCTACTACTAGCAGCAACAAATCAAAAATATAGTAATGGTAGTACTGTCTGTACATGTAATTGTGCTGTAAAAGGCAGGAATAAATGCCTGTGTCAGGCTGCCAGTGTTAAAATGGAGTATTCCCAGCTGCTGTGTAAGACAGATATCAGTAGTAAACAAGGTACTATATGCAGGAGAGGAATATTAGAATATGTATGAGTGTGTCTGAGTGAACCTGCGAGAAAGTGCCATGTCAGGGCTACTGTAACATTTAGAAATGAAAAGCATTCCCCTGTGCAGATCATGCAGGAATTGTAATTGTGGGGTTCTGACTCATACACAGATATGTATGTCAAAACTAATAAAGGTGATCCCAAACACTGGTGTGTGTCATCTCACTTGTACCTGATAAACAGAAATGTGTATGTCCTGCAGAATGCATTAACTGAGGTGAACTGATTTAGCACTGCTTGTCTGCATACTTTAGAATGGGCATGTCAAATAACTGGAAAAAAGCAACAGAACATATTTCCATCAGAATGTGTTTTACTTGTTTGTCTGCCAGCATTGTCCTGTGTTAACCATTCAATTTCAGCTGTATGTAGCTGTGAATGTACTGAGAAATGTATAAGGCTAAAAGGTGCAGACCTAAAACCTACATTGTGTACTCAGGAATCTAAATTTCAGTATGTAGTTGTAAAACAGTCAAATGTGCAATCCAGCTAATGTGCACATATTTCACAAACAGTGACACCAATATCTGTTGTGTATGCAACAATTGTACTGAAAATGGGAAACAAATAATGCAACGTATGATAATAAAATACTGTGGACAAAAATATGTAGATAGAAATGTCACAAGCAAAACACGACACTTCCCCAGTAGCTTACACTGATAAGTACTAGGCCTGTAGTTCAATTTTGCACACTGCACGGTATGAATCCAGGGACAGCCACTAACATCTTAGTCTGGTTCTACAGTTTTAAACTGCAATCTGAATACAAACAATAATGTACTGCAACACATACATTTTCCATGCAGGGCACACAGGTAAAGCAATCTGAATAGAAATACTAGTATGATGTGTATAACTATGAAAGGTGCACAATTGCTGTGTTGATCAGCCCCAGTCCTACAAATAGATGCAAACTAGACATCCACACTCTGCAGTCTGGCCCAGACAAGCCCCTCAAGTGTCACAATGTCATGGCTAGTTTCCCTAGTTGATAAGAAACCTGCACACAGAGAATGTCCCAGTAGATGTATGTGAAAGACACAACACACACACTAATATGTGAATCTGAAATTTGTGTAGAAACAGCAATGTAATGTGCACACAGTTCATCTGGACAGGCCCACAGGTAAAGAAACTGGTGTAGAAACAGGTCTGATGTGTATAACTAAAATAAGGGTACAATTGCTCTGCTGATATCTACAGCTGTTGGTGTGCTGCAGCAGCCCCATGTCCCAGGTAGAGGGTAAGTGTGGTCAGAATGTAGAGTAGTGAATAGTAGTGTACTGACAAATATACTTGATAGCAGTTGTCAATTGAATCTGTTCCCTTCCCCCACCACTCAACTGATCCAGCCATCACACTGAAACCAACATGGGTATGCTCCTAAACAAACCTCTACTGTCAGGACCATTGTTCCTTTTTGTTTATCATTCTTTAAACTGTGTGCATACAAATATCCCCTGTTGAATAGTCATCTTATTGCCTGCCTGACATACCACTAACTGGCATGCTGTTGCAACCCTGAATGCCATTCCATATATGCATGGGTTCTGTTTGCTATGGCACTGTTATAATTGCACTATTTTGTTAATGGGACTATCCATGCATGTTATTTTGACTAATGCTGTAATGTGTTGTGCATGACTAACCAATATTCATTGTTAATTTCCATACCATAGCACATATGGGAAGGCAGATCCCAGTGGATCTGCCTCTCCCACCCCACCTGGCCAAGGCACCTGGTCCCAGCATGTCTGGGACCCAACCCAGTCCTCCCTCATCTGCTGGTCTGGCACCACCCTTGGGTGGAACTGCTGCAGGGGATAAGGCTTGCCCTCCCCTGCAAGAGGGTGCGGTGAGGATGTTGTCACCCGGGCCAAGGTCTTTGGCATGGTGCGTAGTTTCCTCCAGATGGAGCTGGATGACCTCCTGTGCCAGGTGGAGGGCAGGCTGTCACAGCTAGAGGGGCAGGCAGCCCCTCCAGCTCATCCTCCAACACAGCCACCTTTGTGGCTGTGAAGGAGTTGTGGTAACTGCCATTGGGTGGGGACATCCGTGCCACCACTACCATCTGGGAGGCTCATGAGCCTCAGATTCCCAATCACCCTCCCCTGTCAAGGTGTTTACCCCCCATGTGTCATACACCTCCCCTGTCTGCTGTCTTGTCTGTCTGCAAATGCAACCTCTCCTACCAAACCTCCCTCACTACACTTACCAATAATCCTTCCTTAACATCCCACTCTCACCTTAAAAAAAGGGCATCTGTCCCACAAAAAAAACAAGCCCCATACATAGCTTTCCATTTCACCCAGAGACATGTACCCAGCACACAAACTAACCCTACCAATCATTGTATTGTATGATGCCCACACACCTCCCGGTAGGGTGTGAAGCTCCAAATTCTAAATTCCCCACATTGAAAGCAGCTGTTGCTGCCAAAGAAGTGCAGAGCATGGTCTTTTCCCACACCCGTCCTGCACATCCCTACTTGTTTCTCCTCTTGCTTGTCCCCCTAATTGCCCCAAATTCACCACTTTCCTATCTCCCTTTTTTCTTTTCTTTATTTGAAATTAGTGCAGGTTTCAACAGCCTTAAGCGGCTGTAAGCAAATATAAGTTCACGTAAGCATCGCTTAGCTCCTTGCAAACCCACTTAAAACTGCTTTAAAGTGCCTTAATCACTCTGCCTCCATCAGCCCTTGTTCTGCCTTGAAAAAAAAATCAGCACTTGCAAGTTTCAACCCCAGGACCCTGCACACTATAGCCAAAGTGATTTACCACTAAGCGATGTCAGAAGTAAAAAAAATCTGATGTTTTCTCAAACATATATCCAGTATATATATTCACACACACACACACACACACACACACACACACACACACACACACACACACACACTTGCGCACGCACACACATACACACACAAAATTCCCCCCGCACCATCTCTCACCAGGTCATTTAATAAAGGTTCCGTAGTAATAATCCACACCACACAGCCATAAATTTCACCTTTTAATAAAGATGAAAACAAATACACTCTTCAGTGCAAAATACGCTATTCAGCGCTCTTCCTTACCCATAACACTGTAAATAATGCACAGATGATGTCTCTAAATAAAGCTCTGCTTTAACACACAAACCGGTTTCACCATATAGGTATCCTCAGTATAAAAATTATACAGGAAGTGACATATTCCCTACTAATTTAGTGTTTGTTTAAAACCACAATGATCCTTGATATATATATATATATTTTTTTTTATATATATATATATATATATATATATATATATATATATATATATATATATATATATATATATATATAAATATATAACACACACATACACATATAAATATTTTTATCTACCCCATAGACACAAATTTATAAATGTACATTTAATCATTTAATCCTGGCTTATATAATGCCCCCAACTTGAGTACCCAAGTTTTTTCTTTCTTATATAAAATCTTGTGTTTTTTCATTGTCGATAGCCCATTACCCTGAACTCTATCTATACCCACAAATATAAAGTGTGCCCCCACATGCTCTAAATAATGCTTGTACAATGCACTACGCACTGTTTTACAATTAATGTCACTAATATGTGTGGCCATTCTTTGTTTGAAAGGCCTTGAAGTCTGTCCCACATACAATTTTTTCATATTTACATACTGCCTTACTATCCAGTCTGTATTACATGTGATCAGAGTCCTGATATCAAATACCTTCATTGTGTTGACTGATATGAAAGATTTTGTTTTTAGATACCACTTTACAATAAATACAATTTCCACAAAAAGTACTACCCCTAGATGTTATATTTTTAGACATCTGTTCCATAAATTAACTTTTTTTATACTTATTAAAATGTTCACCTAAGTTTCTACCTCTTCTATATCCAAATTGGCATTGTTCCTCCAATAAGTCTTCAAAAAAGGGGTAGACTTTAAAACTGCCCAATATCTCTGGATGGTTTGCTTAATTTTAAATGTGTTTGACCCAAATGTGGTAATAAATCTTAACTTATGTGATTCCACCCTTTCTGCCCCTCTTTCATTCTCTGATCTCAACAATTTCTCCTTTCCTGTTTATTACTGAAGTCATAAGCTTTAGAAATTAATTCTCTAGTATATCCCCTCCTTTGGAATCTACATTATATTTTAGTGCCTTCTTCCTCAAAGCATTGGTCAGTGTTATACAAACATATCAATCTCAAGAATTGTGCGTTAGGTATGTCATTTTTAACATGGGCTGGATGACAACTGTTGGCATCTAAAATGGAATTTTTGTAAATGGCTTCCTGAACAAACTTGTTACCATAGTACCATCTATTAATTTTGAAACATTCACATCTAGAAAATCTATATTGAATGACTGGATTTTTCCAACAAATGTGGTACCCAAACTGTTCATATTTAAATAGGTAACAAATTCACCCCATGTTTCCATAGATCCCATCCATATGCACCAACAGTCATCCAAAATCTGCACCACATATTTATAAGTTATTTATACGAATTTCCCTCATGGTATATCAATCTGTCTTCCAGAAAACCCATGAATAAATCTGCATATATAGGAGCAAAATTAGTGCCCATGGCTGTACCTTTAATCTGTAGGTACCAATCATTCCTGAGGAAAAATGCATTATGTTTTAAAATTAGCCCCAATGCTTTGAGTAAAAAGAAATCTGCTTGTCACTATATAACCCTGAGCTTTCTGCCCAGTATTTTACAGCTCTCAGTGGGCACAAAGCCTGAGGTGAGGCTATGATTAAACATGACACTTAGGTGAGGTGCCAGTTCATTTTGTAGTTCATGTAGTACACAGCCCAGGATGTCATCTGGTCCCATGGATGCTGTATTCTTAGCTTTGGAGAGTGTGGTTTCTATCTGTGTGGCCGTGATTACCGGAATTTGGCAATCTTTTAGTGTTGAGATGGGCCCTTTAGGGGTGAGAAAGGGTGAAGTTGGCACTAAATCGATCTGCCAGGATACTGGCAATATCCTTGGGATAAGTATATTTAATGCCATTCTGTTGTAGCTCAGAGCAGATCTGAGCATTGCCATTTAGATTCTTGACATAACTATAGAATGCCTTGTGGTTGTCTTTGGAATCTTTGGCAATTTTATTTTCATAACTAGCTTTGAAGGATTTTATGAGGGATCTCAGCTTCTTACTGAGGCTGGTAAGGGAGTTTTTTGCATCCTGAGATTTTCCTCTTTTCTGCAGCAGTTTCTTCCTTCTGTTGTATAGTTTGTTTATGGCAGGGGACCACCAGATTGGCTTCCTTTTTTTGGAGGAGAGCATCTTGGCTCTGTTTGGGATGGTACGATTCATGCACGAGTGGATGTGCTCATACAGTGCCTTAGTGTAGGATTCAGCAGTCAAACTTTCAGCTCCCGTCTGCATAGGTGCCATGAAGTTTGTCACTTCTGACTTAAGTAGCATGAAGTTGGCTTTGGAGAAGTTTTTACAGAGGTTTTCTTACTGGGGGGTGGGGGTGGGATGTGGATGTCAAGGGTGATTTGCTTATGGTCAGACCTGATCAATGAGGGGGTGACCACTGGTGTGGAGCATCTATCTCCCATCTAACTAAGTAACCACCAACCACTAACAATTCCGAAGATATGGTGGTTCGAATGCAGGACCACAACCAAACCAAACCGAAAACAGGAAATTATCAAGATGGTAATAATACTGAATTCACCACAAGAACCACGTAAATCCAATAAACAAAATAGCTCCCCTGAAGGTAGGAATACGAGAATGTCACTTTATTCTCCACAAATATGACAAAAGGCACGATACACACGTATTGATTCACAATTGACACAAAGTCCGACATGAATGTTAACCTAGGTTTCGTCTTAGTATTAAAGACTTCTTCAGAACAACTACTACAACAATTTCCTAGTATAAATACCCAGCTTATTACCAATCAAATACTAATCAACCTACAATTAATGAATTAATTACACTTGATTATTTAAATAAATAATTAACTAACATATATAAAAGCTAAATATATTACAAATTTAATATGTACAATTGTAAAATTATATATATATTATAAATATATATGCGCGCACATGTACAAATGTAAAACACTGCTAACTTTGTAAATAAACCTTAAAAACCTTAAAATCCATGATGTTATTGTTATATATATATATATATATATATATATATATATATATATATACTTATGAAATACATAATAATGTATTTTGCATAATGTTGTTTAAAAAAATTAATTAAATAAATATATAATAATAATAATAATAATAATAATAACAACAAAATACAATACAATTTTGCATCCCCAATGGATATATTAAAAACATGTGTATATGTGAATGGTGATGAAAATAATAATTATTGATTATAATAAATACTTATAAATAAATCCATAATTAAAACTTATCTAACTATTGATGAACCTAAGTTTTAATAAAGGGGCCATGCTAATGTTATCATTTAAGCCAGGAAATCTAGTGACATCAAATTTTAATTGCCACATCATTTCACATACATCCAAATGAATGTCCAAAATATACCCTTGTAAATTCTTTTTTATTTGTTGAATAATAATACATTTAAAATTATGGCCCGGATATTGTTTAATATGCCTAAAAAGAGCATTGGTATTCTTTTGATGCCTAAAGAAGAAGAAGTCTTTAATACTAAGACGAAACCTAGGTTAACATTCGTGTCGGACTTTGTGTCAATTGTGAATCAATACGTGTGTATCGTGCCTTTTGTCATATTTGTGGAGAATAAAGTGACATTCTCGTGTTCCTACCTTCAGGGGAGCTATTTTGTTTATTGGATTTACGTGGTTCTTGTGGTGAATTCAGTATTATTACCATCTTGATAATTTCCTGTTTTTGGTTTGGTTTGGTTGTGGTCCTGCATTCGAACCACCATATCTTCGGAATTGTTAGCATCTATCTCCCATGTTGGTAATGACCATGTCTAGATGGGACAATGGATTAGTTGATCCAGAGCATTGGAATTTATGAATTCCAAGAACCGTTGTGAAAAGGTGTTGGTACCCGAGTAGTTTTCCCAGTTAATGGCAGGGTAGTTGAAATCACCCAGTATTAGGGTGTTTGGTTGTATCTTAATATTTTCCAGTATGTTTAGAAAGGTGTAGTGAGAATCTTTGGGCATGGTGGGGGATCTGTAGCAAGCTACAGTTTGGATTGCAGTCTTACCTAGTGTTAGTTGCATCTGGAAAATTTCAGATGCATTGTGTTGGGCAACTAGCCTGGCGGTGTGAATATCCTTGGGTGAATATGGACACTCCTCCACTTTTAGTGTTTCAGTCTTGGTTTGGTGGCCGAAAAGTGTGGTAAGAGTTATAATCTGCTATTCCAGGGGTGCTCTCTGGAGTCTTGAACCAGGTCTCAGTTACTTCACAGATATCGATGTTCTCCATTTTTAGGAGTGCCTCGAGAGAGTGCATTTTGAGGTTTAGACTTCTAGCATTGATTAGCATTACCTTCACATTTTGTATGCTTGTATCTGTTACGGTGGTGGTTTTGTTCTTTGAACCTTGCCTAAAAAAGGCACTATAGGGGTGGCAAGAGCTTTAGCCAGTAACTTGAATCCCAGTGGCAACAGGTGCAGACCATCTCTGGCAAAGCATTGTGGTTTGTCGATTATGTCGTCCCAGGTAGACAGATGCTGGATCCCTTTTTGAATGATACCAGAAACTTAGCCAATTGTTGAAGTCAATCATTTTGTCCTTATACTATGGCATCATTCTGGGCGAAGGCAGGATGCTACTCAGGGCTAGGGTCATACCTGCCTGGGCCACATGATCCGAGAGCTCTTCCATGTCTCTTTTTATGTAGTCCAGGGAGGCACATCTCAAGTCATTCACTCCAACATGGACAATGACAGAGTCATATTTGTACTTGTTGTGGAGTGACTTGAGTGCATGCATTATGTGGTGGATCCTGGCACCCTACAGGCAGCTGACTGTAATTTTCTCCTTGCTCAGCCTGGTGAGTGGGACATCAGTGTGCCTGACTATAGAGTCAAGTATGACTAAAGTGTTGTGTACGTTGTCTTGCCTTAAGGGCTGTTGTTGGGTGGCACACTGGTGTTGTGAGCTATGTGACACTTTAGTTGTGACTGGTGTTTGTTTGCGTTTCAGCTTCGGAGATCCTTGTTGCTTGGGCAGGTTAATGTTAAGGGCCTCCGCATATGTGGGTTTAGTGATGCTATGTGTGGGTGTTGATGGTGTGGGTTTTGCAGGACTATGTGTTGCTTGAGGTGTAGTGCAGGTGTTAACCTTCTCCTCTTGACTGTCTAGCACAATCTTGGCTGGAGAGAGCTTTGCTTCCAGTTTGACTATGTAAGTGCATCTCTCACAGGTTGTAGTATTGGGTGGTAGGAGGAGAGGGTTGTCTTTGTACATGAGGCAGTTGCTGCATTGCCCCAGTATGCCCAGATTCACCAGGTGGACAGGAGAAATCACCGGAAGCTGACCCTTGGACATGCCTGTTTAGGTGCTTTTTTGGTAAAGTACAAGAGCTGTTTTCCCTTACCTTTGCAAGGTACTTTGCAATTATAGGCTTAGTGCCTATGATTAATTTCTACTTATTAACAAGGAGTATTGAGTGCTTGTATCAGTTTAAGGCTTCCTAGTGCTTTCCAATAGGTTCTAGAGCAAGTGCTAGTCATAGGGGATCAGATTGTAGTGCTACTACTGAGAAACCAGCTAGTTCTAAGGGAAAATTTGAAGAACAGACTTTCTGGCACCTGGAATAGTTTAATCATTGCCCCGCTGTGCTGCACGATGTGGAAAATGCACAAACGCAAGCGTTTTTAAGCCAGAAAGTTGAAAGGGATAGAAATCAGCCCAAAATGGCTAAGAAAATTATAGTTTCAGAGCTGGAAACCACTCCTCTAGTGTTAGGTATGCAGTACAATGCTCACCACTCCCACTGGTAAGCAGTAGGACTTCCCTCTACCACAGCAAGTTCTGGATAGCTCTGAACACAGAAAATAAAGTTCTGAAACCAGCAAAGCCTGGGATCTGGACTATACTAGCTAGGAAAGGCAAACATGATAGTATTTGTTGGTAAGGGGGTTGAAAAGTAGACTTTTTAATTCTAAATGTGGGTTCTACTACATTTCCAGGTCTGTTGTTATAATAATACTTAAGGTTCAAATTTCTAAAAAGACTTTTCACATCAGCCACTACAGAAACATGTGAGACATAAAATGCAGGTACATAGCTTAAGCCTTTATTTAGTACATCACTTTCATCTTTACTTGGGGTATAAGGAGTTAAGTTGACAATCAAATTATTTTCCTCACATGCATCATCTACTGTAGTTCACGTTGCCCCTCCAGCATCTGTCTGAAAGTCTTTTCCATTCTGTTTATGTTTGTTTTCTTCCACCACATCTAAAGGGCCTTTTGCACAGGTGATAGGCTTTCGACACTGTCCACATTATCTATATCAGTATCACTTATATTAGATGAGAATTCAGATGTACTGGAATCCCCATCCACATTTCTCACATTCGGCTTTCTCAAAATGGAACACACTCTTTTCCTTTTAATCATTCCCTTTTTCTCATTTTTGGTTTCAGAAAATCAGACTAATCATTTTTTTCTGTTTCCATGTGTACATCAACTCAGATCTATAGTCATTAATGTCCCTAGCGTATTTTTTAAGCTTGCTCGCCTTTAAATCTTTCTCAAAATCATCCATTTCCTGCATATATTTGTTATTTCTCATGACAACGTTCCCATTAACTGAGAAATGTTGTATTTCCTCATAGTGAGTATTAACATCATCAGTCAGAGGCCCCAAATGCTTATCATAATACTCTATCAAAAGTTCCAAAAAAAACTTTGAAGTTACCTTTTGAACATCACGCCATTTTCTAATAAATTATATGTCTTCATTTCCCACTCTGGGTTCAACGTATACTTGTAGGCCCCTAGGAACAATATCTGCATTTAAATATGCCCTTAGAAGTTTAATATGCCATACATAGCTTCTAAACATCTTAGAACAATCAGTCAAATGTCTAAAACACTTTTCCATGTCCATTTTGGGTGTATCATCTTGTTTCACTGTGAAATTTCCACTTCCCACAAACATAGTAACATCATTTTTATCAGAACCCACATTATCCAGAAATGTGCGTAAATCAAATCCTATAGCCATATTGTCATCACAGATAAATTATATTCCACACTGTTGTGTTATAGTTTCAAATCCAGCCCTCCGTCAGCACTCATGGACCACGATATATATCCACATATATGGTGCACAAACCAACGGCTAACCCCAAGTGAAGCTGTGCATGCACAAGTTATAAACACACAAAATTCCCCCAGCACCAGCTCTCACCAGGTCATTTAATAAAGGTTCCATAGTAATAATCCACACCACACGGCCATAATGTTCACCTTTTAATAATGATGAAAGCAAATACACTCTTCAGTGCAAAATATGCTATTCAGCACTCTTCCGTGCCCATAACACTGTAAATAATGCACAAATGATGTCTCTAAATAAAGCTCTGCTGATGCTGGGGGAATTTTGTGTGTTTATAACTTGTCCATGCACAGCTTCACTTGGGGTTAGCCGTTGGTTCGTGTACCATCTATGTGGATATCTATCGTGGTTCGTGAGTGTGTGTGTATATGTATATATATATATATATATATATATATATATATATATATATAAAGGATCACTGTGGTTTTCAACAAACACTATATTAATAGGGAATATGTCACTTCCTGTATGGTTTTACACTGAGGATGTCTATATGGTGAAACCGGTTTGTGTGTTAGAGCAGAGCTTTATTTAGAGACATCATTTGTGCATTATTTCAGTGTTATGGGCACGGAAGAGCGCTGAATTTTGCACTGAAGCATGTATTTGTTTTCATCTTTATTAAAAGATGAACTTTATGGCGGTGTGGTGTGGATTATTACTACGGAACCTTTATTAAATGACCTGGTGAAAGCTGGTGCTGGGGGAATTTTGTGTGTTTATAGCTTGTTGTCCATGCACAGCTTCACTTGGGGTTAGCCGTTGGTTCATGCACCATCTATATTGTGGATATATATAAATATATATATATATATATATATATATATATATATATATATATATATATATATATATATATATATAGGGGTCTATATTAAAACCACAAAAGCTCACAAATGTGAATACAAATACATCGACACATAAACACGAAGTACAATAAAAGCAAAATAAGTAATTGGCGATATTTACAACACCGAACATATTTCATAAAACAACAGTGCCATACAGATAAGGAAAACCTAACTGAAAAACTTTAATAAACACACTTTTGCAGGGGGGCAAGCCCCCCTGTACCCCGCTACTTTAATATACCAACTCCAAGATAGCACTACAGTGAGGAAAAGCATATATTTCCTCATCCCCACGATCACCCTGTTGGCCAAGGAAATACATTCGGCATTTAGATTTTCGCTGATTACTTATTTTGCTCTTGTTGTACTTCAACGTTTATGTGTCAGTGTACTTGTATTCACATTTGTAAGCTTTCATGGCTTTAATATAGACCATTATACATATTTATATATATATAGATATATATATATATATATATATATATATATATATATATATATAGATATATAAAAGAACACAACAAATAAATATATGACCAAAGGCACCGTTAATGGGGGTGAGGAGGCCCATATTAAGTACCTCTTGTAATTAATGATATCATCCTCGCCTCCAAAGCCGGACAGATCTGCCTTGCAACACAATACCAACACTTGCAAGTCTCATACCCAGGACCCTACACAACATAGCCACAAGAAGTTAATAGTAATCCATCTCAGCTGTACGATGTCAGGATGATATCAATAACATATTATGCAGAACAGTCTGGCTACCATAGGGAATGTACAATGTGGAAGCAGTAAACATTCCAGTGATACATACACACACACACACACACACACACATATATGCACACATATATATATATATATATATATATGTATATGTATATATAGATATATATATATATATATATATATATATATATATATATATATATATATATATATATATATATATATATATATATATATATATATATATATATATATATATATATTTATACATATATATATATAGATATATATATCTTCTTCTTTCGGCTTTTTCCCGGTAAGGGGTTGCCACAGCGGAACTCTGGTCTGCTAATGATTGGCAGTAGATTTTTACGAAACATTGAGGTGCCAGCTCGACGCCCAACCTTCAACGAAGGCATGCCCACTTACGCACGCATGTCTTTTGAACGCTACCCAACCGCGGGGAGGACATGCAGACTCCACACAGAAGGCTCTCCCAAGCCAAGTTGACAATCGAATGGGAGAACCTCATGATGTGAGGTAACAACGCTACCACCACGGCAGTATAGATATATATGTATATACACATACATAAACATATACATATATTACTACGTATAGATAGCATATTGAACAGCAAGTATTCCTACTGTTGCCACCTTTTAGAATGGACAGAGTTTGATTCTCCCATACAAAAGACAATTATTGCATGAAGCATATACCCACAGAGAAGTCAAAGGATATGACACCACACACAGGTTTTCATACATAGAAATGTTTATTTGTGTGCTATTTCAGTTGTATATGCCATTTCATATAGCACTTAGGTGTTTGAAATACATAACTGAGTAATGCAACTCTCAAGCAAAACATTTTATGCAGTAATCTGAAAGCATAACATATATTGCTGTCCAGGCCAAGGCCTTCAAGTAGTACAACAGTAAAGAAACACTGACCTGGAAGATAAGAATCAATCAACATTAATTAATATAGATGTAGTTCAGCAGCCTCCGATTACACTCTGTACTCAACCCCTAGGGGGAAAAGAATTAAGTTGTCATAGTGAAAATGTATCCGTTACATAACAATGCTTAACTTAACATCACTATCACACTGACAAACAGAACTGTTTGTAAGACAGTAAGCACTAGCCCACGACTGTTCCCATAGTGAAATGTATGAAAATTTACAGCGATATACCTTAATGTGTCTTACTACAGATATCCCTCACATGTTGTAACAGCCTAGATTATAAAAGGTGCATACCCCTCCCTCATAGAATGGCTTAGAAGGGCATATAACAGTGTTACATACACTGACCTCTGGACTGTACAAGGTCACACACAATTTGTCCAGCTGTAGCCCACATATATATGGACCCTACCTCACAATATGGGTGGGAGTCCACAACATCACTGGAATGATGGCAGGAGTGCCAGCACAACATAATGATAGGCCACTACTTAACATCCTCTTACTGCATGACATATGGACAAAGCCTGGTATATAGGTGGAGGGCAGAGGCTGGAACGCAGGGTCATATTTACAATATTGTTGTTATACACTGGGAAAGTTGCTGGTGTTACAGGATTGGTTGCAACATACTCTTACTCAGGAATATGAAGTCAGAAACAAAAATGGATGTAGCCATGTACTGATAGCACTCAACAGACAGAATGCCACTGATATATCAGAGTCAAGACCTGTATGGTGAACAGCAAAACATAACAGCCAATCCTCTGGCCATCATGTGGATAGGCCCACAATTGAGAGCTATGCAGACAGACTGCATTCCATGCTAAACTAGCATGTACACACAAACCCTATAAAACTAGTGGTATACAATGCATATAACAACACTACTCACACTGTCCGTAGGTCAGGAACCTTATTTAAATATGTAGTTGGCCTGTGTCTGCAAGTCCTGTTGTAAGACGTTACCTGATGTCTGTAACAATGCTGCCCACACACAGGAAGGATGTCTTCCATACAGGAAAGGTAAAGGGACAACGCCCACATGATGTAGTAATTTATAGTAGTGGTTTGCCATGACAGTGGAAATTGGAAGTACTACACAGCTGGCTGCATGCAATCAGCAAGTGATGAACACTGATTGGTGCAGAGGCCATCACCTGATCATGTGTATCACCTACAAAATCCATGCTTCAATCTATTCAAAGCAGCTCAATCCCTGTAGTGGAGACAGAGAAAGAGAGTAACAAACATGAAAATAAAAATAAATAAATAAATAAAACAAGTAAAACTACAAACCAAACCTATATAACACAGGGGACACATAAAAGTGTACTTAGAAGAGAGAACAATACTACAACAGGTATGTGACACATATATGCATGTAATTGAATGTAGTACTTGATCTATAATAATGGGATAGATGATGTGGAAAGATTTACATGTGCCATCAGGAGTTGCTGTAATGATGTTCTGCTGAACAACTGCTACGGACATAGCGTCTGACCCTTTGGGCAGTGGGCCATACCAGTCAATTGTGCAGAGCAGCACTAAATGACAAGATGTAAGCCATCATAGTGTGTGTTCTGTACCTCAAGACATCTATAATAGTGTGGCAAATAGTTGGTGGTGGATGTAATGAAGTTATGATAGACACATGAGTTTCAGACCCCACCACTTGCAGGAAAGTCATGTTAATGTGAACTGTAGCATGCACAAATGCCACAGGTGTGTAATAGGCTTACCTGCAATCTCTCCCTATATATATATATATATATATATATATATATATATATATATATATATATATATATATATATATATATATACACCCCCCTAATGTTAGGCTGTGTCCATATGTGACACCTGTCTGCAAGGCAGAACAGTGCAGCTGTGGAGGAATGAGAGTTAGAGAGTGTGGACCTGATGTTTAAATGCACCCCATATATATATATATATATATATATATATATATATATATATATATATATATATATATATATATATATATATATATATATATATATATATATATATATATATATATATATATATATATATATATATATATATATATATATATATATATATATATATATATATATATATATATATATATATATATATATATATATATAAAATATATATATGTGTGTGTGTGTGTGTGTGTGTGTGTGTGTGTGTGTGTGTGTGTGTGTGTGTATATATATATATATATATATATATATATATATATATATATATGCATGTCTACAGATACACAGGCACAGTTACACTTCAGTATACCGAAATACCAAACGTTATATAGCCGAGACCATATTATCGAAATTTCAGCATTTCAAAATACTAAAGTGGTGCAAAAAAAAAAAACAATAAACACAACATTTCTGCAGGGGGCAAGCTCCCCTGCACCCCCCTCAATTAAATATACCGTATGATAGTGGGGACACGGCAAATCTCCTGTTCTGCGCTTCCGCATATGGTGCAGAATGGGAGATTTCCCTTTCCTCCACTGTAGCGCGATCTCAAAGTTGGTATATTTAAGTAGGTAAGCAGGTAAGGCCACAGGGCACATCAGTAGACCACTGTTGTTTATTCATCTGCATCTGTAGAGTTTAATCATGCATATGTGCAATAAAATATATATGGTCTTTTGATGCGTTGTAGTAATAAACAGATGTGCATAATCTGTAGTATTGTGGGTCTGTAATGTTGATATACTTTAATGCTGCTCCCACCCTGTACCAATGCCACAGGTGTGGCTACTGACATCACATCTCTCACACAACTATGTAGGTCCCTCTGGTATACCTCTGGGGCAGTAGCCTGCAGCTGGTGAGTATGGTGTTGTTTGTTCAGGTTTGCCAATGCACCGGCCATGTTATGGCCATGGTATTTCCCATGGATATATTTAACACACCTACCCATAATGCATGCTGTACATGTTCACTTATTGTTGCTGTTAACTGCACTGCATCACAGTGGTCACCATGGTGGCATATCTGAAGGGTATGTAAGAGTCCTTCAATATAACTAACAACCTGTCATTGCAAGATGTGTGCACAGAGATGATCATAATGGTGGGACAAATGACCTACAGTAGGAACATGTCTGAAACATCACCCTTATACAGTGCTACAACAGTATATATACCACTATTACAATGGCAACTGTTACAGATCTACACGATGGCATATCACAATACCACATTCCACAACCCTTACAACCTGTAATGTGGTCCTAACATAAGCAATAAATGTGTAATATGGAATCCTATGTTAGGACAGCAAATATGGGAGGTACATACCTTAACAAACACTGGAAGCATATGTGTGCATACACTCTAAATAACATATTGTGGAAGCAGTTTTTGAGGTACTGACAACATTCACTTTTCATGAATATGGACCTTACAGCAAGTACAGGTCCTCAATTTCACACCAAAAACTGGTCTGCTGTCCAAGACGTTTGCCCATCAAATGTGCCCACTTACCTGGAACAGAGGCAGCCATGGCTTGCACACATCTTACAAGCCATGGAATGGATCCCATACCCAACAGGTAGCACGCAGGAGTGGGACATGTAGCCTTACCTCACCATTGCATATGCCATGGCAAACAGTGCAGTCATGTATGTGGTGAGGTTGTAGGGACAAGATGAATGTAGACAATAAATACATGGCCATCCAAGACAGATGATGACACATGTTGCAAACTGGTCGGGGAGACTGCTTAGTAACATGTCGCAACACTGAGGGAGTTACAGGAATGTCAAGCAAGTACTGGCTGTGCAGTACCTGTATCGACAATTGCCTGGACTCTGCATAGATGTGGCCCATGGGTTAGGGTAATCAGATGGGACAGTTGTTCCACAGTTAACATCAGCCAGGGCTCTCTACAAGTAGCGTATGCATAACATCAAAAGTCCCCAAAGGCATGTGTTGCAATGTGTAATGGTGTACCAAGACCAAGTTGGAAACCTACAGACAGTATCAATTAAGATACATGTGCTGCATAAGCAACATCTCACCCCAACTCAGGCCCACCATCCCCATCTGTACCTTGTTGGTGCCAGTGTACACCTATATGTCTGCTATTCATTAACAGGGACTAGGCCAGTACACATGGTGTTCTGAATTTGGGACACTGCAAAATGACACACATGTGTAGCCCATTGTTGTCAAGCATCTGCAAAAAGGCTGAGGATGGGGAGGGGGTGTCTTCCTGAACACAACAGTGAACTGAAGTAGACATCCAAAGCTTGCTAAGAATGGCTGTATCTGCACAAAGTCAAGGTAATGAATTGTGGCAGACATAACCCTGACTCCACAGCAATAGTGACGGCACTGTGTGATCTCCAAAGGCTGTGCACATGAGTTAACCTTGCAAATCATGCAGAGTTGTTGTCCATTTGTAGGGCAAAGTGACCAAATACTGTCAAATGCAGATGGCCCATGCTAGTATACCCCTTCCAGGAATAATGACTGCTGTAGTACACTTAACAGTTGGTGCAACAAACCATCATGATAAGGGTGTGCACACTTATGCACCCACAAATTGTATGCATCTCAATCAGCATCTGCATAACTAACACATTTGTTTGATACTGCATTTGACTGCACAGGTCATATGCCACATATCAGGTTTGTTTAATGTTAACATATGCAGTAATGTGGCCCCATGGCATATCAGGGAAGAGGGTGCCATGTCAATAAGAGTATGTACACACCTCATAGCCACAATAAGGTTTGAAGGTTGTCATTGTAATTGTATTTTATTGGTCATACATGCACTGCTGATGATGAGATCTGTAAATCAGACATCAGACATTCACTAATGACATATGTCCACATATCATCCCAGGTATGTGTCGGACAAACATATAGGGGCTGTGAGCAGCAGAGCAAACATAACTGACACACATATGCACATTCAGCAATGGCGTGTACACCTGTGAAGTATGGTGCACAGTACGTGCCAGGGTGCTGAACAGGTGCACAACAATACTGTGTACATGGGTGCAGTGTGTTCAAGGGGAAGGGGCATCACCTACTAACACAACCCATGCATCACAGAGATGTATAATGCTGGTATCCTACCTTCACCAAGAATGATGCCACAATACAGAGATAAGATGATCAGCTTTAACAATTGGCATAAACTCTGGTGTCATTCAAAGGGGATCCAATGTCTGTCTGCCTGGGATGACATGCTGGACAAGCCACGCTGCTTCGCAAGGGACGGCTTGCACTTGTCACCCCTGGGATTCCGGATTTTGGCAAAGGCTCTTGCCACCCCCATAGTGCCTTTTTAGGCACGGCTCACCTACCACCCTAGAACAAAACAAAGAAAAAACTAAGGGTAATGCTGCTCAATGCCAGAAGTCTCAACCTCAAGATGCACTCGCTTGAGGCCCTTCTCAGTATGGAGAACATCGATGTCTGTGCTGTGACAGAAACCTGGTTCAAGGCTCCTGAGAGCACCCCAGCACTATCAGGTTTTACCTCATATCATGCGTTCGCCCCAAAACCGGACAATACCAAGAAAGGAGGAGGTATCCATATTCATCAAGGACACCCACACCTCAAGATTGGTGGCATCGCACGATGCATCGGAAACCATCCAGGTGCAATTAACCATAGGCAAGATTGCTCTGCAATTTGTAGCATGTTACAGGCCACCCTTGCAAACTCAGGAACCTCATATGGCCTTCCTGAAAACACTGGAGGATAAATGTATCTCAACACCATCATACTAGGTGACTTCAACTACCCTAATATAGACTGGGAACACTACTCAAGCCCAAACACTCTAGCCCAAAGTTCCTGGAATTCATAAACTCAAATGCCATGGAACAACTAGTCACCATCCCCACAAGAGGAGAAAACATACTTGATCTCATCATCACGAACATGGGAGCACAATGTTCAACGCCGAAGTATACCCTCACTGGTGAGATCTGATCACAAACTAATCTCGCTGGAGGTCCTCATCCCGCCCCACCCAAATGAAAAGACCACAGTAAAGAACTTCGAAAGCCGACTTCACACTTCTAAAGACTAGTGTGGTCTCCTTTAAGGCCCTGAGCCGGCGGTAAACATTACTCAAACCGCTGAATCACTTACAAATGCCTTCTACCAGCACCTGCAGGCTGCATGGATCAGGCAATCCCAAGCAAAACAAAGACTCTTTGTACCAAAGGCAAGCGTCCAGTCTGGTGGACCCCAGCCATAAACAAACTCTACAACAAAAGGAGAAAGCTACTACAAGATAGAGCAAAATCCTTAAAAGGTAAGACACCGCTGATCACTATAAGTAAAAAGCTAAGAGCTCTCATAAAATCATCCAAAGCTAATTTTGAGAAAAAAATAGCTAAGGACTCTAAAGACAACCATAAGGCATTCTTTAGCTATGTCAGAAACCTAGGAGGTAACTCCCAGATATGCTCAGAATTAGTTCAAAATGATGTGAAGATTACTGATCCTACAGACATTGCCAACATACTGGCTGACAGGTTCAGTGCAAACTTCTCCCTCCCCTAAAGGAGAGATATCTATACGAAATGATTGTAGCCCCCCAAACATCTCTAACGCCGAGGTGAGAACTGCTCTCTCCAAGGCAAAGAAGACAGCATCGATGGGACCTGATGGTGTCCCCGGCTGTGTGCTCCATGAACTCAATGAGGAATTAAACCCACAGTTAGGACAGCTGTTTAATCTTAGTCTCACCTCTGGATACGTACACAGGAGTGGCGCACAGCGACTGTGGTCCCACTCCACAAAGGCGGTGCCTCCACCGACCCTGGAAATTACCGTCCCATTAGCTTGACAAGCCTTATCTGCAAAGCCATGGAGAGGATCATAATGGATCTCATAAATAAAGACATAGGGAACTTGCAGACTTTGGATCCAACCCAGTTTGGCTTTGTCAAAGGCAGATCATGCCTTTTAAAATTGGTTGACTTTTGAAACAGTCACCAAGGCCATTGACGAGGAAAGGCAGTCCATACAGCCTACCTAGACCTGGCGAGGCTTTTGATACAATACCTCACTGGGTATCATTGAAAAACTCATCAACTTAAATGTAAACCCATACATTACAAGATGGGTTGCAAACTGGCTGAGTGACAGAACCCACAGGGTCAGAGTTGCTGGCGCCATGTCAGACTCAAAGCCTGTCACAAGTGGTGTCCCACAGGGCTCAGTCCTGTGCCCACTCTTGTTTGGCATCTACTTTTCTGAAGTACAAGCAAACACAGGAGGGTTATGGCTGACAAAGTTTGCAGATGACTGCAAACTGGGCCGTGGTTGAAAACACATCCAACACAGATATCCTTCAGAAGGGTCTCACAGAAATGGATAACTGGTGCCAGAGCCATGGCCTAAAGTTAAATGCCAAGAAATGCATAGTCATACCCTTCGGGAAAATAAGGTTACCCCTAGCTACCATATAGGTGGCAATCCCTGAACACAGAAGAAGTTATTAGGGACCTGGGAACCCAGGTTGACAGTAGCCTTTCATTCGACACTCATATTGCTAAAGTAGTTAGGAAGACCTTCTACATTGCCCACCTTATCATGAAGGGATTCACATCTAGATCAAGGGAAGTCATAGTCTCCCTATACTCATCACTCATCAGACCTATGATCGAGTACAATGCCCCATTCGGAATGTATCTGACCCGACACTTGCAGCAGCTGGAGAGGCCACAAAAGTTCCTCACCAAAAGGATAAAGGGTCTCAAAATCTGTCTTATGCTGCCCGACTGAAAGAACTCCAGTTATATTCAGTTGCTTACCGCTTGCTCAGAGGTGACCTATGCCTGACATACAAGGACATGTCAAACCCAGATTTGATGAACATGCTTCATCTCAAAAAATCTAGATCCCTCAGAGCCACAAGGGGAGACTTAAACCTCGACACGGTTATTAATAGGACGTGCTGGAGGGATAGATTCATCACCCAAAGACTCCCTATGCTGTGGAACAAAATCCCGGTTTATGTGAGGCAGAGCACCTCGCTGGCCCTGTTCAAGAGGAATCTTGACCAATGGATGGGAGATCGCAGATACACCCCAGGGGTTACCTCAGTGTCACTGCTCGACAGAGGCACAGCAAAATAATGGGCATAGTTTCTCCAAACTAAAGGGGTGGCGTAAGCCACAAAACTATGGGCTAGGCTTATAAATGCCCTCGGGCAGATAGCCTTGTATGAACCTATGAACCTATGAACCTATGGTAACAGGGATTGAATATAGCTGCACTGCATGCTGTTGAGTGCCATATGTCATGCATGTTGACAGGTGGGTAATGAGAGGTCTGTGAGTAATATCTTTGTGCAATCTCACCTGTAAGGGTGTGTGTGTGTGTGTGTGTGTGTGTGTGTGTGTGTGTGTGTGTGTGTGTGTGTGTGTGTGTGTGTGTGTGTTTGTGTGTGTGCATGTGCATGTGTGCATGTGTGTGTGTGTGTGTGTGTGTGTGTGTGTGTGTGTGTGTGTGTGTGTGTGTGTGTGTGTGTGTGTGTGTGTGTGTGTGTGTGTATATACAGTTAAGCAATGACATAGAGGTCTTAAAGTGTGTTTCTTGATTTCCCCTCACAGGTGGCAAGGTGGTTAGGGTCCCTCCTGCAGGCAAACTGATGTTAGTGTCCATACAGACACTGACAATGATGATAGGTGTGTTGAGGCGCACTCAGGGTTGCCAGAGGCTGAAGCTGTGCCATCATTTGACATCCCACTGTTATCCACCCCATCCCCACACATAGTCACATTGCCTATACATACCCTATCACCAGTGGCCATAGATGAGGGACAGTTGGCAGGTGTTGGCATGGGACAGGACAGTGTGGTGTCTATGGCATGTGTGTCTGGACGGATTCACTATACAATCTCGAAATACTGAAATGTCGAATTTCATTATTTCAAGACTGAATAGTCGAAACACCACATACACAAAAACCCACAATCACGAATACTACAATCGCGATCATTCACACACACACACACACACACACACACACACACACACACACACACACACACACACAAACCAGGACATAATCACACACACACATACACCTACCTAACTAAACAAACAACAACACACACAAACACACTTAACCTACCTATAAGCAGGGGGGCAAGCCCTCCCTGCACCCCCCACACCCCCTACTTATATATTGGAACTCCGAGGTCACACTAAACACACAAACACACAAAAAACACCACCGCACACACTCACACACACTAAAATCCCTACCCATTATCCTCAAACACACAACACTTACCTGAAACCCCAGATAAATCCACAAACCGCACCACACATCATGAATGCGACACCATGATAGCGGCGGATTCGGCAAAGTGTAGTTTCGGTTAACTGCACTTTCCACTATTCAGTCTCAACGTACTGAATTTCGACATTTCAGTACGTCGAGATTGTCTAGTGTATCCGTCTGGACATAGCAGCCATAGCTGGATGTCCGGTGGGGTACCACACAGGCAGATGTACAGGGGTGCTCGTAAGAGAGCTGCTGGTCATCATGACCCTGACAGAAGTGCCACATCGGGTGCCACCAGAAACATGTTTCAGGCTGTCATGGAGGTGCAAGCACGTATGGAACGGTATACCAGACAGTGTCTGAGGCTGCAGAAAGCTACTCATTCTGCTGTTATTGACAACATCTGTGGTCTTGCAGGTGCCCACTGTTATTTTACAGAGGTCATGGATAGATGGTTGGGTCAGATGGTGGGAATCCTTGACTGTGGAATGTCTGTGCTTGAGCATATAGTGGGAGCAGTGTGATGGCCACGTGGACGTAGGCCAGCAACACCAACAGCTGGAGGTCGACGTGGACATGCAAGAAGTCAGAACCACTCCCGTAGTGGCAGTACCAGCCCCAGCATTGCAGGGGGGGTGCTGTCCACACCACAAAACAGCAGGCCACGTGCACGTGGTCCTGGCTGGTCCCAAGAGGGACCTGGATCCAGTGGACATATGTCATCATCAGGAGAGAGCACCATATTGTGGCTTGTACCTGATGGTGCCCATGGAACCCCTGGCAGGCACAGTTCTCATGTTCATGGCTGGAGATGGTGAACTTCACACCCTGCCAGGTATGGTCTGCAGCTGTCCAACAAACTCCTGTATAGGGCAGCCACATGTCAAAACTGTGTGCATGCATACACACACATCACCATCACAGCTAGGGCAACCTCATACCTACATACACCACATTGCAACAGCCCAGTTAATAATGAAACCCCCTAACACACACACATGATGTCAAATGTATGGCTCATCCTAGGTCTCTGGCAAACCAACAACACACCCTGTGCATATGATGATGCCTGTGCTACATCCCTATCATCCATAGCATTGATGCAGGGACAGGCTAATATGCTTCTGATGCAAAGGGTGACTGTTCTACAGTTTACCAGTGTAATGCTGTGTAACATGCTTTCAGCACTAAAGTTTAATGCTTACATGTCAGGATGTGTAGCTGTCCAGCCATGATGCTTTATAGCTGTTATTAACACTGAGTGATTGTTGTCTCCATAATGTATTCCGTTGGTGTTGTAGGTATCCATGTGTCAGCAGGATGTTGGTCTGCTGTTGTTTCCTACAAGGGGTATGGCACTGTGGTGACACCTTGACTGTGCCATATCCTGGGTACAGCTGAACACATGTCACAGGTCTGTATAACAGTTAATGCATGTGCCACATGCCTGATAGGTCTGGGAGTGTATACAGATGAGTGCATGGTGGCTGATGTCAGCAGCCCTTCTACAGTAGACAATGGTAAGTGTACTGGGTGGTACACACCATGTGTTTGTGTAAAATGCACACAGAGGCTTTGGTGTTGATGCAATACACAGAGAATACTGTACACATGGATGTATGTACTTTTACAAGGAACCCATTTTAACCTATGTAATTTTACCAATACAGAACAGACACAACACCACAACTGAGAAATAAGCAGTCCGCTAGTTTAATGTCATTGATGATGGTAATGGCAGGGTATATGTCCCCTTCCCCAATGTGGGGCAGTCCTCAACTTGGTAAACATAGGTGTGCTGGTGTGGGTGGCGCAGCCCTACCCTTTGGAGGGTGTGAGGTGGTGCAAAACCACAGATAGTGTGATTGTCAACTACTTAACCTGTTAACATGAACTGTACAGTATTACAGCCAACTAAGCGGGAAGATACACTCAACAATGACTGCAATGATAGTGGCTGTGTCCACAAAATCCACACCCAGCTATATATACCAACCCCAGTATCGCTGTACAGCTATACAGTGGGGAAGAGGGCATTTACACATCTACTACTAGTTGTGATGGAATGAATTTCCACAGGATGATACCTGTGAAATGTGAGCATTTGCCAGGCAGTTCTCGGACAGATGACCTCCTGGAACATGTATATTCTGCAAACTGAAGTAGATCCCTTCACATACACACACACACTCTTACTTGGCAACACTGGGACTAGAACCCCTACCTAGGTATGTAGTGCTACTGATGTGTGTGGCCTTAATTGCACACACCACACAGCTTTTAGGATGAGGTGTGTTCCAGGTTACATGTTAAGTGAAGAACATCACCAGGCTCTGTACAGTATGGTAACGGGGGATGTATTGGTAGTTTATGAACAATACATAGTGTGACATAATGTCATATACACATTGACAAACACATAGTCATACACACATCTGAGAGACCTGGGCTTATCAGTGCTAACTACATTGTCAGTGTGTCCATTCTGTTACAAATAAGTTGTACACAGCACATGCATCACTGGGCTAGATAGTGTTATCAGCTACCTGTATGGTTGATGGTGACAGTGGTCCCCATACAGTGGGACATGTACTGGGCTACCATGGTGTAAAGACAGTATACCCAGCACCCACACCCCCACATTCGTTAGTGTACTCACTGAAACCCATGATAATACTCTGACATACCCACCATCACACATTGACCAGGACTGCAATACAACCCCTTGTCTATCTCAAGAGTGCTACTACAGGGATATGCATCTATTGCACATGCCACAGGGATAGTAGGGTGATGCATTGTCATGGCTCTTCTACAGTCAGCAACATCACTATCCCTAATACTGTGTGGCAAGGTGTATTGTATTAGAAGAATGTGGCCTCAGAATGCTGTATCCTGCAAATATACACACTTGCACACATACACACACTTGCCAGAACTCAGAGGGTAACCCATTCCAATCAACCCATTTGTGCAACAGTGTTGTGCTGGTACTGCAAGCTCCAGGTAGCCCATAGGGTGAAGAGTGTAGCAAGGTACATGTAATGTCCATTACAGCAGCAGCCATATCTAACTATGGCA